>NC_053489.1:433996730-434596730 GCF_905171775.1 Rana temporaria | reverse complement strand
TTTAAAATCGTGAGCATTTGACCATTTTAAATCAAGTCTATAACAACATTTTTACCCAACCACTTCAGCCCCCCGGAAAGCCTTTATCCCCTTCATGAACAGGCAATTTTTTGTGAGACAGCACTGCGTAATTTTAACTAACATTTGTGCAGTCGTGTGACGATGTATCCAAATAAAATGAATGTCCTTTTTTCCCCACAAATAGGGATTCTTTTTGGTGGTATTTGATCACCTTCGCAAAATATTTTTTTTAACTTTTTGCTATAAAACATACCCAATAAAAAATGTAGAAAATAAATTGTATTTATCAATTTAGGCCAACATGTATTCTGCTACATATTTTTTTCATACATTTTTATTAGTGTAAAAGAAACGTACAGAAGAAAATAGAATCTCACATATGTTAACAGTAATACAAGACAGGTAGTTCATTAGAACATATGAACTTTTGGGTAACTACAAATAGTATATGAAAGCAAGACAATTAAACAAGGTAAACGTTTTCATGATGTATCATCATCAGGGGATAAAAATATAGGCAGCATTTGGTACATTGGTTTCTTCTACAATTCCAGGTTTTATTATTATTTATCTTAATGATGTTTTTGAATGTTATAATCTATGACCAAAGATTTAGTATGTAGCTCATGGGAGGGTATAAGGATAGGACAGCGGGTAAGGAGAGTTAGGGAGGTGGGGGGGGAGTTCCATACCCCCCTCTCTCTCAAACCAGACCAAACCTGTATGGTTCCTAATAATGTGGTTGACAGATTAAGAATTAGCGAAGGTTGTCTACTATTCTCAACAGGATCACGTGAGGGACCGAAGGAGATATCAACAGGTAAAGTGTTTGTAAATGAATTTTTCAATAAAGCAATTATGTAGAAGAGAGTTCATCTGTTGTTGTTTTGAAGTGTTGTCATCTGTTCCATGTTGATGTGAATTTGGGTATCATTTTGTGTGAGATCTTCAATTTTTTCTATATTGTTGAGTCTGCGAAACCACTCCTCTTTGGTCGGGGCATTTGGAGCACACCAGTGGCATGGGATGCAGTGTTTTGCTGTGTTTATCATGAACATTATTAGCGATTTAAGATAGCGTCTCTTGGGGATGTTGGTAAGGTGAAGTAGGTGAGGAGGAGATTTGTTAGCGATTTAAGATAGCGTTTCTTGGGGATGTTGGTAAGGTGAAGTAGGTGAGGAGGAGATTTGTTAGCGATTTAAGATAGCGTTTCTTGGGGATGTTGGTAAGGTGAAGTAGGTATACAGCAGGAGAAAAGTCTATATTATCTGAGGTGACAGAGAGGATAGTGTCATGTACTGTCTGCTAAAATGTTTGGATCACAGGGCATGACCACCAGATATTCAACATTGAACCATTTGTAGCGTCACATCACCAACATCTATTAGGGATTGAGTTTGAGAATTTTTGCAGCAAGGCACGCGTTCTTTACCATCTTGAAAGGATCTTAAACCCACATTCTTGGGTGGCTACATTGAGGGAACCCTTATGAATGTAGGTACGGATTAATTCCCAATTCAGAATCCGTGATTTTTATATTTAGATATTTTTCCCGCGCTGATCATGCATTACTGGAGAACGCGTCGCTGATTGCTCATTGAAAAATGAAGAGTATAGTACCGAGAAAAGATGTCTTTGGGTTGTTGTTTTTTTAGCAAAGTTCTTCCAAGATGGACATATCTTTTATCAGGTGTTGAAGGGCTGGGGCGTAGTTTGCTAGGTTAAGATTAGATAGAGATTTGGGAATTTTGATGCCAAGGTATGTGATTGAGTCTGTGGCCCATGTGAAGGGGAAATAATTTTGGCATTGTGAAACGGTGTCAGGAGGTAATGTTATGTTTAAGGCGTGTGATTTTCAGTAATTTATCTTTAGATTGGAAAAAGACTGGAAGTGTTTTAAATATTTTAGCAGGTTTTGTATAGAGATGTGGGGTTTGCATAAGAAGAGCAGGAGATCGTCTGCAAATGCTGCAAGCGTATATGTTCGTTTTTTGATTGTGATGCCTTTAATATCTGGTATCAATCTTATTCTGTTTAGAAGTGGTTCGAGAGTGAGGACGAATAGTAATGGGGAAAGGGGGCATCCCATGTTTGTACCGTTGTGGAGATGAAAGGTATTTGACAGATGGTTATTGACTTTCAACTCTAGCAGTCGTGAGGTGTAAAGAGCTCTTTTGTATGACAACATTAAGTTAGGTAAACCAATGGCTTTGAGAACCACTTCAATATAATCCCAGGCCATCCTGTCAAATGCTTTTTCCACATCTAAAGAAAGAAAGAAATCGTGTTTTCCATTATGATTAAGCCAATGATGGATGTTTAGGGCCTTGATAGTATGATCTCTATCTTCTCTACCGGGTATAAAACCAACCTGGTTGGGAGAAATTAAGGAGGGGAGAAGTGGTAATAAATGGTTAGCGAGGATTTTGTCATACATTTTTACGTCTAAATTGATGAGAGATATAGGGCGCTTTCAGTGCACTTGTAGTGCAAAGTGGATTTGCCTTTAGTAAATAACCCCCCATGCCTGCAAATATGAGGTGCAACTTTTGGATGAAAAAATATATTTATCTTAAAGCGGCGGTTCACCCAAAAATATTACATTCAGGCGAGTTGTTAGAATGACAATCGGGTGTTTTTTTTTTAAATCCTTGCCGTACATACCGTTTTATAGATATATGTTCACCGCGGCTTCTGGGTATAATCTGCGGGACTGGGCGTTCCTAATTGATTGACATGCTTCCGACCGTCGCATACAGCGCGTCACGAGTTGCTGAAAGAAGCCGGACTGCGAGTCGTCTCTATGAGGCGCCTGCGCACAGATGTTCGGCTTCTTTCGGCAACTCGTTACGCACTGTATGCAACGGTCGGAAGCATGTCAATCAATTAGGAACGCCCAGTCCCGCAGATTATACCCCGGAAGCCGCGGTGAACATATATCTATAAAACGATATGTACTGTACGGCAACGATTTAAAAAAAACACCCGATTGTCATTCTAACAATTCGCCTGAATGTAATGTTACATTTTTTTTTTTTTTTTGGGTGAACCACCGCTTTAGGCAAAATCAGCTTGTTTTGAACTTCTTTAAAGGGATTGTAAAGGTAAAAATGTTTTCCCCTAAATAGCTTCCTTTACCTTAGTGCAGTCCTCCTTCACTTACCTCATCCTTCCATTTTGCTTTAAAAAGTCCTTATTTCTTCTGTGAAATCCTCACTTCCTGTTCTGTCTGTAACTCCACACAGTAATGCAAGGCTTTCTCCCTGGTGTGAAGTGTCATGCTCGACCCCTCCCTTGGACTACAGGAGAGTCAAGACGCCCACTAACACACAGCTTCTTTCTCTATCTGCAATGTAGAGAGTGTCCTGACTCTCCTGTAGTCCAAGGGAGGGGTTGAGCACGACACTCCACACCAGGAAGAAAGCCTTGCATTACTGTGTAGAGTTACAGACAGAAGAACAGGAAGTGAGGATTTCTCAGAAGAAATAAGGACATTTAAAAGCAAAATGGAAGGATGAGGTAAGTGAAGGAGGACTGCACTAGGGTAAAGGAAGCTATTTAGGAAATTAGGAAAAAAATTGTACAACCCCTTTAACAGAGGAGGAATGTAGGCCTGTATCAGTTTGGTTTGGTATAGATTTATAGTCAAATACAGAATATTGCTGAGATTAGCTCTTCCGTGCACCTTTTGTAATCCTACCCACATTTCTTTAGCAATTTCACATTTACATATACAGTAGAACCTCGGTTTGCGAGTAACACGGTTAACGAGCGTTTCGCAATACGAGCACTATATTTTTTAAAATCCTAACTCGGTTTGCGAGTGTTGTCTCGCAAAATGAGCAGGATTCAAGCCACAGCGGTGTGCAGTACCGTGTTTGGCCTGAGGTGGGGGCGCCGGAGCTGAGCGGCGCCGATCGGAGTCGATCGGAGCTGTTCGGAAATGCTCGAAAAGACTCCGAAAATACTCCATTCCCGAGCCTTTCCGAAGTTTGCAGAGGTCAGCCAAGCTGTCTTCTGGCCTTTCCGTGTGTTCTCGAGGCTCTCCGATGCCCCCCCCCCACCTCTGGCCAAGTGCGGTATATTGCATGCCATTGAAGTCAATGCGGACAAATTATTTTTGTTTCCATTGACTTCAATGGGGAAACTCGCTTTGATATGCGAGTACTTTGGATTACGAGCATTCTCCTGGAATGGATTATTCTTGTAATCCTTGGTTCCACTGTATGTAGGATTTGGTCATCATCTATGCTATGAGAGATTTTGCTCTGAGATTTCTGGTCTTTCTCTATCGACTCATCTAAAGGGTATTCTGGCCTGACTTCATTATATATTTCCACTTACCTTCTCTTATTAGCAGAGTTTTTATCTTGAATTTCCAACACTGGTAGTTCTGGTTTGTCAGATTTGCAAATTAAAGTTATGTTGCAGCTGTTACTGGCCATTTTCTTTTATTCTGTTTCAGTCTTCAATCTGTTGCTATATCTTGCATGTATTTTCTGTAGCTGGCTATGACTGGGCTATAACTGGGTTCTCAGCTTTTCTCTGGGCGGGTGTCTGGGCTATGCCTAGGCCCATAACCTGTTTGAAATTCTATATATCACCCTACAGAACAGACAGTGCACAGCTCACATGAGCTTTGCTGCTTAACTGTAGACAGGAAACTTTATTCAGGGAAAAGAAGCATACCATAGATGCAGCTATTTAGAATAGTGCCCCAGTCATTGGGAGCAGGGTGCTATATATATATATATATATATATATATATGTAGCACCCTGCTCCCAATGACTGGGGCGCTATTTTAAATTTAGAGGGCGCCTGAGCCAGTAGTGGGTTCAGACTTTGTTGAATTCCATTGAAATTAGCCTCTGTTCTGGCTAATGGTTATGCTTGGTAGGATTTCCCCCTGTTGCCTGTAGGTGGCGTTACCACCTTAGGCCCATGTTGGAACACAAGCGAACCATGTTGTTTTAAGTGACCCTTCTCGACAGCAGCACTGTGGGAGTGGTGCCCCGCTGTGCATGATGGGAGGGGGTACTTAAGGGACAGACGGCGTTTTTCAGGGTTCCTTCGCCTCGTGGCCCTCCTGGCACGAGGCAAGTGTGTGTGATCTCGATTTCGGGACCACGTTGGCCCGAGGTCGCATTTCCATGGAGTAGGCCCAGCTATGCTGGCTGGGGCCTACGATTACAAGGGGGATCCAAAGCTGTCCATCCAAGTGGGGGAAGCTGCTTAACAAAGGAACCCGGGGGAGGACCTGCCCTGAAGGAGACCAAGCAAGGCAAGCTGATGTCTCAGGATAGGCCTGGTGACTTCGTTATGAAGGGATCCACTATTCTATTTGTCTTAAAGTCCGCCGGATCGGCTTAAAGGCTCTTTTACTGTAAGGCTTGAAGTTCGGGACTTAAATCCTATGGCAGAGGATTCCTGGCTATCGATCTTTTGTTCTCAGACAGTCTGTGGCAGAGACTGTTTCTATACTGTCCGTACATCATCCTGGCTGCTAGGCCATGTGAGAGGGGTCTATCCGGGTGAGCAATACCCACTCAAGAGAGAGTGGCGAATACTGGAACTTTAGATATTTTTGTGTGCTCTGTACCACGTACCTGAACCTTCCCCTTCTCTCCTTCTACTTTCTTCACAAGTTTTCACAAGTTTTATGCAGCAAAAATAAAACCAGTTGAAGGTTTTACATCTTGTGTGGACATTACAATTTCTATAGACTTTCCTCCCCTGACAATGAATCTAGAGGTAACGTACAAAACCCAATCTAAACCAGCAGCTCCTATGGGGGTAGTGCTACATATATATATATATATATATATATATATATATATATATATATATACACACACACATATATTACCAAAAGTATTGGGGCACCTGCCTTTACACGCTCATAAACTTTAATGCAGTCTCAGTCTTAGTCCACAGTGTTCAATATTGAGTTGGCCCACCCTTTTGCAACTATAACGGCTTCAACTCTTCTGCGAAGGCTGTCCACAAGGTTTAGGAGTGCGTCTATTGGCATGTTTGACCATTCTTCCAGAAGCGCATTTGTGTGGTCAGGCAGTGATGTGGATGAGAAGGCCTGGCTCGCAGTCTCCGCTCTAATTCATCCCAAAGGTGTTCTACCGGGTTGAGGTCAGGACTTTGTGCAGGTCAGTCAAGTTTCTCCACCCCAAATTCACTTATCCATGTCTTTATTAATATGTTGGAACAGGAAGAGGCCATCCCCAAACTGTTCCCACAAAGTTGGGAGCATGAAGTTGTCCAAAATGTCTTGGTATGCTGACACCTTAAGAGTTCCCTTCATTGGAACTAAGGGGCCAAGCCCAACCCCTGAAAAAAATATATATACACAGCTCAGATTTGACTGTATATTTGGTTATTTTCTAAACGAGTTGTGCATTTCTCGCTGTTGCCAGTAGATGTCACTGGTACAACAGTACAGTGTGAGAATTACAACTAGGCTGAGCTGTAATGAATATTCTTCTTCCAGAAACATCCCAGTAGGAGGTTCCTAGCCACTGCACATTCTGGGAAGGGGTGTTTATTGGACAGATGCCATATGCTTTTAGTCAGTCTTCACCTCCTGGCCCTCCTGGCCTGAGGCTGCATTGCGGTAAGTTCTTCAAGTAGGCCCAAAGCCTGTTTGGGGCCTACTAATCCTGAGGTGGTCCTTAGGCTGTCTTGCCTGTTTGGAAAAAGTCAAATGAAGCTCAGGAGATCCAGGGAAGGACCCTTGCTAGAGAGAGCCAGGATGAAGGCTGGTCTCTCAGGAGGGCCTGGTGACTCATTTATACCTAAACTACTCTTACAGTGTTGCCGGATGTCTTAAAGGTTCTGACACTGTGAAGCTGAATCCTATTATACCAATCTAAATCAAGGTAACTAGCTCCTGGCTGCTAAGTCTGTGAGAGAGACTTATCCAAGAGTGCTGCTTGCTGCTAAGTCTGTGAGGCCTCGTACACACGACCGAGATACTCGACGGGGGAAACACATCGTTTTGCTCGTCGAGTTCCTTGTGAATCCATCGAGAAACTCGACAAGCCAATTTTCTCCATTCCCGTCAAGGAAATAGAGAACATGCTTTCTTTTTGGCTCGTCGAGTTTCTCGACAGTTTCCTCAACGCAAATGTACACACGACCGGTTTCCTCGGCAAAAAAATATCTCCCAGCAAGTTTCTTGCTGGTTTCTGCCGAGAAACTCGGTTGTGTGTACGAGGCCTGAGAGAGACTTTTCCAGAAATTGTACAGGCTGCTAGGTCTGTGTGAAAGCCCTATCCAGGTATCCAAGATTTCCTAAAAGAAAGTTGTTTTGTCTTTGGATTCCCTTAACCCCCTATCCTCTTACTACTTTCAAGTTCTCCATTAAAGCATTGAAAATATATAAAGTGACTGGCGCCCATATTCTGTTCTCATTTCCCTTTATAGCCATGGACTCAGCAGCTACGGGGTGAATGTAAGCTCGCTCCCTGCCTCTGGAGGTACCTCTTTGCTCCCAGTAGACCCAGGTGGGGGGGGGGTGCTACATAAATATCTATATATATATATATATATATATATATATATATATATATAGGATTGATTTACTAAAGGAAAATAGACTGTATACCTGTGCAAGTGCAGTTGGACTCTGCAAGGGCATTTTCTCCATGGCAGCTCAGGATCGAGCCCGCACAAGTGCCCCAATAGGAAGTGCCTCCTATGGGACACTTGCTGTAGAGGTGGAGTCAGAAGCACCAGTGGGGGACCCAAAAAGGGGAAGATCAGGGCTTCTCTGTGTAAAACCATTGCATAGAGCTGGTAAGTATGAAGAAAAAAAAAGAAAAAAGTTTAGAAGTACTTTAAAGGTAAAGAGGCTTTTACCTTTACAACTACTTTATTCTTCCATGATGTCAATCACAAAAGTACCGTTGCTGAGACATATTAATCATACTGTACTGTATATTGCTGTTGCAAAATAATTAAATTGATATTTGTGCATAGGCTCACATGTTATGGGGATTTATCATCAAACAAATAAATAATATTAAAGACAATTCCATCTACGGTGAGAACACCCATGCATGACAAGACTTTATTGAGTAGCATGCAAGTACATTTTTACATAGCTTGCATTTATATAATATTTAAAAGTGCATATGATATTTGTACAACTTATTCATCCATGTAAACAAAATTGTTTCCTTATTTTAAAGAAAAAAAATTACCGTACATTTTCAAGTAAAGCGTAGTTCCATGATCCTTCAGAAAAATGTTATTCCTTTTTGTAATCAAATTGCACTCTTAATTTTTTTCTGACATTATTTATCTTCATAATCTAATTTTTATTTCAGTAAATATGAAAGTAAAATGAGAGAGACATACTGTCTAGCCATTTGGAGAGAATTACATAATATAACATTGGATTTTTAGTTGCATAGCTATGCCAGCTGCTATACAAACAAAATAATTCTGAATAAGGCTTTTTTATCTAACTAAATAAAATAACATGAGTGAATGGATGATCAAGCACAAATATGAAATAAAAAAAAGAAGGATGACATTACTAGGGCTAATACATTATTATTATTATTATTATTATTATTATTATTATTATTATTATTATTATTATTATTATTATTATTATTATACCAGTGTCCTCAGTTCCCCTTCAGATAACAGCCCCCTTTACATTACAGTGCCCCTTTACAGTGCAGTCCCCTTTACATTACAGTGTCCATTTATATTAATGTAATGGGGACTGCTCTGTACAGGGGGCACTGTGGCGTAAAAGGGGACTGTGATGTAAAGGTGTAAAGGGAGAACTATAAGGTAAAGGGGACTGATCTGTTGGGGGGGGGGGCATTGTAATGTAAAGGAGGCTGTGATATAAAGGGGACTGCACTGTAATGATTACAGTATCCCTTTACAGTGCAGTCCCCTTTATATTACAGTGCCCCTAGCAATCACAGCCTCTTCCATCACAGTGCCCCGACAGTGTGCCCCCCCCCCCCATCTCTTACATGACACTTCCCCATTTTAATCTCTGCCTCCCCTGCACAGGACTCCTACCTTTTGGCAAGGCAGAGGCTGTGATAAGTCACTGTGTCCTCTCGCGGCTCCCCCACCCTCCTGACTATGTTATCCTATCAGAAGGGTAGGGGGTGGGTGGAGCCATCTCCATCTCATGTCCTGAAGGCTGACTAATAAACTCCTAGGCCCCATACACACGATAGAATCCATCCGCAGATAAATCCCAGCAAATGGGTTTCTGCGGATAGATCCTATGGTGTGTACACGCCAGCGGATCTGTTTCCGCGGAGAAATCTCCTCTGGGATGGATTCCAGCAGATCGGATATTTGCTGACATGCACAACAAATCCATCTGCTGGAATCCATTCCAACGGATGGATCCGCTCGTCTGTACAGACTTACCGGATCCATCCGTCCAAAGGGATTCCCCGCACGCGTCGTAATGATTTGACGCATGCGTGGAATTCCTTATATGACAGCGTCGCGCCCGTCGCCGCGTCATAATAGCGGCGACGGCGCGACACGTCATCGCCAGAGGATTTCAGCGCGGATTTCAATGCGATGGTGTGTACACGCCATCGCATAGAAATCTTCTGAAATCCTCGAGAGGATTTATCCGCGGATACGGTCCGCTGGACCGTATCTGCGGATAAATCCTCTCGTGTGTATGGGGCCTTAGAGATTGCATCATTCCACCCTACCTTGTTTTTCTAGGATGCTGTTAAGAGACTCCTAATTCATACTGTTCACCTCCACCATCTGCTACCTTTCTATTGGCACTCTCAACTTGTACAGACATGCTTGTAGCCTGCCATGTGGCCTTCTTCTACTGAACATCTAAAAGGCAAGAAACCTAGAAATATAAATATGTAAAATATGTAAATATGTAAATATAGAAAGATGTAAACCTGTTATCCAAAAAGGAACACATTTTTTGCTTTAACTGCTTATAAAGTGTTAGCTGGAGTTCAGCTTTATTCGTAATACAAGTCCATCTAAATTTGCTTGTGTATCCAACGCTACCTTCTTCACAGATCCCCAAAGCTACTAGTCAAAGGTGTATACCCTGTATGTTGCTCATCCAGTGAAGTGGAGATATTTGACACTCTAAAAAAGAAAGTGTTTTATTGGCTGGAGAAAATAAAGAAAAAAAAGCCTAAATAAAGAAAAATCCACAATTCAGATACAAGTTATCCCATTGTTTTACTGTAGGCAATGCCACTCCATTGCATCTATTCATTTCTGTTACAGCCCAAGGTGGGCATGGAGTTAAAAACATAGGGCCAGATTCACAGTCATCGGCGTAAATGTAGGCGGGCGTAGCATATCGTAGTTACGCTACGCCGCCGCAACTTAGAGAGGCAAGTGCTGTATTCACAAAGCACTTGCGTCTAAAGTTACGGCGGCGTAGCGTAAATGTGCCGGCCTAAGCGTGCCTAAATCAAATGAGGAACAGGGGGGCGTGTTTTATGTAAACTAATCATGACCCCACGTAAATGCCGCTTTTTTCGAATGGCGCATGCTCAGTATCACGTCGAATTTTCAAATTAAATTACGCCCGCTCAATGCCTAGTCGACGTGAACGTAACTTACGTCCAGCCCCATTCACGGACGATTTACGCAAACGACATAAAACACGACGCTGTTCCGACGTTTCCGACGTCCATACCTAACATGACTTACCCCTGCTTTATGAGGGGTAACTTTACGCCAGTGTATGTCTTACGTAAATGATGTATCTTGCTACGCCGGGCGCACGTATGTTCGTGAATCGGCGTATCTAGCTCATTAGCATATTCAACGCGGAAATCTACAGAAGCGCCACCTAGCGGCCAGCGTAAATATGCACCTTAAGATACGACGGTGTAAGAGACCTACACCACTCGTAATTTTAGCCAAATTTATGCGTAACTGATTGTAAGAATCAGCCGCATAGATACGACGGCTCTCATCCGGACTTACGACGGCGTACATGGCACTACGCCATCGTAAGTCCTTTGAGAATCTGGGCCATAGACCGCATTGTAGAATTGTGGTCTCAAAAAGTGGTTGCTTTTTAAAACTATGTGTCGTCAACACAAACAAATTATACAAGCTTTCACTAAAATCTCAATAAAATCTGACAGTCCAGGCTCTCTGCTCAGAGCAAAGGGGGAGAACTGAGTGACCAGCAGTGTTTGACCAATCTGTTCAACTTTTTTTTTTTTTCAGAAAGCCAAAATAAATAAATTACACTAAAATACTTTGATCAAATGCCTAAATTATTTAAAGTACACAAGAATTGTCACAGATGTTATCAGACAAAAGGTAAAAAAATTTTAAGAATTAAAAAATAGTGTCACTCTTCAACACAAATTTGTGCTGTGTGCGCAAACAAAGCGTACTACTTCCTCCACCGAGTGCCGGCCCAAAAGCTCACCTTGTATGTAGATCTCTAATAAAATAGAAGGTCCAACAGTGCATTAATGAAATCAAAAGCAATTTACTCTTCCATACCAGAACTAACCTAGACTTCAGTTTGAAGGATGCTGTTCATGAGGAATAGCACACGTAGCTGTTTGTGTTCTGAACTGTTGAACTATTGAAGTAGGGATTCACAGCTAGACTCTCTGTTGTTATAGATTCTTATAGAAACTGTGCTATTCGGCCATGTTACCCTAAATGAGCCACAGACACATTGCTGTGAAGAGTCCATGTTTTACAGATTTCATATTCTGTTCAGTATTATTAAAGGGGTTGTAAAGGTAAATGTTTTTTCACCTTAATGCATCCTATGCATTAAGGTGAAAAAACATCCGATAGTACCGCCCCCCCCCCCCCGAACCCCCGTTTTACATACCTCACCCCTCGAAAGTCCCGCATGCGTCCACATGATCCTCTTCGTTTCCCAGCCTGGCCGTTGATTGACGCTGCTGTCAATCACATCTGATGACGCGGCGTGCCGGGGGGCGGGGTCGAGTGATACAGAAGGCGGCTATGCCCGCCGCTGTACCACGGGAGCGCGCCCACAAAAGCTTTCCACCATGCGAGCTCGCTCGCATGATGGTGAAAAGCTCTTGCGAGGAGGAGCTGAGACAGCCGCCGAGGGACCCCAGAAGACAAGATTCGGGGACACTCTGTGCAAAACGTGCTGCACGGTGGAGGTAAGTATAACATGTTTGTTATTTTAAAAAACATTTACTTTAGTGTTCCTTTAAGTGTTTGCATTCTGTTTGCCATTCTGTATTGCATTGTTGATTCTAAGTTTGCACCCATTCAGTAAACTGCAAGTTGGAGTTACTCTATGTCTGATCACTTGGCTGTTTACTCATCCGGAGACACTGACCAAATTCACCTACTGAATATATGGAAACAGTGGAAATGAGCCATTAAATCATCTGACACAATAACCAAAAATGCTCTTTTTGGAAACCGCTAAGGCCTCTTTGGTAAGTTGCTGCAGATATTGTTGTCCATATAGCAATAAGGGGTCTATCAAGAGCACTTAGGGGTCAACATTTAAGACAATAGGGTTGATTTACTAAAGATAAATAAGCTGTTCACTTTGCAAGGAAAGTTTTACTGTGCAAGGGGAGTTGCACTTTGCATTGGAATTTTCCCCGGGCTTAGTGGTGAAATTTCACTTGCAAAGAATACCCAATAAGTGCAAGGAAAATAAGAAATTATATTTTTGCTTGCACATGATTGGATAATGGAAGTCATACGAGCTTCACCACATTCACTAAACTTCACTTGCAAGCGATATAGTTACATAGTTAGTCAGGTTGAAAAAAGACACAAGTCCATCCAGTTCAACCACAAAAAATAAAAAAACAAAATAAAAAACACAGTAAAATCCTATACACCCAACTCCATACCCACAGTTGATCCAGAGGAAGGCAAAAAACCCCAGCAGAGCATGATCCAATTTGCTACAGCAGGGGAAAAAATTCCTTCCTGATCCCCGAGAGGCAATCGGATTTACCCTGGATCAACTTTACCTACAAATCTTAGTACTCAGTTATATTCTGTACATTTAGGAAAGAATCCAGGCCTTTCTTAAAGCAATCTACTGAGCTGGCCAGAACCACCTCTGGATGGAGTCTGTTCCACATTTTCACAGCTCTTACTGTGAAAAAACCTTTCCGTATTTGGAGGTGAAATCTCTTTTCCTCTAGACGTAAAGAGTGCCCCCTTGTCCTCAGTGTTGACCGTAAAGTGAATAACTCAACACCAAGTTCACTGTATGGACCTCTTATATATTTGTACATGTTGATCATATCCCCCCTTATTCTCCTCTTCTCAAGAGTGAATAAATTCAGTTCCTCTAATCTTTCCTCATAGCTGAGCTCCTCCATGCCTCTTATCAGTTTGGTTGCCCTTCTCTGCACTTTCTCCAGTTCTCCGATGTCCTTTTTGAGAACTGGTGCCCAAAACTGAACTGCATATTCCAGATGAGGTCTTACTAATGATTTGTACAGGGGCAAAATTATATCTCTGTCTCTGGAGTCCATACCTCTCTTAATACAAGAAAGGACTTTGCTCGCTTTGGAAACCGCAGCTTGGCATTGCATGCCATTATTGAGCTTATGATCAACTAAAACCCCCAGATCCTTCTCCACTACAGATCCCCCCAGTTGTACTCCCCCTAGTATGTATGATGCATGCATATTCTTAGCCCCCAAGTGCATAACTTTACATTTATCTACATTAAACCTCATCTGTCACTTAGTCGCCCAATTAGACAGAGCATTGAGGTCGGCTTGTAAATTGGAGACATCCTGCAAGGACGTTATTCCACTGCATAGCTTGGTGTCATCTGCAAAGACAGAAATGTTACTTTTTATCTCAGACCCAATATCATTTATAAATATATTGAAAAGTAAGGGTCCCAGCACTGAACCTTGGGGTACACCACTGATAACCTTGGACCATTCAGAGTAAGAATCATTAACCACGACTCTCTGAATTCTGTCTTTCAGCCAGTTTTCTATCCATTTACAAACTGATATATCCAATCCTGTAGACCTTACCTTACACATGAGCCGTGTGTGCGGAACTGTATTGAACGCTTTTGCAAAATCCAAATATATCACGTCCACAGCCACGCCTCTGTCCAGGGTTTTACTTACCTCTTCATAAAAGGAAATCAGGTTTGTCTGACAACTTCTGTCTTTCATGAATCCATGTTGTCTGCTGCTTAAATAGTTTTTTTCCAGCAAGAACTCATCCATGTGGTCTTTTATTAAACGTTCCAGTATCTTCCCAACTATAGAAGTTAAACTAACAGGTCTATAGTTACTTGGTAAAGACTTTGTTCCCTTTTTAAATATGGGCACCACATTGGCCCTGCGCCAATCCAGTGGTACTATTCCTGTCTTTAATGAGTCCCTAAATATTAGATACAGTGGCTTTGAAATTACAGAGCTCAACTCACCTAGGATCCGTGGATGGATGCCATCAGGTCCAGGTGCTTTATCCACCTTTATTCTGTCTAAATATTTCTGGACCATATCACTTTTGAGCCATTGTGGATTTGAGGCTGTGTCACTCCCACCCCCATTTTGGACATGAGCTCCCCCATGCTCCATTGTATACACAGAGCTGAAGAAAACATTTAATAAATTTGCCTTCTCTTTGTCCCCAGTCACCCACTCTAGATTATTTTGTAAGGGGCCTACATGCTCAGACTTCACCCTTTTACTATTAATATATGGGTGTGAGCTACTCGGGCTGTATGGGAAGGAAGTCCTGTGCCTACCGCTGTGAGTGCTGGCTGGAAAGGGAGCTTGTCTATGCTCCAGGCAATGGTAGAGAGTGCTGTGTGATAGTGAATGGCAGTCTCAGCCTGGACCCCCACAAAGCTTGCACAGCAAACAGCCTATTTTCCTTCAGTAAATCAACCTCAATATGTGTGCCAAACTGATCCTCCTTCCAAGGATATTGCCAAAATGTAGTAGTATGCAATAGTGTTGAGCAGAATACGCCATATTCGATTTCGCGATATATCTCGAATATATAGTCGAATATTCGAGATATATTCGCTAAATTCGAATATTCGTGATATTTTATCGAAATGAAATGATTGCGATTTTTCGCTATTGCGAATGCGAAAATAATTGCGAATTTTCGACAACTGCGGTAGGAGCACTCTGATTGGCTCAGAATATTCTTGATATTTTTTCGAAATTTCGCAAAATGCGAATGCGATATTAATTGCGCAATTTCGACAAATGCTGTAGGAGCACTCTGGCTCAGAATATTCGTGATATTTTATCGAAATTTCGCAAAATGCGAATGCAATATTTATTGCGCAATGTCGACAAATGCTGTAGGAGCACTCTGATTGGCTCAGAATATTCGTTATATTTTATCGAAATTTCGCAATATTGCGAATGCGATAATTATTGCGGAATTTCCCCAAATGCTGTAGGAGCGCTCTGATTGGCTCATTCTAAAATCGAATATTCGAGATATTTTAGCGCAATTTCACAAAATGCGAAATTGATTGCAGATATTTCGAAAACTGCTGTAGGAGCACTCTGAAATCGAATATTTGTGATATTTCAGCGAAAAAAATATTGCGATTGCGCCCAACACGCGACCATTTCCTGGACCCTTGCCAGTTTCCTACTTTATGATCGCATCGCAATAGCAGAATGGTTGGAAGCAATTTCACACTCTCTGAGGAAAAGATGCTGATTTGTGTAAGTATTTTCACCACTGTTATTTCATTATCTTTAACTGCATTTTAGTCTAGTTTAAAAGTTAGTATATAAGATCAGATATTAGTATTTCCCAAACAATGTGTCTCCTGTTGTTACAAAACTACAACTCCCAGCATGCCTGGACAGCTGCAGACACCCTGGTTGGTAAATGTGTATTTAGGCACTTTTCCTTGTTATTTAGCATAATGAATTTAACATTTTTTTGGACATAGGACGTATGCGAACGTCCTGACTTCAGGGTCCTCAAGGCCCAAGGACGTTCGAATACATATTGCCCTTTAGATGTTGCAGAACTACAACTTCCAGCATGCCTGGGAATGCTGGCACTTCTAGTATTGTAAGTTCTGCAGGCCTACATTTTTCAGACCTTTATGCACGGGTCTCTAAACTGTGGCACCCTAGATGCAGCAAAAGTAAAATTCTTAGCATGCACTGACAGACCGTGGCTGATGGGAGTAGTAGTTTTGCAACAGCTGGAGGTGGACTGGTCTTGAAACCCTGAGTTAGGTAACAAACTTGTAGTGTTTTGCAACCATTCTGCCTCCAGCTGTTTTTTTTTCTGTTGAAAAGCCTGTGGCGTGCAAAACACTACCCAAAAACTCCACCCGGTGCAGGGAAAAATGTGCACACACCTAAAGAGTGACATCACAAAAAACTGCGACGGGTGCATATGTCAGTGGTCCTCCGAAAAGGTCCCGTCTCTGATCCCCCGGGGCGTTAGGCTCCTGACAGGGAAAAGAGTTACTGTGGTCCATACAGCCGAAGCCATATGGACCCATCTTGGTCCAAGCAGCCGAAGCCACAAGGACCCAACATCCTCGGAGGGACTGCCAAAACAGAACCCTCCTCGGTGAGGCTCCCCCGAAGGGAGACCCCATGAGAGCCGGTGAACCTAACCAGAAGGCCGAGTCTACCAACTCCCAAGACTTTCAGAGACCGGCCCGAGGACCAGCACCCTACTCGCCACACATAAAGTGCAAGCACCAAAACAAAAAGAGTGACAAACAAAACAGAACACGGGGAAAAATAATAAAAGAAAGTGGGGAAAAGGAAGATGGGAGAGTGAGGAAAGTGACCAATGTGAAATAATTCTGCCTCCAGCTGTTGCAAAACTACAAATCCCTGCGTGCAACTGGCTGCAATTACCCCCCCCCCCCCTCTCCCCCAATGTGAATGTACAGGGTACATTCACATGGGCTGTGGCTTACAGTGTGCTTCTAGCTGAAGCAAATTTGGCGCTGCAGCTCAAACCCTCAGCGGGAAACTACTGTGAACCCCATGCCCCTCTGACTGTACCTTAAAAACACTACACCACACTAAATATAAATGAAAAAACAAAACATATACACATACCCCTACATAGCCACCCTCACCTCCACATTAAAAGAAAACATCTTGTACGGCACTGTTTCCTAAACGGAGCCTACAGCTGTTGCAAATCAACTCCCCGTTATTACCGGACAGCCATTAACTGTCCAGGCATGCTGGGAGTTAAAGTATAATTGTTGTACAGCTGGTGACGGTGAGCTACATGGTGTATCAGAGCATGCTGGTAGTTGTAGTTGTTAAATAACATCAACTCCATTATTTATTCAAAATTAATTCATCAAAAAGTCAAAAGAAACAAACATATTATTGTTCCTATATAAAGATAGGGATGAAAAAAAATAATCTATTGTACAGGCCCATTATCAGTGTCCAAAAATAATTATAGCGGTCAGATGAATAGCAACGCATATCTCCCCTATACGTGTATCCTGTGTTGTTAATCATATATACATAATTATGCAAATGATAATGGCTGCTATATTTATGCAAAAAAGGTGGCGACCGAAATGGCAGGATATAAAATCTGTCATGTTACCCCTGTCATTGATTAATAAGGCGAGAATGCTTCCAATTGTTGAATACCATACATTTACGTCATATATCCATAAGGCTTTAAACAAAAGTATTACAATATACTTTGTTCTTCATCTTGCAGAGGTTCCTAGAAAAGGGCTATGATCAGCTCCGCAGGCAACATGATAAAAAGGCCGTTGTCAGCGCCCTAATGGTGGAATTAGGCGGCCAACACGATCGCCTGGCGATCGTTAAAAAATGGTCCGATATGAAGAGGCGCCACATGGACCATGTCAGGCATATCCGGGATAAATATCATTCAGGTAAGTTATTGGTGACAGTTATGTTTTTTTTTTCCAAAGTGTATTTTGTGCGTGAACTCGAGAGAGGAGCCGGACTGCAGGAGTCCCCCAGAGGCAGGAGTCCCCCAGAGGCAATCTGCCACCTTTCTCCATGCCCCGGGTGGCAATGGCGGGTGTGAGGGGGTCCTCCCACACAGACCGTCCTACCTGCTCCGCTTCGAAGCCCAACGGGGCAGAGGGACTCCCTATAAGGGAGTGAGAGGATTTGCCCGCTCAACCAGCCCCGTTAGTCCTTCGCCTCTCTTTTTAGAGACCGCGTGGTCAGAGTGCGTGCATGTTAACCCAATTTCGAGGGCGTGTGTAAGTGTGGTGGTTTTTGTGGGAGGGGGGTGGGCGTACTAAGCGCAGGCTTACCTCGCATAGCACACCCACCGGGGGCCGGGCTGAGACCACCAAACTCAATTCACATGTAGCCGAGAGCGGGATCCGAACCCCTAGCTGCAGAGGTGAATCGCTTGTCAGTGCAGTGGCAATCGCGTTGAGCCACCGCAGCTCCTTTGGTGACAGTTATGTAATGTCATATGTAAATAATGTAAGGGCAGATGTTGTTAACCCAGACGCCATGTTGTGGTAACATATATCACCACCAGCCAAGGTATTCATAGTACTGTTGAAAAAAGACATGGGACAGCAGACAGGAACACAGAAGTTATGTGGGAACATACATTTCCCATTGCTTTGCATGGGACTTTAAACAAAAACCACGACCATCACAAATGGGGGTAGTTAATGGATAAATTAACGATCATATACTTTAAGTGGACGTATAAGTAACATGTGACCAAGTGTTATCGAAATATCTACAGCTGTTATGAAGTAACATGTATTTCCCATAGAGTTGAATGGGACTTTAAAGAAAAACCCCGACCATGGCAAATGGGGGAGGGTAAGGCTTAAATCACCTATCCTATGTTTGTGGCTGACATATAAGTAACCTGTGTGCCAAGTTTCATGTAAATATCTTTAGCCGTTTGGACGTGATGCTGGTACATACATACATACATACATACATACACAGACACGTTGAGTTTTATATATATAGATTCACACTCAATTCCTGTGTCAGGCGTGGGGTTTTCATAGTAATCCCGTGTGCTCCATCATCAGGCCCTTTTTTTAACATGAGATCGTCTGAACAAAACAAAGGAGACAAAAACAGCTCATTTTACCATGGTGGCAGCCCAGCTCACGCTCAGTCCCCTGTAGTGCCCACAAGACCCTTTAATATAACATTGTCCCATTGGTTAACTGTCTATATAAATTAATTTGTATGCATATACAATACAGCAGAGTACACAGAATTTGCATACGTCATTAGAAAACATTTTTATAATATATGAACATTGTGTTATTATAGGAGCTCCGCTACCAGCTGTACGCGCCAAGCGCAGAAGGCGCCAGGCCGATGAGGAGGAGGATGCGGCAGAGGAGGATGCGGCAGAGGAGGAGAGGGATGAGGAGGAGCAGCCAGGGCCCTCCAACTCGCCACCCAGAGCTCCTGTTGAGGAGCATCCCCCCCCCCCCCCCAACAAACTACTGGTGAGGAAGAGGATATCACGGGTCATGGAGAGGTCGAGGTCCAGGAAGAGCCCGTTGTGATGAGCCTCGCTCAGGAAGGTAAATATGTGCACAATGATTAATAACATTTCAACAATAAAATGTAGATATAAAAATGGACAACATATAAAGCGCACCCGTCAAATTGCAGAACCATAATATGGTATTTATGATAGAAGTATACAGGTAGTGCAGAATTATTAGGCAAGTTGTATTTTTGAGGATTCATTTTATTATTGAACAACAACCATGTTCTCAATGAACCCCAAAAACTCATTAATATCAAAGCTGAATATTTTTGGAAGTAGTTTTTAGTTTGTTTTTAGTGTTAGCTATTTTAGGGGGATATCTGTGTGTGCAGGTGACTACTGTTACTGTGCAGAATTATTAGGCAACTTAACAAAAAAATAAATATATACCCATTTCAATTATTTATTTTTAACAGTGAAACCAATATAACATCTCAACATTCACAAATATACATTTCTGACATTCAAAAACAAAACAAAAACAAATCAGTGACCAATATAGCCACCTTTCTTTGCAAGGACACTCAAAAGCCTGACATCCATGGATTCTGTCAGTGTTTTGATCTGTTCACCATCAACATTGCGTGCAGCAGCAACCGCAGCCTCCCAGACACTGTTCAGAGAGGTGTACTGTTTTCCCTCCTTGTAAATCTCACATTTGATGATGGACCACAGGTTCTCAATGGGGTTCAGATCAGGTGAACAAGGAGGCCATGTCATTAGTTTTTTTTCTTTAATACCCTTTCTTGCCAGCCACGCTGTGGAGTACTTTGACACGTGTGATGGAGCATTGTCCTGCATGAAAATCATGTTTTTCTTGAAGGATGCAGACTTCTTCCTGTACCACTGCTTGAAGAAGGTGTCTTCCATAATCTGGCAGTAGGACTGGGAGTTGAGCTTGACTCCATCCTCAATCCGAAAAGGCCCCACAAGCTCATCTTTGATGATACCAGCCCAAACCAGTACTCCACCACCACCTTGCTGGCGTCTGAGTCGGACTGGAGCTCTCTGCCCTTTACCAATCCAGCCACGGGCTCTTCCATCTGGCCCATCAAGACTCACTCTCATTTCAGCAGTCCATAAAACCTTAGAAAAATCATTCTTGAGATATTTATTGGCACAGTCTTGACGTTGCAGCTTGTGTGTCTTGTTCAGTGGTCGTCGTCTTTCAGCCTTTCTTACCTTGGCCATGTCTCTGGGTATTGCACACCTTGTGCTTTTGGGCACCCCATTGATGTTGCAGCTCTGAAATATGGCCAATCTGGTGGCAAGTGGCATCTTGGCAGCTGCACGCTTGACTTTTCTCAGTTCATGGTCAGTTATTTTGCGCCTTGTTTTTTCCACACGCTTCTTTTGACCCTGTTGACTATTTTGAATGAAACGCTTGATTTTTCGATGATCAAGCTTCAGAAGATTTGCAATTTTAAGAGTGCTGCATCCCTCTGCTAGATATCTCTCTATTTTGGACTTTTCAGAGTCTCTCAAGTCCTTCTTTTGGCCCATTTTGCCAAAGGAAAGGAAGTAGACTAATAATTATGCACACCTGATATAGAGTGTTGATGTCATTAGACCACACACCTTCTCATTACAGAGATGTACATTACCTAATATGCCTAATTGGTAGTAGGCTTTCGAGCCTATACAGCTTGGAGTAAGACAACATGCATAAAGAGCATGATGTGGTCCAATTACTCATTTGCCTAATAATTCTGCACTCCCTGTATGTGTTAGACACACAACAAGTGTATAGACATGATAATGATTGATTAATAAGCAAAAAAAATATTTTATGTATTTGTTAACGGTCTTTGTAATCAAATTGTTTTTCTTATATCCTAACAGCTGTAAAAGAGATTATGCTGCGGCAAGCAGCTATAACAAAAAGGCAAGAATTAATCATTGCTAACCAGAGAAAAATAGTCTATTTAGCAAAGCAAAACGAACAACTGGAGGAGCAACAAATGAGAGAAATGCGTGAGTTGGAAAAATTGCAGAAGCGCATGAGCCATTCAGTTTGATTTTTTTTGGTAATAAAAAGTGTTATTTTTTGGAAATGTTTCCTTTCTTTTTGAGATAGATTTTTAGGTTTTTCAAGACATCTAACTTCACATCTAACACATCAACATCAACACATCTAACTTCATAATAAGCAAAATTATTTTATACTATTATTTTATTTAACACAAACCTAGGACAAACTAAAGTACACAGACACAGTCACGACGAACACAAACTAAACTGTTGAAAAATGAACATAACAAAAGCAACAATATATATATATATAGATATAGAGAGAGAGAGCAAGAAAGAGAGAGAGAGAGAGTGCAGATTTGCTCTTGCAGACAGGCTAATGGTTACAGTATAAAGGCCGCAAACCAGGGTTTAACATAAAGTTCATTGTTTTAGTTACACTTGCTGTTACGATCCGGTCTGGTAGCTTGTAGCGGAGGCTGTTGGTGGATCCGCTGTGCCAGAGAGGTCATGAAGCATTACTCAGCATGGAGGCAGCAGCAGTAGTATTAAAATGTAATGTAACTAGAAAAGATACAATTTCAGGGTAAATTGTGCTGCGTGGTCTTGCCTCCACCAATACTACTGACTGGAGACGGTGCCCCTGGAGATGTAAATGTGATGCAACCGTGTGTGGATCCAGTTCGGTCCATTGCCCCATCAAAAACTGCTCCATCCAAAACTAGCCCATCAAAACTGCACCATAAAAACTAGTGCTGCGCATCTTCACCCGTCTCACGATTCGATGCGATTACGATTATCAAGTCCACGATTCGATTCGATTCGATTCCACGATGCATCACGATGCATAACGATTGCAGCGCAAGTGCGCATGGCTCTCCCCCAAAAATAATAAAGGAGATTATCAGAGACTGCAGACATAGTACAGGAGATGGTCAGAGACTGCAGACATAGTACAGGAGATGGTCAGAGACTGCAGACATAGTACAAGAGATGGTCAGAGACTGCAGACATAGTACAGGGGATGGTCAGAGACTGCGGACATAGTACAGGAGATGGTCAGAGACTGGGGACATGCTACACGAGATAAGAGACTGCGTGCATGCTACAGGAGATGGTCAGAGACTGGGGACATGCTACACGAGATAAGAGACTGCGTGCATGCTACACAAGATGATCAGAGAATGCGGACATGCTACAGGAAATGGTCAGAGACTGCGGAAATTATACAGAAGATCAGTAGGTAAGTATGATTTTTATTTTTATTTTAATTTTAAAGAAGAAAATAAAACCCTTTAGTATCACTTTAACAAAGCCATTGAGTCTTTTGGCAGCAACTTGCAGAGTAAACAGGTCAACATCACTGCACAAATAAAAAAAGGGAGACATTCCAATCATCAAGAAATATACTGCTTGCAGATCAGTAGATGGTTCCAGAGGGGAGAGATGATAGGGAAATCACAGCAAGAAATTAGACAGTAAAAGAGTTTGCCTTACACATTGGGGGCTGCATAAACAGTACACACACACAGAGGATACCTGCAGCAGGAAGGGGGGGGGATGCTGCCACCTCTCTACACTCACCCATATATCAAGCATGACAGGCTTATCTCTCACCTCCGGAACACTTCCATCCCCCCCTCCTCTCAGCTCGTTTGTAGTTTGCAGAAGCCAAATTTATGGCTCATCGCACGGATGTTACAACAGCTCCGTGCAATGCCAATGAGGCATTGCAAGAATGACAGTTACCAGCATGACTCCCACAGGCAGAGGCATGATGGTAACTGTAGTTTTACAACAGCTGGAGGGCCACCAGTTTGAGACCCTTGCTTAACAGAGGAAAGTTCCCTCAGCCTTGTGTGGGAGGAACCAACTCACCTCATAACTTTATGTGAGGTGTTATTAAACTCCTCAGCTTTTCCTAGGAAACCAATTTTTGGGTTTGCAGGCTCTCTGTAAACACAGCAGAAATTGAGGAATGTTTTTTGAATACTTGTCCTTCAAATTGTTCGATCTTAAAAACTATAAATCTCACAGTGAATATCTTTATAGTTTACGAATCACAAGACCCAGACCTACATTTCGATGTATAGTATGTCTCTGAAATAATAAAATTGAAGGCACAGTCGAAGTTTACAAATTCAACAGCAGATTTTAGTTTTGTAAACTTTGACCTCCATTGACTTCCATTGAAATAATGGATGTCGTTGGTTGCAAACAAATTATCATATTGTGAAAACTGTTTGATCATTCGCTTAAGCCGTAAACACGTGTGATGGCAGCAGGGAGAGCTGAACTTTTTGATATAAGATTTGTGTAGTTCGGCTTGAAAATGAGGGAGTGGTCGGAGTTTACAAATCATGTGCTGATTTTTCCGGTTTTCACATTCAACACTCTAGCTCTCCTCATTCACTCCTATGGGAAAAGTTCGCCGCAAAAATTACGATATTTCATGAATGATTAAGCGAAATGTTCCACAAAGTAATAGCACACCATTCTGGAACAATCCACACGTTTTGATATATTACTTGTCTATGTAGTGTAAAAACTGTGGGAGGAGATACCGTTTAAAAGTTGGCTATAATAAGAACTAGAAAAGATACAATTTCTGGGGAAATTGTGCGGCGTGGTCTTGCCTCCACCAATACTCCTGACTGGAGACGGTGCCCCTGGAGATGTAAATGAGATCCAACCGTGTGTCGATCCAATTCGGTCCATTGCCCCATCAAAAACTGCTCCATCAAAAACTAGCCCATCAAAACTGCACCATCAAAACTGCACCATCCTATTTGCCCCATCAAAAACTGGCTGCTATGGAGGGTTGCTATGGACTAGTTGCTATGGACTGGTTGCTATAGACTGATGGCTATGGACGGTTGCTATGGACTGGTTGCTATGGACTGGTTGCTATGGAGTGGTTGGTATGGACGGTTGCTCTGGATTGGTTCCTATGGACTGGTTGCTATGGACGGATGCTATGGACTGGTTGCTATAGACTGGTTGCTATGGAGTGGTTGCTATGGAGGGTTGCTATGGAGGGTTGCTATGGAGTGGTTGCTATGGAGGGTTGCTATGGAGTGGTTGCTATGGAGGGTTGCTATGGAGGGTTGCTATGGAGGGTTGCTATGGACTGGTTGCTATGGACTGGTTGCTATGGAGGGTTGCTATGGACTGGTTGCTATGGAGGGTTGCTATGGACTGATGGCTATGGATGGGTTGCTATGGACGGTTGCTATGGACGGGTTGCTATGGACTGGTTGCTATGGAGTGGTTGCTATGGAGAGTTGCTATGGAGGGTTGCTATGGAATGGTTGCTATGGACAGTTGCTATGGACTGGTTGCTATGGAGTGGTTGCTATGGAGTGGTTGCTATAGACGTTTGCTATGGAGTGGTTGCTATGGAGGGTTGCTATGGACTGGTTGCTAGGGACTGGTTGCTAGGGACTGGTTGCTAGGGACTGGTTGCTATGGACTGGTTGCTATGGACGGTTGCTAGGGACTGGTTGCTAGGGACTGGTTTCTATGGAACGGTTGCTAGGGAGTGGTTGCTAGGGAGTGGTTGCTAGGGAGTGGTTGCTAGGGACTGGTTGCTATGGACTGGTTGCTATGGACGGTTGCTATGGACTGGTTGCTATGGACGGTTGCTATGGACTGGTTGCTATGGACTGGTTGCTATGGACTGGTTGCTATGGACTGGTTGCTATGGATTGGTTGCTAGGGACTGGTTGCTATGGAGTGGTTGCTATGGAGTGGTTGCTAGGGAGTGGTTGCTAGGGACTGGTTGCTAGGGACTGGTTGCTAGGGACTGGTTGCTAGGGAGTGGTTGCTAGGGACTGGTTGCTATGGACTGGTTGCTATGGACTGGTTGCTATGGACGGTTGCTATGGACTGGTTGCTAGGGACTGGTTGCTAGGGACTGGTTGCTAGGGACTGGTTGCTAGGGACTGGTTGCTATGGACTGGTTGCTATGAACTGGTTGCTAGGGACTGGTTGCTATGGAGTGGTTGCTATGGAGTGGTTGCTATGGAGTGGTTGCTAGGGACTGGTTGCTAGGGACTGGTTGCTAGGGACTGGTTGCTAGGGACTGGTTGCTATGGACTGGTTGCTAGGGACTGGTTGCTATGGACGGTTGCTAGGGACTGGTTGCTAGGGACTGGTTGCTATGGACTGGTTGCTATGGACTGGTTGCTATGGACTGGTTGCTATGCATGGTTGCTATATGCAGAGCATGCAGAAGTTACGCAGAGCCAAAAAAAACTGAGCCATATCACCTCACAGTGTGTGGGAGGAGCTATAGAAAGCCCTCACAGATGTGTGTATGAAGGATTTTACCTCAGCGTCTCCTAGGAAACCAATGTAAACATATGCAAGCAGCCTCTCCAGGCGTCTCAAACTGGCGGCCCTCCAGCTGTTGCAAAACTACAAGTCCAATGAGGCATTGCAAGAATGACAGTTACCAGCATGACTCCCACAGGCAGAGGCATGATGGGACTTGTAGTTTTACAACAGCTGGAGGGCCACCAGTTTGAGACCCTTGCTAGCAGAGGAAAGTTCCCTCAGCCTTGTGTGGGAGGAGCCAACTCACCTCACAACTGTTTGTGAGGTGTTATTAAACTCCTCAGCGTTTCCTAGGAAACCAATTGTTTGGTTTGCAGGCTCTCTGTAAACACAGCAGAAATTGAGGAATGTTTTTTGAATACTTGTCCTTCAAATTAAGGTATTTACCTCACAGAAAACACCTCACAACTACCTCACAACTGTGTGTATGAAGGTATTTACCTCACAGAAAACACCTCACAACTACCTCACAACTGTGTGTATGAAGGTATTTACCTCACAGAACTCACCTCACAAAAAAACACCTCACAGAAAACACCTCACAACTACCTCACAACTGTGTGTATGAAGGTATTTACCTCACAGAAAACGCCTCACAGCTACCTCACAACTGTGTGTATGAAGGTATTTACCTCACAGAACTCACCTCACAGAAAACACCTCACAACTGTGTGGGAGGAGCTATATAATCCCCTTACAGCTGTGAGGACTTTTAATTTCTGGGGAAATTGTGCGGCGTGGTCTTGCCTCCACCAATACTCCTGACTGGAGACGGTGCCCCTGGAGATGTAAATGAGATCCAACCGTGTGTCGATCCAATTCGGTCCATTGCCCCATCAAAAACTGCTCCATCAAAAACTAGCCCATCAAAACTGCACCATCAAAACTGCACCATCCTATTTGCCCCATCAAAAACTGGCTGCTATGGAGGGTTGCTATGGACTAGTTGCTATGGACTGGTTGCTATAGACTGATGGCTATGGACGGTTGCTATGGACTGGTTGCTATGGACTGGTTGCTATGGAGTGGTTGGTATGGACGGTTGCTCTGGATTGGTTCCTATGGACTGGTTGCTATGGACGGATGCTATGGACTGGTTGCTATAGACTGGTTGGTATGGAGTGGTTGCTATGGAGGGTTGCTATGGAGGGTTGCTATGGAGTGGTTGCTATGGAGGGTTGCTATGGAGTGGTTGCTATGGAGGGTTGCTATGGAGGGTTGCTATGGAGGGTTGCTATGGACTGGTTGCTATGGACTGGTTGCTATGGAGGGTTGCTATGGACTGGTTGCTATGGAGGGTTGCTATGGACTGATGGCTATGGATGGGTTGCTATGGACGGTTGCTATGGACGGGTTGCTATGGACTGGTTGCTATGGAGTGGTTGCTATGGAGAGTTGCTATGGAGGGTTGCTATGGAATGGTTGCTATGGACAGTTGCTATGGACTGGTTGCTATGGAGTGGTTGCTATGGAGTGGTTGCTATAGACGTTTGCTATGGAGTGGTTGCTATGGAGGGTTGCTATGGACTGGTTGCTAGGGACTGGTTGCTAGGGACTGGTTGCTATGGACTGGTTGCTATGGACGGTTGCTAGGGACTGGTTGCTAGGGACTGGTTTCTATGGAACGGTTGCTAGGGAGTGGTTGCTAGGGAGTGGTTGCTAGGGAGTGGTTGCTAGGGACTGGTTGCTATGGACTGGTTGCTATGGACGGTTGCTATGGACTGGTTGCTATGGACGGTTGCTATGGACTGGTTGCTATGGACTGGTTGCTATGGACTGGTTGCTATGGACTGGTTGCTATGGATTGGTTGCTAGGGACTGGTTGCTATGGAGTGGTTGCTATGGAGTGGTTGCTAGGGAGTGGTTGCTAGGGACTGGTTGCTAGGGACTGGTTGCTAGGGACTGGTTGCTAGGGAGTGGTTGCTAGGGACTGGTTGCTATGGACTGGTTGCTATGGACTGGTTGCTATGGACGGTTGCTATGGACTGGTTGCTAGGGACTGGTTGCTAGGGACTGGTTGCTAGGGACTGGTTGCTAGGGACTGGTTGCTATGGACTGGTTGCTATGAACTGGTTGCTAGGGACTGGTTGCTATGGAGTGGTTGCTATGGAGTGGTTGCTATGGAGTGGTTGCTAGGGACTGGTTGCTAGGGACTGGTTGCTAGGGACTGGTTGCTAGGGACTGGTTGCTATGGACTGGTTGCTAGGGACTGGTTGCTATGGACGGTTGCTAGGGACTGGTTGCTAGGGACTGGTTGCTATGGACTGGTTGCTATGGACTGGTTGCTATGGACTGGTTGCTATGGACTGGTTGCTATGCATGGTTGCTATATGCAGAGCATGCAGAAGTTACGCAGAGCCAAAAAAAACTGAGCCATATCACCTCACAGTGTGTGGGAGGAGCTATAGAAAGCCCTCACAGATGTGTGTATGAAGGATTTTACCTCAGCGTCTCCTAGGAAACCAATGTAAACATATGCAAGCAGCCTCTCCAGGCGTCTCAAACTGGCGGCCCTCCAGCTGTTGCAAAACTACAAGTCCAATGAGGCATTGCAAGAATGACAGTTACCAGCATGACTCCCACAGGCAGAGGCATGATGGGACTTGTAGTTTTACAACAGCTGGAGGGCCACCAGTTTGAGACCCTTGCTAGCAGAGGAAAGTTCCCTCAGCCTTGTGTGGGAGGAGCCAACTCACCTCACAACTGTTTGTGAGGTGTTATTAAACTCCTCAGCGTTTCCTAGGAAACCAATTGTTTGGTTTGCAGGCTCTCTGTAAACACAGCAGAAATTGAGGAATGTTTTTTGAATACTTGTCCTTCAAATTAAGGTATTTACCTCACAGAAAACACCTCACAACTACCTCACAACTGTGTGTATGAAGGTATTTACCTCACAGAAAACACCTCACAACTACCTCACAACTGTGTGTATGAAGGTATTTACCTCACAGAACTCACCTCACAAAAAAACACCTCACAGAAAACACCTCACAACTACCTCACAACTGTGTGTATGAAGGTATTTACCTCACAGAAAACGCCTCACAGCTACCTCACAACTGTGTGTATGAAGGTATTTACCTCACAGAACTCACCTCACAGAAAACACCTCACAACTGTGTGGGAGGAGCTATATAATCCCCTTACAGCTGTGAGGACTTTTAATTACCTCAGCGTCTCCTAGGAAACCAAATGTAAACATATGCAAACACACTCTAGGCAGATTCTCAGATCCTGGATTTATTTTTTAATATTTGTCCTTCAAATTGTTGTATTTTAAAAACTATAAATCGCACAGCGAATATCTTTATATTTTACGAATCACAAGACCCAGACCTACATTTTGATGTATAGTATGTCTCTGAAATAATAAAATTGAAGGCACAGTCGCAGTTTACAAATTCCAAAGCAGATTTTAGTTTTCTAAACCTTGACCTCCATTGACTTCCATTGAAATAATGGATGGCGTAGGTTGCAAACAAATTATCATATTGTGAAAACGGTTTGATCAATCACGTAGCCGTGAACACATCTGGTGGCAGCAGGGATAGCTGAACGTTTTGATATAAGATTTGTGTAGGTCGGCTTGAAAATGAGGGAATGGTCGCAGTTTGCAAATCATGTAATGATTTTTCATTTTTAGAAATCCCACACTCTAGCTCTCCCCATTCATTCCTATGGGAAAATTTTGCCGCAAAAATGACGATATTTCGCGAACGATTCGGCGAAACGTTCCACACAGTAATAGCCCACCGATCGGGAACAATCCGCACGATTCGATATATTACTCGTTTATGTAGTGTAAAAACTGTGGGAAGAGTTAGGGTGGCAAATTTGGCTATAATAAGAATAATAATATATATGTGAGATAACAATAAGTGCTCTTGCTATGCAAGACCACTTAATAATATATATGTGAGATAACAATAAGTGCTCTTGCTATGCAAGACCACTTAACTCTCACACAGGCATCATTTACAAGGAGTATTGGTAATATTACTAGATAGCATCTAAACACGTGGGCAGGACTTTACAGCATCAGTAATGACCATAGTAGTCAATAGTGTCAAATAACTTGTGACATAGGTGTCGTGAGCAGCAGCAGTATTAGTAATAGTAGACAATATAGTGTCAAATCACTCGGGAAAGAGGTGCCATGAACAGCAGCAGCAGCAGTGGTAATAGTAGTATAGAGTGGCAATTAACTTGTGACATAGGTGTCTTGACTGAGCAGCAGTAGTAGTAGTAGACAGTGACAATACAGAGTCAAATCACTTGGGCAGGAGGTGCCATGATGAACAGCAGTGAAAATAGTAGTATAGAGTGGTAAATAACTTCTGACATAGGTGTTTTGACTGAGCAGCAGTAGTAGTAGTAGTAGTAGTAGTAGTAGACATTGACAATACAGTGTCAAATCCCTTGGCCAGGAGGTGCCATGATGAACAGCATTGTAATAGTAGTATAGAGTGGTAAATAACTTCTGACATAGGTGTCTTGACTGAACAGCAGCAGTATTAGTAGTAGTAGTAGATACAGAGTCATATCACTTGGGCAGGAGGTGCCATGATGAACAGCAGTGGTAATAGGAGTATATAGAGTGGGAAATAACTTCTGACATAGGTGTCTTGACTGAGCAGCAGCAGCAGTAGTAGTAGTAGTAGTAGTAGTAGATACAGAGTCATATCACTTGGGCAGGAGGTGCCATGATGAACAGCAGTGGTAATAGGAGTATATAGAGTGGGAAATAACTTTTGACATAGGTGTTTTGACTGAGCAGCAGTAGTAGTAGTAGTAGTAGTAGTAGTAGTAGACATTGACAATACAGTGTCAAATCCCTTGGCCAGGAGGTGCCATGATGAACAGCATTGTAATAGTAGTATAGAGTGGTAAATAACTTCTGACATAGGTGTCTTGACTGAGCAGCAGCAGTATTAGTAGTAGTAGTAGATACAGAGTCATATCACTTGGGCAGGAGGTGCCATGATGAACAGCAGTGGTAATAGGAGTATATAGAGTGGGAAATAACTTCTGACATAGGTGTCTTGACTGAGCAGCAGCAGCAGCAGCAGTAGTAGTAGTAGTAGTAGTAGTAGTAGATACAGAGTCATATCACTTGGGCAGGAGGTGCCATGATGAACAGCAGTGGTAATAGGAGTATATAGAGTGGGAAATAACTTTTGACATAGGTGTCTTGACTGAGCAGCAGCAGCAGTAGTAGTAGTAGTAGATACAGAGTCATATCACTTGGGCAGGAGGTGCCATGATGAACAGCAGTGGTAATAGGAGTATATAGAGTGGGAAATAACTTCTGACATAGGTGTCTTGACTGAGCAGCAGCAGCAGCAGTAGTAGTAGTAGTAGATACAGAGTCATATCACTTGGGCAGGAGGTGCCATGATGAACAGCAGTGGTAATAGGAGTATTTAACCACTTGCCCACCGGGTTAATTCTGGCACTTCTCTCCTTCATGTGAAAATCACAATTTTTTTGCTAGAAAATTAATCAGAACCCCCAAACATTATATATTTTTTTTAGCAGACATCCTAGGGAATAAAATGGCAGTCATTGCAATACTTTTTGTCACACCGTATTTGCGCAGCGGTCTTACAAGCGCACTTTTTTTGGATAAAAATCACTTTTTTGAATTAAAAAATAAGACAACAATACATTTTGCCCAATTTTCTTATATATTGTGAAAGATAATGTTACGCCGAGTAAAATGATACCCAACATGTCACGCTTAAAAATTGCGCCCGCTTGTGGCATGGCGTCAAACTTTTACCCTTAAAAATCTCGATAGGCGACGTTTAAAAAATTCTACAATGCATTTTTTGAGTTGCAGAGTAGGTCTAGGGCTAGAATTATTGCTCTCACTCTAACGATCGCGGCGATACCTCACTTGTGTGGTTTGAATACCGTTTTCATATGCGGGCGCTACTCGCGTATGCGTTTGCTTCTGCGCGCGAGCTCGTCGGGACGGGGCGTTTTAAAAAATTTTTTTTTGGTTTTCTTATTTATTTTTATTTAGTTTTATAATTTTTTACACTGAAAAAAAAAAAAAAAAAAATTGATCACTTTTATTCCTATTACAAGGAATGTAAACATCCCTTGTAATAGAAAAAAGCATGACAGGTCCTCTTAAATATGAGATCTGGGGTCAAAAAGACCTCAGATCTCATAATTAGACTTAAATGCAAAAAAAAAAAAAAAAAAAAAAAAAATGTAATTTTTTCAAATGACAAAAAAAAAAATGTTTCTTTAAGAGGCTGGGCGGGACTGACGTTTTGACGTCACTTCCGCCCAGCAGAGCTATGAGGATGGGTGAAGGAGATTTCTCCTTCAGTCCCGTCCCCGCTCAGCTGCCAGACACATCCGATCCCCTCCGCCGCTACCGACGGCTCCGGTAAGCGGCGGAGGGCGCGGGAGAGCGGCGGGAGGGGGGGGGGCCCTCTCCCGCCACCGATAACGGCGATCTCGCGGCGAATCCGCCGCGGAGACCGCCGTTATCGTGTACACCATCGCCCCCTGAAAAGATGAATATCTCGGTTGTGGCAGCAGCTGCTGCCGTTATCGAGATATTCAACTTTAAAAAGAGGACGTCTTTTTGACATGGGGCGGTGGTCAAGAGGATAGAGTGGGAAATAACTTTTGACATAGGTGTCTTGACTGAGCAGCAGCAGCAGCAGTAGTAGAAGTAGTAGATACAGAGTCATATCACTTGGGCAGGAGGTGCCATGATGAACAGCAGTGGTAATAGGAGTATATAGAGTGGGAAATAACTTTTGACATAGGTGTCTTGACTGAGCAGTAGCAGCAGTAGTAGTAGTAGTAGATACAGAGTCATATCACTTGGGCAGGAGGTGTCATGATGAACAGCAGTGGTAATAGGAGTATATAGAGTGGGAAATAACTTTTGACATAGGTGTTTTGACTGAGCAGCAGTAGTAGTAGTAGTAGTAGTAGTAGATACAGAGTCATATCACTTGGGCAGGAGGTGCCATGATGAACAGCAGCGGTAATAGTAGTATATAGAGTGTGAAATTACTTCTGACATAGTTGTCTTGACTGATCCAGAGGAGTCATGGGAGAAAGTCATGTGGTCAGATGAGACCATAATATTACTTTTTGGTCATAATTCCACTAACCGTGTTCGGAGGAAGAAGAATGATGAGTACCATGCCAAGAACGCCATCCCTACTGTGAAGCATGGGGGTGGTAGCATCATGCTTTGGGGGTGTTTTTCTGCACATGGGACAGGGTGACTGCACTGTATTAAGGAGAGGATGACCGGGGCCATGTATTGCGAGATTTTGGGCAACAACCTCCTTCCCTGAGTTAGAGCTTTGAAGATGGGTCGAGGCTGGGTCTTCCAACATGACAATGACCCAAAGCACACAGCCAGGATAACCAAGGAGTGGCTCTGTAAGGAGCATATCAAGGTTCTGGCGTGGCCTAGCCAGTCTCCAGACCTAAACCCAATAGAGAATCTTTGGAGGGAGCTCAAACTCTGTGTTTCTCAGCGAGAGCCCAGAAACCTGACTGATGTAGAGAAGATCTGTGTGGAGGAGTGGGCCAAAATCCCTCCTCCAGTGTGTGCAAAGCTGGTGAAAAACTACAAGAAAGGTTTGACCGCTGTAATTGCAAACAAAGCCTACTGTACCAAATATTAACATTGATTTTCTCAGGTGTTCAAATAGTTATATTCAGCACTGTAAATACATCAGGTTCGGGGCTCCATCAGAAAATGCATGACAAGGGACCCTTCAGCGCCCTGAACCGACGACGGGTGCCAGAAAGTCACCGCCGATCCAGGACTCATTCATCTTTATGAATGTGAGTCTGTCCACGGAGTCTGTGGACAGACGGGTCCTCTTGTGCGTGACCACCCCACCTGCCGCGCTGAATGTCCGCCCAGATAGTACGCTGGAGGGGGGCAAGACAATAACTCCAGCGCATACTGAGCGAGCTCGCGGCAGGTGTCCAATCTGGCAACCCAGTACTCCATGGGGTCGTCGGTGCTCATACTGTCAGAAGCACCGACGGACGCCATGTAGTCTGCCACCATGTGGGCCAGCCGCTGGTGGTGACTGCTGCTGCTGGTGCTGGTACTGGGTCGCTCCGATTGGAAGAACATCCTCATCTCATCCATTAGGTCCCCTGCTCGGCTGCTGCTGGGTGCAGCCACCTGCTGGGTGAGATGAGGGGGGACAACTGGAGGCCGGGGAGTTGCCTGCTCCAACCGGCTGACAATGCCTGCCTGCAGTTCCTCCATCCGGCGCTGCCTCCGGCTGGCTGGGATGAACTGCTCCAGTTTCCCCTTGCACCTGGGATCCAAAAGGGTGGCCATCCAAAAATCATCCCTCGCCTTGATGGTCTTAACCCGGGGGTCCCTCCTGAGGCATCTCAGCATGTGGGCAGCCATGGGGAAGAGCACAGCCTGCTGTGACTCCTCACTGCTGCCCAGGTCAATGAGGTCCGACTCTTCATCCCTGAGGCGCTGCTGGTCACGCTCAGAGATGCCCAACCCCCGGACTATCGGTGACCCCAACACCGGCTCTCCCTCCTGACCAGGCCCTGACTCCGGGACGACACCAGCAACCACCTCCTCATCATCATCATCCTCCTCCTCCTCGTCCTGGCCCTGGTCTCGGTGGAGCATTGCTGCCTCCTCCTGCTCCACCAAGGCACTCTCCCCAGCTTCGAGCAGGCGATCTAGTGTCCTCTCCAGCATGAACACTATTGGCAGCACGTTATTGAGGCCGACATGCTCACTGCTGACCATCTTGGTCGCCTGCTCGAAGGAGGACAACACTTGGCAGACCTGGTGTATCTGCCCCCACTCCGCACAGGTGATGAAAGGGAGTTGTAGTGAAGTCCTCTCAGTGCCTAGGTCCAGCAGGTACTCCTTCACCGCCCTTCGCTGCTCCCACAACCTCTTCAGCATGTGGAGGGTGGAGTTCCACCGCGTCACACTGTCCACAATCAGCCTGTGAAGGGGCAGCCTGTTGACCCGCTGCAACTCGGACAGGGACGCGGTAGCGGTTGGGGAGCGCCTGAAGTGGCTGGCAATCCTACGCACCTTTGGCACAATGTCACTCAACCCGGGATAAGTGCGCAGGAACTTCTGCACCACCAGGTTGAGGACATGTGCCAGACAGGGCACGTGGGTCAGACTGCCAGCATGGAGGGCGGAAAGTAGGTTGCTGCCGTTATCGCAGACAACCATACCTGCCTGGAGCCTTCGGGGTGTCAGCCACTTCTGGACCTGAGCCTGAAGTGCTTTCAGCACTTCTTGTCCAGTGTGTCTCCGGTCCCCTAAACTAACAAGCTGGAGCACGGCCTGACAGCGCACGTGCCCCACACTTGAGTAGCTACGGGGGCGCTTGCTGGGAGGCTCAGCAGCTGCGGAGACAGTGGCTTGAGGGAGACCAGCAGTTCTCCCCTGGACACCCCGGGGCGGCACCACAAGATCTGTTGCCGCCGATCCCTCCCCGGCGCCTCGGAGGGAAACCCAATGGGCCGTGAAGCTGATGTAGCGCCCCTGCCCATGCCTGCTGGTCCAGCCATCCATTGTCAGATGAACCCTGTCGCTGACAGCGTGATCCAGCGACAGGGTTACATTCTGCACAATGTGCTGGTGTAGGGCAGGGACACCAGTCCTGGCAAAGAAATGGCGGCTGGGGACACGCCATTGGGGTTGGGCCTGCTCCAACATCTGCCTGAAGGGGTTGCTGTCAACTATGTTGAAGGGCAGCAGATGTTGGGCAATAACCCTTGCCAGGAGCCCATTGAGGGAACGCACACGTCGGTCTCCAGGGGGGAAGGGAGTGGTGCGTTCAAAGGCGTCTGAAATCGACGCCTGGCGCCGGACGGCAGTGCGGGACACAGACGCGGAGGGTGATGTCAAAGTAGAGGTCTGGCTGCCGGTACCAGTACCTCTACTAGAGGGAGCGGGGGGGCATGACCTGCTGGGAAGAGATGAAGCTGTGGCAGGGGCTGCTGTACCCTGCTCACTTGTGGTGGTGGCGCTGCTACCACCACCACGCTTCATCTCGTCATACACCCGCCAGTGGTTGATCCTCAGGTGCTGGTTCAGGGCTGTGGTACCCACCCGAGCCAAACACTTCCCTCTCTTCACCCTCACTTTACAGATCTGGCAGACGGCCACGGTAGGGTTGTCTGCCACCAGGGTGAAGTAGTTCCAGACAGGTGACTTCAGCGCCGCCCTCCTGTCAGATGGGGTGACGCTGACTTGCACCTGCTGGGACTCGGTGCGCACAGGTGGAGCTGCCTGCTGCTGCTGCTGCTGCTGCTGCTGACACCTCCTGCTGCCATCACCAGTGGAGACCCTGACGATGGTCTCCCTGGTGGTGACCTGGCGCACCGTTTCCCCAGGGTGCCTACCTTCCTCGTCGTCACTGACGCAGTGAGCCGACGAGTCAGATGGCAACCATGATGGGTCACCCTCTTCGCCCCCAGAGATGTCAGACCAAGGGCTGAGATGTTGTGGTCTGAGGGAACCAACTGACATGGAGCCGATAGCCTGGCTCCGCTGTCCCCTCACCCACGCCTGGGTCTGACTAGGTGCTGCTGTTTCCTGCACCAAAACAGCAGCACCAGTTTGAAGGGATGTCTCTGGGATACTACCAGCAGGTATCCCATCCTCCTCATCCATCCCTTCAAAAAAGTCCTGACCATCAGGACAGAGCTGGAGGTCTGCCTGATGCACGGCCTCCCCCAAGAGATCCCTCTCACTGTCGCTGTCGAACAGTAAGATGCTGGACTCTTGGGGGCTGGGGGGGGTACTACAGGCACCGGTGTAATGGTGGTACTACTGGGAGTCGGGACCGACGACTCAGTGGCACTGCTGTGCCCCATGTAGTCCACCACTACTTGAGCCTGAGATGGCAATATCGGGCGGCTGCCCGATGGAAAAAAATCCCGCATGAGGCGGAGTCCCCTTCCACCCGATCCTCTACCACTAGTAGGGGCACGAGAGGTACCCCGTGCTGGCAGCGACCCAGCACTGGGAGTAACTCCCCTACCCCTGCTGCCACGGCCACGGATGCCGCTCATAATTGCTGATGTGTGTGGGGGGGGTAAACTTTATTGGGGGGGGGAAATGTGAGGAAAATGTTTTTTTGTGTTTTTTTAAAAGACAGGCACGCAGACAAAGACGTACACAGACAGCTACTAAACTATAATAAAACTAGTACACCAAAGACAAGGACTACAAAAAATAAAAAAAAATGCACTAAACAAACACTAACTAATAAATTTTTTTTTTTTTTTTAACACAAAACACAGACACTAAACACACACTAAACTAAGCTAGCTGAAATAAATGTACACTAACAGTATGTACACTTACTACACATAAATCTAACTAACCTGAACAACACAAAACTTAGCTTTTATAAAAGCTCTTTTAGAAAAGCTCAGGAAAATGTGCACTGAAATTACTAGCAAATATCACTGAAAAGCAAAGCTGCAAGATCAAACAGTAACACAAGCTGAACAACACAGCACAAAACTTAGCTTTGAAAAAAGCTCTTGGGTCTATTGCTTTGAAAAAAGCTCTTGGGTCTATTGCTTTGAAAAAAGCAGTTGATAATCTGGAAAATATGCACTGAAATCACTAAGTATCAATGAAGGACAATGATGATGATGCTAGATCAAACAGGCACACACAACCAGGATCACAGACACTCCACACTCTCTAGCCACCTTCTGAATCTGCAATGAAATGGTGCTGGGAGTGACCTTATATAATGTCCGTGCAGGCAGGTTCCTATTGGTTGCAAACCTATGACAACTGTGGTAGGAGAACTCTGATTGGCTCTGATGCAAAAGAAGGGCGGAGAAAATAATCGCGCAATATTCCTATTGCCGAATATTCGCATTGCGAATATTCGGCAATATAAAATGAACGCTTCAGCTACTCGCCCCAAGGTCTCTAATCATACCAGCAATGCTTTTAGACGTCGATGGAGATATCTAGGGTGTGATCTGTTTTAAAAATGAAACTGAAAAAATCGCTCTGATGCGGAAGATAGGGGCGAAGAAAATAATCGCGCGATATTGCGATTGCCGAATAATCGCATTGCGATTTTTCGGCAAAATACAATGAATGCTTCAGCTACTCGGCCCAAGGTCTCTAATCATACCAGCAATGCTTTTAGACGTTGATGGAGATATATAGGATGTGATCTGTTCTAAAAATAAAATTGGAAAAAATCGAATATTCGGAATTGCGAATATTCACTGCGAAATTCGAAATATAGCGCGATTACTCGAATATGCTATATTCGCGCCGAATATTCGCAATACGAATATTCGTGAGCAACACTAGTATGCAATAATGTATATCCAACTGAGCGATTGAGGCCTGATACACCTGTCTTGTGGGTATACCTTTCAGTCTCAAATGATTGGGCAACGATTTGTTGTTTAGTTATTAAGTATTGAATCATCTCTACAGTAAGTACCTCTTGGATTATTACTTAATAACGGCTTAAATTGATTATAAGGGCTCAGCGTGCAGGCTGGATAGTAAACAGATAATCCATTATCATCACAAACTATGATATATACCTAATAAGGCAGTTTAACACCCTTTCAGAGGTATTACAGTGCATTAAATAAAATCACTCTGATTTAGGAAAGGTGGATAATATATTACAATTGTAATTCAGCGGTTAAAAAAAAAAACTGTTTCAATGTCATGTTAACATTTGAATATTTTGTGTCACATCAAAAACAAAGAACATCCAGAACTGCAGTCTCTATTTACAGTTTCTAATTAACATTGCCTTCTTACATGGTAGGAAAAGACATAGGGGCAGATCCACAAAAGGATTACGCCGGCGTATCTATTGATACGCCGGCATCATTTTAAAATTCCTGCGTTGTATCTTTGTTTTGTATCTACAAAAGAAGATACGACGGCATCTCAGAGGGATCCGACAGGCGTACGCCTTAGTACGCCGTCGGATCTCAAGGTGCAATATTTTGGCGGCCGCTAGGTGGCGTTACCGTCGAATTCCACGTCGAGTATGCAAATTAGTTAGATACGGCGATCCACGAACGTACGTTTGGCCGGCGCATTTTTTTACGTCGTTTTCGTTCGCCTTTTTCCGGCGTATAGTTAAAGCTGCTATATGGTGGCGTACTCAATGTTAAGTATGGCGGTCCTTCCCGCGTAGAAATTTAAAATTTTTACATCGTTTGCGTAAATCGTTCACGAATAGGGATTTGCGTAGAATGACGTCACTGTCGGAAGCATTGGCTTTTTCCGGGTTAATTTCGAGCATGCGCACTGGGATACCCCCACGGACGGCGCATGCGCAGTTTAAAAAAAACTTTGTTTACGTTGGGTCACAACGTATTTACATAGAACACGCCCCCATTACATCCATTTGAATTCCGCGCCCTTACGCCGCCAAAGATACACTACGCCGCCGTAACTTACGGCGCAAATTCGCTGAGGATTCGAAAAAAAAAAAAAGTTGCGACGGCGTAGTGTATCTTAGATACGCTGCGCAGGTACGTGGATCTGCCCCATAATAAATAAGTATGTGTGTGCGAGAGACTTGGTGCAGGCTATACATTACACAACTACAATGGAATTGGTATCCGTAGTGCATTAACAACCAATATATACTGTGCCATGAGATGCCAAAGCTGTTACTTGGTCCCAACTGAACTATATTTTGAATTAAAACTGTAGCTGACTACAGCAAAGATTCTGGTTACCATTCTGGTTACCAGCCTTTATTGCATAGTATACTGCAGGGAACTTTCAGTCTATATATGGGTCATATCACATTCTAAGAGGCCTAGTGCCCAAAAGGGTTTCTTAAAGAGGAACATTTTGGTTACTGAGCCATCTGTATAAAATTCTTATTCAAGGAATAGTCATGCTGGAAGGTAATTATTAAATCAAAAGGTGAAATCCCGCTGAAAATAATATAAGCAGCTGGCAAAATAATCAATATAAATTGCGTATAAGTGAAATAAAAAAGAATGCTGTGCTAAAATACTCTAAATGCCAATGAACAGAAATGATAAATAATGTAAGTAAAAAAATTGTCCCAAAAGGAAATCAGCAGTCCCAAAGACGATACCTGCGACATAAAATGTCCCAAGAGAAGTGAATCAGTGAAGAAGCTCTTGGTGTACACCATAAATTCTCCAGATGCTCTGCCACCTGTACGTGCAATAAGAATTTCCCGGTAGCTCCGCCCATGACATCATCACGTATTCTGAAACCAGGAAGTGGTCTATCCGACTCCCGGGATTGATTGTTTTCCATAGACGCTTATCATCTGTGCTTTTGTAAGTAGCCTGTACTTGTTTTAAACAAAGTTTCCATACTGTTTCACACTATGTGGCTCTCCCAGTTTTCCTTTCATGCTTATTAACTCTGTTTTGCTGATAAGGTGCTCATGAGGATATGGTGGTGATCTGGGGGATGCCTATTCCCTTTAACAGGGACCATTCACATGCCTTTGACTTTTTTTGTATGACTAAAAAAAGTACACCAACCCATGTAAGAGTTTTTATTACACATACAGATGGCGGAGCACTTGGAGAATTTATGGTGTACACCAAAATCTTCTTCACTGATTCTCTTCTCACTGGGACATTTTATATCAGATCTATCATCTTTGGGACTGCATATTTCCTCCTGAGACTATTATTTTTTTATTATTATTTACTGTGTACTTACATTGGAATGTAGTCATAACTTCTCATAAAGTGATCTGTGTGATGCTGAATGGGAATAGTAAAGTGATGATTGCTTTTTAGTGCCATCACAACTATATAAGATGCACTCTACATATACACTACCATATCTATACACTGTTAGCAGAAAAAAAGGGTACTGCGTTATGGGCAAGGAAAGAACAGAAAATATGACTGCTAAAAGGAATGGCTGCTGAAGGAAATAAGAAAACCGTATGATGCTGTTGTGTGATAGATAAATAGATATGTATATGTGTATTACCAGCATAGAAAAGAAAATCACACAATACTAAGCCAAAGGCTTGCATAGGCATAATAACTCTCTCTTTTGGGCTGCTTTTATTGATCTACATAATAGCAACAGTCATGAATTATTCTGAGTATACACTAACTATCAAATACAATGAGAGATAAAACAATCTTTAGGGAAACAACTGGTAAAAAATACATTTATGAATATAGCTTGCAGTTGGAGCAATTTTTCTGCTTATTCTCATCATATTTTTCCAGACAAGAAAAGAATACAGTGAAAGCTGACTTGTAAGAAGGTTTTACTAGTTTATAAATGAATGAAGAAACTTTCCATATTATGGTGCCATTTTGTTATTCTACGCACATTCTAAGCCAAAACGCGTCGGGTTTGCATTATAGCACCCCATACTGCTTTTATTTGTATTGTTCACGTGATCATAATTTTATATTTTGTATACCATTTAAAATAAAACCTGTCATGGTTTATTTTGACCTGCACCATTTGGAGCATCTTTTTTATTTTTTCCATTTTTTTTCACTTGCCCTGCGAGCCCACTGGGGTTCTCCATTTATGTCCTGCAATTGAAGTTACATCCGTCCAGTTCCTGTGATCAGTGGTTTCCATCTCATCTGACTCGAATAGCCATCGTCGTCTGGGGAGTTCTTCTATGCAGAGATTCAGATCCGCTGAGACCACTACGCTCACAAGTTCACACCCTCCAGTAAGAGTACCTAATTACACTTACCTCTTCTATGTGATGCCTTGATGACCCCTTCAGACAACCATACACTCAACGTTCATGTCAATGTCACCATTCATCACTCCTCCTATGGAATTTTATTTGTACACTGAACTGTGTGATCTATTTATCAACCCAGTGTCACCTTCATTGTGATATAGGGTCTTTACACAGACTTTATATATATTTTGTTAATAGGGTCTTCACACAGACTTTATACATATTTTGTTTGTACTCACTTTTGTGCCTTTATAATCATTGTGCACATCATTTAGCGCTGCACTATTGTTCTACCATTTTTGCTACTTTGTTTGTTTGTGTGCTGGCTGCTTTTTTTCACATATACGTTTGGTTTAGCGCAGTGTTTTCCCCCTTTCTCAAACAACCTTCACCTATACAGGTAAATTTAAAAGAATCAAAGAGCTGAATGTATTCAATAGGAAGATTATATTGTGTTATCTTCACAAAAAAAAAAAAAAATGGACTGCTTGATGGGAATTATGGGAGGATGGTCATATGGAGGATTAAAGCTACTTTCACACTGAAAGCGCCCAGCGTTAGAGGTAAGAGGTGTGTTGCGGTGCTGCCGAAGTGCTTTGCAGGTGCTTCAGCAGCACTGCCCATTCATTTCAATGGGCAGGGCATTTTGGGTGCAGTGTATACACCGCTGCCGCACTGCCCCAAAGATGCTGCCTGCAGGACTTTTTTTCCTCTCCCGCAGGCGCACCGCCCCAGTGTGAAAGCACTCTGGCTTTCATACTGGAGAGGCATGAGAGGCGCTTTTCAGGTGCTGTTTTTAGCGCTAAAATGCCTACAAAGCGCCTCAGTATGAAAGGGGTCTAAAAGGAATTTATTGAGAACAAAAGAGGAAAGACTAGTTTAAAAAAAAAACAATTTAAAGTCCAATTACACTTTTGTAGTCAAATCCAAGAAACCGTCATTATACATTTGTTATGTTCTCCTTCTCACATGGTATACCTAAAAATATTTGTTACCCTCCTAGTTGTTTATTTGAAACACAGGACAGCAAGCTATATTTTCAAAATGCAAATAGAGAGACAAAGTGAGGGAATGTGCATTAACATACAATGTATCACCCAAACCTTAATGCTTTGTTAGGAAAGATCATGTTCAAATGTAGTATAACTGGTAATGGGATCTGCCAGTACAGAAAAGGTGGTTTTATGATAGATATAACTCAACACCCCCTCATTAACACAGCATTGAAGGGGAAAGCTTGATAGGAGTTTAAGCAAGTTATTGCAAGTATATCACTCATATTAACTACACCCCCTATACTGATTGATAAAATAAAGTTAGGTATACACCAGTAAGGCCTATTATTCCTGATTAAACCATCCTGCTGCTAGCAAATTTTACATTGTGTTTCTATGTTTCTAGTTAATTAGGGTCTAAATTTGCTATTTAAATGTGTTCTGCTGCTGGCCAATTTTACACTGCTGTGTCATCTGTGGTCTTTTAATTCTTGTTCTAAAACATCTGCCTGTGTTCTTTTTCTCTAGTACATTTCAGCCAATTCTCCCTCAGTAAAAATGTCCTACAGCAGTCTATCATCCTATTTTTTAACGAGAGTTTGATAACAATTTACTGCACCCATCTAGTAATGTGAAATAAAAATGTAAAGTTTATACCCAGAGTCAGATAATGTCTAACTATTTCAATACCGGCCACTTTCACCCTCTTCTCACCCAGGCCAATTTTCAGCTTTCAGTGCTGCCATACTTTGAATGACAATTGTGCGGTAATATAACACTGTACCCAAACTAAATTGTTATCATTTTTTTATTTTGGTGGTATTTATTCACCACTGTTTTTATTTTTATTTTTAGCTAAATAAACAAAGAAATACTTTAAATGTTGTAAAAACAAGATTTCCTTTGTTTCTGTTATAAAATTGTGAATAATCGTTCTTCACAAAATCATACCAAAATGCATACGGCTACATTTCTTTGGTGAAAATAACCCAAATCAGTGTTTTTTATTTAATCTGTAGGAAAGTTATAGCATCCACAAGCTATGGGATATATATATATATATATATATATATATATATATATATATATATATAGTCTACAAAAAGTCTAGTGGAAAATTTGGGGATCTATTGATACCAAGCCGAGGTCAAGTAGATCCAGAAATAATTCAGCTACAACTGCCACAGAAACTGTTCGGGATACAAAGTAAAAAACCCACAGGTAACCTCAGGAGAAATACAGGCTGCTCTGGAAAAAGATGGTGTGGTTGTTTTTAATGAGTTCAATACGATAATGACGCGCGCGCGTGTGCCCACGCAAAGGCGCGATCCCGATGCGCTCGTGTCACCCAGACGGCGCATCTCCAATTGGCCCTCCTGATCCCATGATGGCTGTGTCCAATCACAGTTGTCATGTGATGTAAATAGAGAGGCAGGTTGCTAGGCGATCGGCTCTCCTCTCCTCACAAAGAAGATGAGGAGAGGAGAGCGGATCTCTGCAGCCGGCCAGTGATCAGTGAGTATGAGCTGTTTTTTACAGCTTTTTACACACTTATCACTGGCCCAGTGTCCCCACACAATGTAAACACACAAGTTCCCAAAATAGTGTCCCTAAAATACATGTTCCCACCCACACATGTCCCCACACAGTAAAAACACTTGTCCCCCACATATGTAACAGTAAAATCATCTGTCCCAATGATCATCTGCACACATATGTTCGTGGTGACACAAAACAATTATTATACACTTAACAGGATTTTTTTTTACCAAAGACATGTAGCAGAATACATTTTGGTTTAAATTTATGACAAAATTCGATTTTATTGGATTTATTTTATAATAGAAAGAAGAAAATGTTGGGTTTTTCCCAAATTTCCACTCTTTCTTTCACTTAAATCGCGAAAAAACAATGGATTAGTGAATAAATACCACCAAAAGAAAGCTGTATTTGTGTGAACAAAATGATAAAAATTTAATTTGGGTACAGCGTAGCATGACTGTGCAGTTGTCATTTTAAAGTGCGAGAGAGCTGAAAGCTGAAAATCGGTCTGGGAAGCAAGGAGATGAAAGTACCCAGTATTGATGGGGTTAAACATTTTTGTTTTTCTGGTTCCCACTACCTTGGTGCAGGGGATGATGATGGGCACTACTTTATATGAGATCCTGTACCGAGGGGGTGGGAGTGGTATATTTTTAGTAGAGATGATGGGGTCAATTTTCTAAAGGCAAATTGGTTGTTCACGTTGCTGGGGAACCTTCCCTTTGCAAGGGAACTTTCCCATAACTTAGTAAATTAGCAAAAATACAAAGGGTATAATTCATTTCCTACTCTTTGAATGTTTTATGTTGGCAAAATAAAATGTCTTTTAATAAAAAGTGTGGATCTCTGATCATGCCTCGGAATTATTTTGTTTGCGGAAAGCCTATCATATTCTCTTTAAACACTTTATATATATATATATATATATATATATATATATATATATATATATATATATATATATATATTGGCCAATTATCATTCTGGGTTCTAGACAAAATCCATAAAATTATAATAAAAGTCTATCGAGACTAAGTAAATAGTTTTATAAGTTAAAATTTCATATTTCACCTGATCTAAATGACTCTATTACTTTCATACTTTTTAAATTGTTTTAATTTCTATTTTCTTTACCTCTATTCTCACAATCTTTTATTAGTCATTTTTGCTGATTTTGGATAGACAATTTGAAAAATGTATTTTATATTATTATCACTATTGATCTAACTTTTTGACTAACTAGATTCATGTATTTATTTGATATGCTTGCAATCCATTGTAATTTGCTTTGTTGGCTACCTTTATTGTTATATTTTGGATACTATCATGATGTCATTGGTTTAAAGCTTATAACAGCTTTTGAAAGATCTTGCCATTTAAAGCTTGCAATTTATTTACTCATAGTCTGAAAACTTAAGCAGGCAAACTGAACACCAGATCTGCTACTAATTAAAATCCCATGCCACTTCAAACAGAGACTGACACATCTGGCGTATATCCTCCTAATATACAAACTGATGATTGATTTATACAAAGACTCTAAACTCATCTGTATCTAATCCTTGAACTTTTGTTACATCTATTTTCGTTTTTTACAATGGATGAAGGTTTACTTTCTGATATCTTGTTGAATTATCAGCTTTGGAATTATTACACCAGGTGCCACTACTATGTCTTTGACTATTGTAAATGAATCTGATATTAATCCACTCTTTTGTGAATTCTCCTAAAGTAGACTCTCATAGTCACTCATTTTTGATTGAGCAAGGACATCTTTATTAATAATAGTATTATGGGGTATTTGGAGCAATATTCCGAATGTGGATGTTCCTGAAAACGGCTGAAGAGTAGGTGGGTGCTGTAGCGACCACTGGCTGGAAATCAGAATGACTCGGAGTAAGAAATCTGCCAGCGGTCGCTACAGCACCCACCTACTCTTCAGCCACATTCAGGAACATCCACGTTGGGAATATTGCACTGTATACACTTTATTGAATAATCACAGCACAGCGAAGGATAGCAATGTTTTGGAGCTAAACAAAGCCCCTTTAAATGCCTGATGAAGAAGCCCTGCATGGCTTCAAAATGTTGCTATCTTTTCCTATTATTACTCAATAAAACATTTAAGTCACTTTTGTTTTTTTGTTTGGCTCTGAGGAATTTAAAATGACAAATACAACAGATTCAGCACAAGAAGTACATGATTAACTACAGAAGGAAAGTTAAAGTGGACTGAAAGGTGTTGTTTTGTACTTGTTATTTTAATGGAGATAAACTGTTGGTTTTGTTATGACAGTAATTACTTTCAAATCAATCAAATGTCATAAGGCTGTCAAGAAAAGTTTGGGAATCTATCATCTGAAATTCTGTAGCCTTGAGTATTCTAAGTTTTTAAAAGTAGTATGAGACAACCGAGAAACACAAGTGGAAAAAGTATGTTTTAAAAGACATAGCATTGTATTACCTTTGCTTTTGTTCAGATATTTCACAGAACATTGCAGGGGCCACACACCCTGTATATTTTAACTTAACATATTTAATCCTAAACACCGTACCCAAAACTGTTATGGCACACGCTCCTATAATGTCTAAAAGTTTAATACATTTTTTATATATCCTGCTTTCAATTAAATCATCAAAGTAGGGCGTATCTACAGATTTGTCTTTTTTAGGCTGGGTTCACACTGGTCCGACAAACGCTCCGACATTGGGAGCTCAGGTCGCATGACGTATGAAAATCAATGTTTTCCTATGAGAGCCGTCTTAACTGATCTGACACAAGTCGGTCCGACTTTGAAAAGAGTTCCTGCACTACTTTGGTCCGACTTTGATCCTACTTCAGCCCAGTGAATATCATTGAAGTCGGACCAAAGTAGGATCCTTGTCCTTACCATCCGACTTGTGATTACAACAGCAGTAAAAGGAATTTATCTCACACTGGGGCTGTTTTGATTGGTCAAAGTACAAGTCAGACTGTCACAAAGTCGGATCAAAGTAGTATCCTGTTCATGAAAGTCGGATGGATGTAGGATCGATGTAGGACAGATGTAGGACTGATGTCGCAGAGCAAAGTAGGATAAAAGTCGTACTACTGTCGTGTATTATAGTGTGAACCCAGCCTCAGTGTGACAAAATTTACTTAGGTCAGCAGCATCATTGTCAGTCTTTCCTGAATTGGACTTCAAGCAATTATGCCAATCCACAGGTGTTGATTTACTAAAACTGGAGAGTACAAAATCTGGTGCAGCTGTGCATAGAGGCCAATCAGCTTCTAACTTCAGCTTGTTCAATTAAGGTTTGACAAAAAACCTGGAAGCTGATTGGTTTCTATGCAGAGCTGCACCAGTTTCAGTAAATCAACCCCACAATGTGTACAAGGTCTATTTATAAAGGATTCACTGTGAAAGTGAAGTGAGATTTGATGGCATTCACCTTGTATTCCATAATCACATTCACCTTGCTTACAATAAAATGAATATGCAGCAGGTGAATGCATCAGCTCCGAACAGGCAATTCTCATTTGTACAGTACATATATGGTGATCTTTAACACACTGGTGTCTAGGAGAGCGTTCTGGCCAAGGGCTGCAAGAAGGTGGGTGCCCCTCCCTGGTGAACTGGTTTCAGGAGTCCCTCTGTCCCAAACCAGTTTTAAATTGTATAAAAGCATTTTTTATGTGTTCTTCTCAACCTCTTACCCACATTGGTAAGAAATGCTTTATTACATAATTTTTTTTCTAATTTATCTTTTAGTTTTCAGTGATATTCTGCATCCAATAGAGGATGCTCAAGAGGAGGAAAACGGGTCCCATTTGAGCACAGAGGAGATTTCCTTCCACTGGTGCTGCCCAAGGAAAAATGTGCAGAGGAATGCTACAAAAAAAGAGCTTATACTATTGTAGAACAGATTTTTCAAGTAATATCATTTTTACTGGGTAAATCTGGTGTAAATATCAGGCCAACTGCAACTTGAATTTCTGAAAGCTAGGTAAACAGTATGCTTTGTGAATGAATGAATGAATGACTTGTATAGAGCTACTCATGCAAACTGAATCGCCTCTGGGCGCTTTTTCCAGCCAGTGTCTGCTTGGCTGGTGCGGTCATTTTACCCCGTAGGATCGTGACACGCTGGGGACACACAGTCATACACACAGATATACATATATATATATATATATATATATATATATATACTGGGCCAATTTGGACAAGATCCAATTTACCTACCAGCATGTCTTTGGAGTGTTGGAGGAAACCGGAGTATCCGGAGGAAACCCACGCAGGCACAGGGAGAACATGCAAACTCCAGGCAGATGGTGTCGTGGTCGGGATTCGAACCAGCGACCCTTTTGCTGCTAGGCGAAAGTGCTACTCACTACACCACTGTGCTGTGAGTTTGGTTCACTATCCAAAGCTATCTACTATCTATTCAATATTCCAATTTGTTTTGTTTTTAAAAAGTTGCTTTTATATCCTGTTAAAAAAAAAGGTTTACTGCACTAATCACCCTTCCTATGCTTTAGCTCTGTCCTCAGCATCCTCCTCCATCCTCCAGTGACTGTCTTCTTTTGGGTCAAATGAAACCTAGCATCACTCAACCCACTTCCTATAAGCCAAGACATCGTGGACACATCCCTTGATGGAACTCTTTATGCAGGGCTGGTGTTTAAGGGCTAAACGCAAGGCTTCACTTCCGCAAGGCTTCACTTCCTAATTCCTTTACCGAAGATGGCGGCGGGAGCACCTGAGAGCCAAGCGACAGATCGGCTTTGGGTGCCGACATCGTGGGCGCCCTGGACAAGTAAATGTCCTTATTTTAAAAGTCCTTAAAAAATAGCGGAACTCCACTTTAAACTGCATACATTTCAATACTAAAAAAAAAAAACAATTGTTGAAAAAATAGGGGTGTTCTAAAACTTTTGACTGGTAGTGTATAACATATATATACTGCAGATATCTATCTATCTATCTATCTATCTATCTATCTATCTATCTATCTATCTATCTATCTATCTATCTATCTATCTATCTATCTATCTATCTATCTATATATAGAGATATATGATTGCTTAAACATGTTATACAATAAAGAATTTAAGAGTTTGATGCAACATTCTTATTCTTATACTTACTTATAGGATTTCATTGGAGGTAGTTTTCTGTTTTCATTATTAGTGTGTAGCACAAGAGCCACTAAATTCTTTGATGGCGATAAAAGGGGGAACATTAACTGGAAATATAACATAATATCCAAAAGCTACTGAGAGCCTAATTGGATGAAACAGCATACAACTGAGCTAAAAGCAGGAAAATTGCAATGTTCTCTTTCAGAAGTCATACAACACTGTTCAGTTTATCAAGTACAATGTTGCACATGCTTAGTTACTGAAAGAGGAAAATAATAAGCAACTCATCATTGCTACATAAAAAAATATCGATCTCTAACCCACTGTAGTATAGTATGTACAGTAAATAGGTGTTGTTGCATTAACAATTTTAACAGTGTAATGATCTCAGTGTGACCCATGAGAAAGTGCACTCTTAAGCCTTGTAAACATGATCGGATTTTCATCGGACAACACGTAGGACTTTTGTTTGAAACACTAAACTATGTGGTTTTTCATTTCTTTAGCGCCACACTTTGGGCAACTTTGGGCACCCTTTGGGCAATGTTGTGTTATGGTGAGCATTTCTTCTGAGCATGCGTGTTTGTACTTTGGAGTTTTGTCCAATGGACTTGTGTACACGCAATCGGAAAATCCGACAACACACAATTGTTGTCGTAATATTTTAAAGCATGCCATACAACATTTGTCCATGGAAAATCCGACAATAGCCTTTCATCACACTTTTCCCGTCAGAAAATCCGATTGTGTGTACGAGGCTTTAAGGTTATGCTTTTCCATATGATGACATTTAAGAAATGCAGAAGTGAAAATACTAGTGCTTGGAAAAACACTGACATAACAAATGAAATAATTACAATGTGCATTAACATAAGAAGTGCTCACATATATTGCTAAACCTGTCATATTTGTATTAAGAACAGTGCACAGAATATCAAGATCAACCCATTGCAAAGAAACATTAAGTATAGATCTAAACTAGAGGCGTAGCTTGAAACTTGTGAGCCCTGATGTAAAAGTTGGAATGGCCCCCCCACAAGCACCCGCTGCTTCCAATGCGTGCCAAGATATTCAAAGTGGCTAAAGAGTTACTTCATATATTTATTTATATATTGAGAGGGTAATTCAAATGATTTTGAAGAGAATGTTCACATTTTGACATACCCCAATTCTTTTGAATACCTGTACACAGAGTTTATAGAGGCCTGGAGAGACTGTACATCTTAGGATAGAGAGACCATTTTTTTCTGAAATACCACATACTGGGATGTCTGCTACTTACACAAGGATGCTCTGTGAGGCCTCGTACACACGACCGAAAACTCGACGGGCGAAACACATCGTTTTGCTCGTCGAGTTCCTTGTGAAGCCGTCGAGAAACTCGACAAGCCAATTTTCTCCATTCCCCTTAAGGAAATAGAGAACATGCTTTCTTTTTGGCTCGTCGAGTTTCTCGACAGTTTCCTCGACGAAAATGTACACACGACCGGTTTCCTCTGCAAAAAAATATCTCCCAGCAAGTTTCTTGCTCGTTTTTGCCGAGAAACTCGGTCGTGTGTAGGAGGCCTGACTGTATGATGGTTGTCTCTCTTCAATCGCTCCTACTGCTACCTGCATGTGCACACAAGGTGGGGACAGACAGGCCACACTCTGAGCTGCCAGGTGAAAGCAATGGACATGCATTTACCTGCATTTACCTGCATTTGTATGCATTTTTTTTAAACTCATATAGCATTTAGCTGCATTTTTTTTCTTTTTGTGAGTTTAACTACTTCCTGTGTCTTCCTTTCTTTTTCACAAAAAATGCAATAAAATCATTCTGTCAGGAAATAGTTTTATTGCAGGCAATTTATCGGGAAAATGGCTGGTGAAATGGCTGGAGCTAAAGAAGAGAGGGGGGGCCTCTCTGACTAATACATTTTTTTAAAACCCCTGTGTAGTGTGTTTTTTTTTTTATTCCGCCTCATTTACCTAGGGTGGGGGGCCTGGATCTGGGGGCCCTCTTATTAAAGAGGGCTCCCGGATTCTGATAAGCTCCCCGCCCGCAGACCCCGACAACCAACGACCAGGGTTGTCGGGAAGAGGCCCTGTCCTCAACAACATGGGGACAGGGTGCTTTGGGGTGGGGGGGGCGCTGGGCGCTCCCCTGCCCCAAAGCACCTACCTCCCCATGTTGAGGGCATGCGGCATGGCACGGTTAAGGAGGGGGGCGTTCGCTCCTCCCCACCCCCTTTCCTGACCGGCCGGGCTGCTGCTCGTATACGGGTCTGGTATGGATTTTGGGGTGACCCCCACGCCGTTTTTTTGGGCGTATGGGGGTTCCCCTTAAAATCCATAGCAAACCCAAGGGCCTGATATGCTCTTGGAGGGGGAACCCATGCTGGTTTTTTATTTGAAATTTGGCGTGTAGTTCCCCCTCAAGATTCATACCAAACGCAGCTGACACAATGCACTGCGGTTACCTGCGGTTATGTGCCGATAGCTGCGGGACATCGCAGCTGGACGCATTCAGTTCTATTTTTTCTATCCGCACAAAACCGTGGATAACAAAACCGCAGGTAACCGTAGTGTGTGAAGGGTGTCATAGGAAAGCATTGTGTGCTTCTAGCTGCGGTAAAATCCACAGCTAAAAGCACCATTCTATCCGTCTGTGTTAAAGGGGCCTTAGAGTTGAGGTAACATAAGAACTGTGCACATTGCACAAGGCAGATTTGAATTTCTAATATGATCCATGTATATTTTATTTTCACTTATCAAACAAAACTTGTTTAATGGAATTATTAGTAGATGGACAGGGAACAAAAAATAATAGGGCTGGATTTAGAAAGGACTTACGACGACGTATCTCCAGATACGCTGTTGTAAGTCCAAATGTGCGCCGTCGTATCTATACGCGTATTCTGGAAATCAGATACGCCTGAATTTTGCCAAGATACGACTGACGTAAGTCTCCTACGCCGTCGTATCTTGGGTGCATATTTACGCTGGCCGCAAGGGGCGCTTCCGTAGATTTACGCGTTGAATATGCAAATGACCTAGATACGCCGATTCACGAACTTACTTGCGCCCGTCGCATTAAGCTACGCCGTTTACTTAAGGCGTATGTCCGGCGTAAAGTTACCCCTGCTATATGAGGCGCAGGTAATGCAAAGGTATGGACGTCGGAACAAGCATAGAATTTTACGTCGTTTACGTAAGTCGTACGTGAATGGGGCTGGGCATAGGTTACGTTCACGTCACAGGCATTGAGCCGGCGTATGTTACGGAGTAAATTCGACATGATACTGAGCATGCGCGCGCCGTTCGTTCGGCGCTTCATTTACATGGGGTCACGATTAATTTTAATACAACACACCCACTACCTGCCTGCTTTGAATTAGGCGGGCTTACGCCGGCCCACTTACGTTACGCCTGCGTAAATATGGGAGCAAGTGCTTTGTGAATACTCAGCTTGCCTCTCAATGTTACGTCGGCGTAGCGCATATGAGATGCGCTACGCCTATCTAAAGATGCGCCGATCTCTCTGAATCTGGCCCATAGTTTATTGTTAAGGTTTGCATACACTCTACCCACTTGCTAACCGTGCTATACCTGATAGTCCTATATAGACCTATAAAATAAAAGACTAACTGGCTGGGTTATAAGATGAAAATAAAAGAAAAAAGTAAAAAAAAAAAAAAAAGACAGAGAAATCTTACGCAGCCACCACATCTAAGAACTGGTAAGCTGCAATTTAATATATTCTTATTTTTGGATTTATTACAGCTTTGAATGGATGCTCAGATTATTGCACAAGTCCAATCATTTTTTTTTAAAAAGGGAGGATGTTAAATTCAAGAAAAAATGGCTCAGTCATGATATCAGAATCTATCTTTCCAAATCAATATTAAACTCCAAAAACAAAAAAAAATTATATAATGTAGCCTACAAATTTTTAAATCTGGTGACTGCATTATTTTTAACTGGTGATCAAGCCAGTAACACACTCTCTGTCTTAAGTCTCATACACAATATAAGAAGGAAGGAACGATCGTATTTTATGATAGAGTGTACATAACTTTCTACAGCTGATTTTGACCTTCCGAAAGGACAAACTTCAAAATATTTCTCATACCGTAACAGAAAAGGCGATTTTAGTTTAATGTGTATCATTTTCGTATGATCATTTGTGCGAGAAAAATCATAAAAGAAAAACTGCGCATGATCAGAAACATTAAAAAAAGCCTTGTCATACGAGAATTTTTGTACATTATTTTCTTCCTCTGTTTGGTCAAGGGGTTAAAGGCAGTTGAAAAATAAAAGACTAAGGCCCCTTTCACACTGGGGCGGGAGGTTGCGGTAGCGGTATAGCGCCGCTATTTTTAGCGGCGCTATACCGTCAGAATTAAGGCAGTATTCAGCCGCTAGCGGTGCGGTTTTAACCCCCGCTAGCGTCCGAAAAAGGGTTAATACCTCCAGCAATGCGCATTTTCTTCCACCAGGTGAATGGGTAGGGGTACGATGTACCCCATACTCATTCACATAGGGTGGGGGGCCGGGATCTGGGGGCCCCCTTATTAAATTGGGCTCCCAGATTCCGATAAGCCCCCCACCCGCAGACCCCGACAACCAACGGCCAGGGTTGTCGGGAAGAGTCCCTTGTCCCCATCAACATGGGGACAAGGTGCTTTGGGGTGGGGGGGGCCACAGGGCGCCCCCTGCCCCAAAGCACTCCCCCCATGTTGAGGGCATACCGCCTGGTACGGTTCAGGAGGGGGTGGCGCTTGCCTGTCCCCACCGCCTTTCCTGACCGGCTGGTCTGCGTGCTCGGAAAAGGGTCTGGTATGGATTTTGGGGGGACCCCCATGCATTTTTTTCGGAGTAGGGGGTTCCCCTTGAAATCCATACCAGACCTAAGGACCTGGTATGCTCCTAGAGGGGCAACCCATGCTGTTTTTTTTATTAAAAATTTGGCATGGATTTCCCCTGTGAGAGGGAGGGGCTTTACAGGTTCGACTTCCTGTAAATTTGCCTCACTGTGAACGGGGATCCGACTTGGAGGCGACTTCCATTGAAATCAATGGGAACAGGTCGTCTAGAAGTCGGATTGAAGTAGTACAGGAACCTTTTCTGAAGTCGGAGCGACTTCAGTAGTGTACATTAAGACGGCTCCCATTCACTTCCATTCATTTTCTCGACCGTGCGACTTGGGACGACTTGGGGCGACTTGAAGTCGGATCCCAGGTCGCCCCAGTGTGAACTGGCTCTTAATATAAAACTCAACTGTATATAAATAAATATTCTTGGCAAGATAGGCCAAAGCAAACTTCTAAAAAAGCATTGAATTCAAAAAAGTCCCTCTCCAAAAAAAAAACAACCAACCACAAACAACTGCCAGAACAAAAATAGGGGGGCTCACTGGAAGATACGGAAGCTAACAAGCTGGAACAGCTTTCAAAAATAGAGTCTATTGACCAATCAGCTTGCCTGGAGACAGGATGAACCAATCTGTGAATCTTAAAAATATGGAAAAAGGGTTGGAGAAATGGAGAGAACTTTTAGGGGACACTGCAGCTCCATGAGGGATCCTCTTTAATACATAAGTCCCCCTATTATGATCTGAAATATTGTGTATAAGTTTCCCTATGAATCACTTCTCACGGTCACCATTGTCACCAAGACAGAAACTGATAGGAAGTTCAACATTTTAGTTGATATCGGGACAAGAGGTAAGGGGAAATCTTCCAATAGTGATATCTGTTTCAATGATAAATGCCACACTTTATAAAGACGTTGTCTTACTTCCTGTTGTGTCTCTGGGACAGGAAGTGATGAGAAAAATCTTCAAAGCATCACAGACAAAAACATCTTTGGGTCTCTGTGTGCTTCTCCAGGAAGATCATGGCTGGTGGAAGACATCAAAGCACCCTGCCTCAGTAACTGCTCTAAAGTCCTTATCCATGATGTAAGCAGTGATCTTTTCTATTCTAATCGTTTCTATTATCTTCTTTTGTATAATATTCTATTCTATTGTACTCTATTCTATTATTTTCTATTCTAGTCTACTCTATTCTATCCTTTTCTATTCTATTCCTTTATTTTTTATTCTATTTTATTCTATTCTGTTTGATTATATTATAGTCTGTCTATTCTACTCTATTCTGTTTTATTCTGTTGTATTCTATTCTCTTATTTTCTATAATATTCCTTAATTTTCTATTCTATTCTGCTTTATTCTATTCTCGTATATTCTATTATATTCTAAAAAGCAGCATAAGTAGTAGAGATGAGCCGAACACCCCCTGATCAGTTCACACCAGAACAGCCACATTTCAGACCCGAACATCAAACACAATTGAAGTCTATGGGACCCAAACTTGAAGGTTTATATGCAAGATATTGACCATAACAAGGGAGGGGGGGGGGGACATGCATCAATGCAAAATTTGCCAAAAAACACTGGATTGGTTTCTATGTAGAGCTGTACCAGATGTTGCACTCGAGTTTTAGTAAATCAACACAACAGTGACAATCACATATGAAAGTGTAAGGCATTTCTCAGTGCTGATGGTAACAAAACAGGACATGTTGAGGAACACACATATAGGGCGGGTTCACACTTGTACGACAAATGCTCTGACATTGGGAGCTCATGTCGCATGACGTGTGAAAAATAAAACACAGTACACAGGTTTTCAAAGTTATTTATTAAGGCAGCTCCAACTTCGATTTCTTCTCCCCTCTCCAATTCTTCTGCCTCCTCCGCTGAGGAGGACAGAGGGCGAAAACCGGAGAGGGCTAGAAGACATCATTGAAGAGGAGAGAAGACCTGGAGAGGGGAGAAGAACCGGCAGAGGCAGAAGACATCAGCGGAGGAGGCAGAAGACCCGGGGAGGGGAGAAGAAATCGGAAGCGACACCGGAGCTGCCTTTATAAATTAATTTGAAAACCTGTGTACTGTGTTTTATTTTTGACACTTTTTTAGGTGAATGGGTAGGGGTACAATGTACCCCATACTCATTCACATAGGGTGGGGGACATGATCTGGAAGCCCCCTTGTTAAAGGGGGCTTCTAGATTCTAATAATCCCCCCGCCCGCAGACATAGACAACCAATGGTCAGGGTTGTCGGGAAGAGGCCCTTGTCCTTATCAACATGGGGATAAGGTGGTTTGGGGCAGGGGGTGCAAGGCGCAAGCACCCACCGCTTGTTAAGGGCATGCTGCCTGTTACTGTTCAGGAGGGTGGGCGCTCCTTTGTTCCCACCCCTCTTCCGGACCTGCCGGGCTGCGAGCTCGGATTAGGTTCTGGTATGGATTTTGAGGGGGGAAATCACACAGTTTTTTCAGGGTGGGGGTTCCCCTTAAAATCCATACCAGACCAAAGGGCCTGGTATGCTTTTGGAGGGGGAACCTGTGCTGTTTTTTTGGTGTGGAGTTCCCCCTAAAGATTCATACCAGACACAAAGTGCCTGAATTGTCAGGATCAAAGTTGGTTTCCCATATATTGAAGTCGGACAAATGTCAGACTTCGAGTCGCAGGGCAAAATCGGATCCACAGTCGTACGACTGTCGTGTCGTACCAGTGTGAACCCGCCCTAAAAACTCATAGTGTACAATAGGTGGAAGATCATTTTCTGGTTCACAACTCAAATCCATAGAAGATCTAGCCTCAAGCTACCACATTCTGCTAAACAATTTCTTTAGAGCTAGTTTACACTTGCTTCAAAACATGGCTTTGGACACACTTTTTTAGGGCTCATTTACACTTGCTTTGGCTTCAACACACATTAACGGATAGTTTGTTTCAAAACATGGTTTCGGACAGGCTTTGTTAAAGCTCTCTGAACACTAGTCAAAGCCCCATCACTAAATAAAACGGTTAGCTTACAGTCCTGTTTACACCTGCTTTTGCTTTGCTTCAAAAATTATACCCCTATGTAGCTTCAGTGGTGCTTCAAAGCATCTTCAAAACTTCCATAGAAGTCTATGGCAAAGCTCACTTGAAGCCCCCCTGAAGCCCCACCGAAGCCTCACCGAAGCCCCACTAAAGCCCCATCAAAGTTCCTCCAAAGCCCCACTGAAGCCCCAACGAAGCCTCACCAAGGCCTCATCAAAGAATCAAGCAAAAGCAAGGTGTAAACAGGACTGTAATTTAACCATTTTATTTAGTGACAGGAGCTTTGACTGGCGTTCAGAGAGCTTTAACAAAGCGTGTCCAAAGTGTCCATGGTTTAAAGCAAGTGTAAACTATCTTTTGCTTGGTGCTTCGATGAGGCTTTGGTGAGGCTTTGATGAGGCTTTGGTGGAGCTTCAAGGGGGCTTTCGATGAGCCTTTGGTGGGGCTTTGGTGAGGCTTTGTGGGGCTTTGATGAGGCTTTGGTGGGGCTTCAAGCGAGCTTTGCCATAGACTTCTATGGAGGCTTTGAAGCACAACTTAAGCTACATGGGGTATACATTTTGAACGAAGTGTAAACTACCTGTTAATGTGTGCTGAAGCCACATTAACCACATAAGGACCGCCTCCTGCACATATACGTCGGCAGAATGGCACGGCTGGGCACAAGCACGTACAGGTACATCCTCTTTAAGTGCCCAGCCGTGGGTCGCGGACCCGATTGCTGCTGGAGTCCCGCGATCGGTACCCGGAGCTGAAGAACGGGGAGAGCTGTGTGTAAACACAGCTTCCCCGTTCTTCACTGTGGCGCCGTCATTGATCGCGTGTTCCCTTTTATAGGGAAACACAATCAATGACATCACACCTACAGCCACACCCCCCTACAGTTAGAAACACAAATGAGGTCACACTTAACCCCTTTGGCGCCCCCTTGTGGTTAAAGCGGAGTTCCGGCCACAATTTCACTTTTTAAATATAAATACCCCTGTAATACAAAAGCTTAATGTATTCTAGTAAAGTTAGTCTGTAAACTAAGGTCCGTTTTGTTAGGTTGTTACAGCATTTAGACACTTTATAAAATAGAAATTGACTGGGGCCATCTTAAGTGTGGGCATCATGAAGCCAGACTGTATGACTTCCTGGATTTCAGCCTTGCAGATCTCGCACATGCTCAGTGCTGCACAAGCAGTGTAATAGGTTTCAGATCAGGTTTCAGCACCTGTACTGTCCAAGTCACATGATTCTTCGAGACTGGGGAGTGCACAGACTCCTGGAAAGTTACACCCACTACATTCCCAGGAGTCTGTGCGGTGTAGGTTAGGAAGCTTAAGCACCTAGGTGCAGGAAGAGGGAAGATTAACTATTCTACCTAGCAACAACACTTTGAAGGCATCTAAAAAAAAAAAAAAATTCTTAAAGGACTAATGACATTTTTTTAAAACTACTGATGTAATGTTATATTTATGGGTGGAACTCCACTTTAACTCCCAAACTGCAATTGTTATTTTCACAGTAAACAATGCATTTTTAATGCATTTTTTGCTGTGAAAATGACAGTGGTCCCAAAAATGTGTCAAAATTGTCCGAAGTGTCTGCCTTAATGTCGCAGTCATGAAAAAAAAATCGCTGATCGCCGCCATTAGTAGTAAAAAAAATTATTAATAAAAATGCAATAAAACTATCCCCTATTTTGTAAACGCTATAAATGTTGCGCAAACCAATCGATAAACGCTTATTGCGATTATTTTTTACCAAAAATAGGTAGAAGAATACGTATCGGCCTAAACTGAGGAAAACATTTTTTTTTATATATATTTTTGGGGGATATTTATTATAGCAAAAAGTAAAAAATATTGAATTTTTTTTTAAATTGACGTTCTATTTTTGTTTATAGCGCAAAAAATAAAAACCGCAGAGTTGATCAAATACCACCAAAAGAAAGCTCTATTTGTGGGAAAAAAAGGACGCCAATTTTGTTTGGCAGCCACGTCGCACGACCGCGCAATTGTCAGTTAAAGCGACGCAGTGCCGAATCGCAAAAACTGGCCAGGTCCTTTAGCTGCCTAAAGGTACGGGTCTTAAGTGGTTAACAGGTAGTTTACCTGTTAGTGTTTTACTCGTTACTCATTTACGAGTAAAACTATTTTTGATAGCCCACCCCAAACCTTCCATGTTTATACACCCATTAACTTGGAAGTTCCTCACGAGTCCCACTCCTACCTCCAAGGGTGTCTCCCTAGTCTACTCACTCCTCCAAAACAAAGATGTATTCACTAAGTCTCCCCCCATGGTTAGATGAGAAATAAACCATTAAATTTTCACTGATAACCAATGGAAAACAGCCATCCATCCTTCACAGAGAGTAACCCACTGTATTAACCACTGCTAGCTGTCGCAAAATATTCTATCCCACTGATACTTAACCCCATACTGCCTATCACGCTTAACAACTCACCTCTTTGTTGGAGAGATTGTGGACAAACTGGCACTATCTATCACATCCTTTGGACATGCAAAAGTCTGGAATTACTGGAATAAGGTTTTCCAATTAATCCCTCAATTCACTCAGTAATCACTAAACCTGACCCATCACTAGCCTTACTAAATCTTTGTATAGAGTCCAGGGATCTCCAAACTACGGCCCTCCAGCTGTTGTGGAACTACATGTCCCACGAGGCATTGTAAAACTCTGACATTCACAGACATGATTAGCCATGATGGAAATTGTAGTCCCTGAACAGCTGGAGGGCCATAGTTTTGAGACCCCCTAGACTTTCGTAGTATAGTAGTAATTGTTCTTCTAGCTGCTAAGTCACTCCTGAGTCCTGACTAGAGTATGGAGAATTGCAAGGAGACCCAATCTCTCTGAGCTTGCTACCCTCATAAATCTCATTTATGACTATGAAAAGATCCTAGCCATTAAAATGCATTCTTTCTCCAAATTTGCACGAATGTGGAGTCCATAGATTCAAATGCTCCCACATAATGACAAATGGAATGTATACCATAATGTTTTGTACTTTGCCATTGTCTTTGCCTCACTGCTATTCTGTTTATATGTCTACATGTTCATAATGTACTGACAACAGACTGCACGTTGTCCTTGCTATCTTGGTCACTTATCATTTTAACTGATTCGTGATATTTAATCGTTCAAATGGCTGGATTGTAGCCGATGTACTGCTCTTTTGTCTATTATACTATTATACTTCTACACTTCTTGTTATCCTTTTAAAATAAAAATAAAAATCAATGTTGAAAAGAAAAAATAACTGGAGAGTGCAAAATCTGGTGCAGCTGTGCATAGAAACCAGTTTGAGCCCTGGTTCACACTGGGTACGATTTGGAACGATTTGAGATGCGATTTGACATGTCAAATCGCATCTCAAATCGGCGGCAATTGTCGGCAATGGCACTGTCCTAATCAGTGCGACGCCGCATCTGCGATTTCAAAAAGTAGTTCCTGTACTACTTTTTGCGATTTCGGGCCGCGATTTACATTAAATTGCGGCCGAAATCGCGGCAAAATCGCAGCCGCGAAATCACGGTAAAATAGCGCATTTTACCGCGATTTTGAATTCGCAGCAGTGTGAACCTAGGCTCCAGGTTTCATTGTCAAAGTTTAATTGAACAAGCTGTAGTTAGAAGCTGATTGGCTACCATGCACAGCTGCACTCGATTTTGCACTCTCCAGTTTTAGTAAATAAACCCCATAGTGTGCATAGGAATGAGAAATATCTGTCAGCAATCCCTTTCATGTTCACCTACTTGCGCTGATTTTGCTGGCAAATCTGGAGATTTTTAGCATAGTCCTTATAAAAAAAACTTTGCGTTTAAATGTGCCTTCAGAGATTAGCTAAAACAGTACACCCTAATGACATTCGTTTTATTTGTGGAGTTAGAACAAGAAAATGATCATCTATTATATGTCACTTTGAGCAAAATTATTATCATTAAGTATTGTGCTAGAGCACAGGATAATTAGGCTTCCAGGCAATCTAAAACTGACATTGTGTAGATCCCCAGTTATCCCTAACTAAATTAAGGACACTTACCTTTCTGCACATTTTTTCACCAATCAGTTAGTGATTGTTCTACAAAGCATAAATCATTATATGTATTATCTGACTGTTTTATTGTTTATGGTTAATACTATGCATTTCAATACTTTGAAATGCATTAAAGATTAGATAGATAGATCTATCTATACACATTATGGGGCAGATCCACGTACATCCGCGTATATTTGCGTCGGGCCTAGCGTATCTCTTATATACTACACCGCCGTAACTTACATATTTTTTTTTAATCCTCAAAGAATGCGCGCCGTAAGTTACGTCGGCGTAGTGTAAATTTGGCGGCGTAAGGGCGCGCAATTCAAATGGAAGTGATGGGGGCGTGGGGCCTTACGGAAATGATGTAAAAAAATGCGCCGACCGGACGTACGTTCGTGGATCGCCGTATCTAGCTAATTTGCATACTCAACGCGGAATTCAACGGAAACGCCACCTAGCGGCCGGCGGAAAAATGCACCTACGATCCGACGGCGTACTAAGACAAACGCCAGTCGGATCGAGCCCAGATGCAGTCGTATCTTGTTTTGTAGATACAAAACAAATATACGACGCGGGAACTTTGAAATTACGCGGCGTATCAATAGATACGCCGGCGTAATTCTTCTGTGGATCTGGCCCTATATATATATATATATATATATATATATATATATATATATATATATATCAAATACTGAAGAGGATGAGGTGCATCACGGCAGGTGTAAGTGCAAAGCAATCAGGCCTTCCATGTCCAGTTTTCGCCCTCCTGGGGTCTTTAAATATATCCCCTTGAGTCAAATGACACGTATATCAAGGATTGTAGGTGACACTAAAGCCCCATACACACTATCAGTTTTCCTGCAGGTTTTTCTCTTCAGGTTTACCAAAACCATGTAGTGCAAGGGTCTGCCTGATTGTATACAAATTGAAACTCTTAAGATTTGACCTCATATTAGATGGTTTTGGTAAACCTAAAGAGAAAAACCTGCAGGAAAACTGATAGTGTGCATGGGGCTCGTTAAATGAGATTGGATGAGATGGAGGGCAGACTCCGACAGCGGGGTTATCCTAAATAGGTTGTTAAAAGAGCATGACATGATTTGCATTGTAAAAAAGCAAAGACTGTGGGTTGTAGAATACCCTTCATCTCCCAATTTCATTATTTTTCTAATCGTGTATTCAATATTGTTAAATAACACTGGTCTATATTGCCTGAAAATTACCAGAATTTCCAGAATGTTATGCTTCCCCTTTACTGTCTTACCGCTGAGGTAGGACCATACATGATCAATTGGTAAAGTCTGACCAATATCGGTAGCAGACTGCTCCAGTTACATTTTTAGGTCCACACAATAAGGTATCTTATCCTTGTTTAAACTGCATTCATTGTACCAAGATGATAAAGGGAAAATCTTTTTCCCATCCGCATAAAGGTTATAGTATAGCGATAAAAGATCATTACACATGTCAATCTTCTTATGTGGTTTATATTATTAAGTGCCCATGTGGGTTATTATATGTGGGTGAAACTACGCAGAAGGTTAAAGACCGGATAGCATGACAAAAATATTTGATTTGGGAACGAGGTGGCAATAGAGAACTTATAATAAAGAGTGGTCAGCCCATCAGGGTCTGGACTTTTCCCTCCTGGCGAGTCTCTTAAAATATTTATTATCTCTTCTTCTGTTATAGGCTCTTCTAAGACACTAAGTTTATCCTCCGTGATTTTGCTTAGGCAGATCTCATCTAAGAAAGCTTTTGTTTTCTTGTTCCTGGCGTATCTTTTTGGTTAATAGAATAAAGTTTCCCATAGTAGTCCAGAAAGGTCCTAGCCATTTCTGCTGTGGTATGCACCATTGTCTCTGTATTAGTTTGAATGTTCTCTATATAGTTTACCATTGTTTTATTTTTTTATATTTTGGCCTAAAATTTCCCGGTCTTATTGCCCCATTGGTACCTCTCTTTCTTAATTCTATTATAGGCCGTTTGGGATTCCTCTTCAACAAATTCTTTCATTTCCTCCCTTTTTGTTGTAACTGCCATATAGATTCCATTTCTACCGTTTTCTTATGCTGTTGCTCCAACACCAGAATTTCTTTAGATAGTGTTATTTTTTTCTTCCTTATAATTACATTTTTTTTCCGATCCAATCGCAATCAGGATACCTCTTATATAGGCCTTATGGGCCTCCCAGACTGTGGCTTTCATTATTTCGTCAGTATCATTAATTTAAAATGCTGCTCAAGTTCCTTTATCCTTTATCCTGTCTTCTACAGCTTTATCCTGTAGCAGCTCTTTATTTAATCTCCAGGTATTAGCCCTGTTTCAAAACCCTCCTTTCTTAATTTTCAGTGTCATAGGCACATGATCTGAGGCCATAATTTCGATATTTGTACCAACTGCTGCCTCCAGCAGCCAATGCTCAATCAGAAAAAATCTATTCTTGAATATGTCCCCTGTACAGGGGAGTGGAATGTATAATCACGTATATTTGGATCTAATAGTTGATGCTGATGCATTTTCTATTTTAATTTCTTCCTCTGTGCTATTCCAGTCTCCTGCACATGGGACGTACTATCGATATTTGGCTCTATACATAGATTGTAATCCCCTGCCATGATAGCAACTCCTTTCTTAACCCCCCTGGCGGTATGATTCCTTCTGGTTTTAGGTGCTGAATGCGGTACAATTATTTTGCATGGAAATTTGGCAGTTTATATTTTAGGCCTGCAATTCTTAGGAATAACACACTTAAATCTGTCCAAACAAAAGTCTAGTAGACATCCCGAGTATGATAAAGTTTGAAACACAAAATCATAAATTATAATATAATAAATAACTATAAATAATTATAACAAATAATAATGTAATTATAATAAAAATTATTCAATAATGTAATCAAATCAAAAACACTGAAATTTTCTCAGTTGCAGAATTGTCGCTGTCATTATTTTTATTGTTTGATGACGAATTTCCCCACAAATCGCTATCGCTCAATTCTGCAAGTGATTCTAATTTATTATCGCTGTTTTCTAGCTGGTCTAAAAGCACTTTTGATGTAAAGGGACACTTTTTGGTTGCTATGGACAATCTGCAGTTTCCAGGCAGAAAGAACAGTTTTTATATAAAACTGAATGCAGGATACTGGGCAGACCACTAGGGACAAAGGGGGTGTGTAATTATTTGATACAGTACTGTAATCTGTAAGATTACAGTATACTGTATGTGTATTGTGTGTTTCACTTTTTGAGTTTGGCGCCGAACTCTGTCCCCGTGCATCGTAACGTCGCAGGGAACGGAGCTCGGCACTCGGCATTGTGAATCGAGCAAGGAGACACAGCGGAGGAACTGGCACACACCGCGGGGACACTTTGCATGATCCAGGGACAGGGTAAGTAACTTCCCCCTGTATCCTGCAATGCAATCCCAAATCTGGCTCGGGGATACCGCTTTTGGTATGAAAAATCTACCCCGAGCCAGACTCGGGAATACCGCTAAGGAGGTTAAACTCCATAAACTCTGTTATAGCACCGTTAAGTATTTAATAGTATTTTTATTAGGGCCATATATGTTTGCCAGGGAGAACTCAGATTGATTTAATTTTCTCCTCAGGAATAAGTAGCACCCTTCCGGGTCAGCCTTTCTCTCATCTAATACAAATCTAACTCCCCTGGCAAACCCAATGGCCACTCCCTTTGGTCGGCTAAAAGGAGAGTCCCCATAATACCATAGTGGGTAATCTTTTGAAATTATTTCACGATTTAGATCCTGAGAGAAGTGTGTCTCGTGTAATAGGACTACATCTGCTTTATGATGTTTTAATTGTCCTATTATATTGTCACTTTTTATAGGAGAATTTATTCCTCTTACATTATACGATATTATGTTTACTGTTGTGATCTTAGTTCAATACACTCCCCAGTCCAACTTCTGTCTTCACACTGCCCAACTGGCGCATTTAAATAATAATATCCAATTCCTTTATGTGCTGGCCCTTCAAAAGAACCCCATGTACCAAGCACTATCTATGCTGCCAATTTTAACCTTATACCATATCATAGAGCTGCTCTTACTACCCCCCATTCTTCCCCCTTCCCTCCCAAACCCACCCCTTCCTGGTTAATGTTGTTATTTTAAGATCCATTCTAACTCCCACCTCTCCAGCAGGAAATTTTAGTGCCTCATCCTTGTCATTTCGAGGCAGACCCCCACACAGAAAAAGAAAAAAAAATTATAATGCGCTAGTATGTCCGCGTGGGGGGTATTAAAGTCCAGGTACCTGTCCTGTTCTGAGGGGGACACACTGCTGATAAAGCAGCCAGACAGCTTGTATAGTCTTTCCTATGAATCCTTTAGCACAGTCTGGATATACTCTGGTATTTATTTGAACATCTGGCTCAGGGTGAAATTTCTGTACCATTAGCGGTAACCAAGAGCCAGACTCGGGATTGCATCGCAGGATACAGGGAGCGTTACTTACCTTGTCCCCTGGATCCTGCGATCTCTCCCCGCTGTGTGAGCGAGCTGTCTCCTCACTCGATTCACACAGTGCCCGTGTGCCGCCGAGCTCTGTTCTCTGCGACGTTGCGACGCACGGGGGTGGAGATCGGCGCCAAATTCAAAAAAGTAAAAACACAGTATACATTTAGTACACTGTAATCTGTAATCTGTATAAAATAAATACACATCCCCTTTGTCCCTAGGTGTCTGTCCAGTGTCCTGCATGCAGTTTTATATTATAAATACAGTTTTTTTCTGCCTGGAAACTGGAGATTGTCCAAAGCAACCAAAAAGTGTCCCATAGCAACCGCTGACATCTGCCGCTCCATAGAGGTGAATGGAGTGTCAGGTGGACCTAATCGGACAGCCTGTGTGAAAGGGGTCTTACTGTGTTTGACTGTGCCTGGTGATCTTTGACTTCCGCCATGTTGTTCAAGTAGATCTCCACCTCTTTATAATGGTTGTAAAGTCTTGTTCAAATAAAAAAAGAGTCAAGCATGTTATACTTACCTGCTCTTTGTAGCTGTTTTGCACATAGCTGTCTGGAGCCTCCTCTTCTTGGGTCCCTTTTCTGTGCTCCTGTTCCCTCCCTCCCTCCTGTCGAGTGCCCCCACAGCAAGCAGCTATGGGATCACCCGAGCCGAGCTGCAGCTCCGTATGTTCATTCAGACACACAAAGCTGCAGTTCGGCCCCGCCTCCTCTCTCTCCTGATTGGCTAACTAACTGGTTGACAGCAGTGGGAGCCAGTGGCGCTGCTGCTGTGTCTCAGCCATTCAGAAGGGAGAGCCCCGGACATCGCTGGATAGAGATGGGGTTCAGGTAAGTATAAGTGGGGCTTCTACAAACAGAAGGTTTTTTTATCTAAATACATGAATGCATTAAGATAAAAAAAACCTTTGCCTTTACAATTCCTTTAATGTTGCCTACACCTGCCCTAGAGGATAAAATGTCGGTAGTTCAAATTGTTTATTTTATACAACATTAGCACAACATTTCAGTAAAAAGTAAATTTCTGGGCATATAAATGCAATTTATTACCTAATTTATTGGTAAAATATAAAGGATGAGGTTGTGCCGAGTAAATAGATACCCCAACACTTTAAAAGCCCCTGAAGGTCATCAGTTTAGAGTTACGCAGGAACCTGAGTGGTAAAATTATTGCTCTCACTCTGGCATGCGCACTGATATATAACATGTGTAACAATCGCCTTTTCATATGTAGGAGCCCCGAAGCATGCATTTTGTAGGTGTGGGTGTGTGCAAATGATTAAATTTTTTTTTTCTTAATAACTTAAATAGAAATGCCCACTATTGGGCAGAGGCGTTGCTAGGTGGCAAAAAGACCAGGGGCTTCAGCCAGAAGTCCAAAGCCAGAAACCTGGGGGGTGGGGGTGATGGTGTATGTGATGCAGGCTTTTTTTTGTCCATGACCTACCTGACATACACTGACCTACATTCACTGACCTACCTGAACTACATACACTGACGGTAGTGACCTACATACACTGACGGTAGTGACCTACATGCACTGACCTACCTGACCTACATACACTGGCCTACATACACTGACCTACCTGACATACACTGACCTACATACACTGACCTACCTGACATACACTGACCTACATACACTGACCTACCTGACATACACTGACATACCTGACCTACATACACTGACGGTAGTGACCTACATACACTGACGGTAGTGACCTACATATACTGACCTACCTGACCTACATACACTGACCTACATACACTGACTTACCTGACATACACTGACCTACCTGACATACACTGACCTACCTGACCTACATACACTGATGGTAGTGACCTACATACACTGACCTACCTGACCTACATACACTGACCTACATACACTGACTTACCTGACATACACTGACCTACCTGACATACACTGACCTACCTGAGCTACATAAACTGACGGTAGTGACCTATATACACTGACGGTAGTGACCTACATACACTGACCTACCTGACCTACATACACTGACCTACATACACTGAATTACCTGACATACACTGACCTACCTGACATACACTGACCTACCTGACCTACATACACTGACGGTAGTGACCTACATACACTGACCCTACATACACTGACCTGACATACACTGGCCTATGTACACTGACCTAATTGACCTACCTACAGTGACCTACTTACATTGACCTACCTGACCTACATACACTGACCTACCTGACCTACATACACTGACCTACCTACACTGACCTACATACTCTGACATTTACATACACTGTCTGACCTACCTCAGCTCAGCCGTGGTGTCACAGCAGGCAGTCAGTCATTCCGTCAGTCTATAAAAGCAAATTTTGTACTTGTATAGATTACAGGTAGTATAAAGGATAAAATTGATCACAGGCTCTGGGTGTGGTAACTAAGCCTGCCATGGCCAGCAGTCAAACGTATGTCCAGTCTTCCTGGAAGTAGGGGTCTGGATGCAAGGCACCCACCAGGGAAACAGAAGTCAGCAGTATCCTAGGTCTCGGTTTCTAGGCGACACATTTTGGTATCAATCCTTTCTTAACTCTTCTAATTGACACATGGGGGTTGATTTACTAAAGGCAAATAGACTGTGCACTTTAAAAGTGCAGTTGCCCCAGAGCTTAGTAAATTAGGTAAGGTTTCACTTTGCAAAGAGTATCAGAATCACTGAGTTGGAAAAAGGATCACCCCCCCCCCCCCCACATTTTGTTAGTATTTTGTTGGACCACATTTTGCTTTACTTATAGTCTTTAGTCTGTTGGGATACTAACTTTGCATATCTTGACTTTGCAAAATTTGCCCACTCTCAAATTTGATGGTGACCATTTGTGGACTGCAGTCTTCAAGTCATACCACAAATTTTCAATGTGGTTGAAGTCTGGGCTCTGACTAAGCCATGCAAGGACATTCATCTTTTTCTCCTGTCTGGCCATTTTTGCAGTGTGCTTTGGGTCATTGTCATGTTGGAAGGTAAACCGTCCTCCCATGGACAACTATCTGGCAGATTTTCCTCAAGAATTTAACTGTATTTGCCCCATCCATTATTCCTTCTACCCTGACAAGGGCTCCAGTCCCTGCTGCAGAGCAACACCCCCATAACAGGATATTACCACCTCCATGCTTTACTGTAGGAATGGTGTTATTTGTATGGTGAGCTGTATTGGATTTCTGCAAGACACTTTGCTTGGTGTTGAGGTCAATCAATTCAAAGTCTCATCTGACCAAAACACCTTTTTCCATGTGGTTTCAAAATCTTAAAGGTGCCTTTAAGGTGGTCAGATGATCATTTTTTTTTATTGCGGTCACCATCAAATTTAACTGAACTTGAGCAGTTCTGCAAAGAAAAGTGAGCAGAAGTATTGTCTAGATGTGCAAAATTAGTAAAGACATGTCCCAACAGACTAAATGCTGTAATAAAGCAAAATGTGGTCCAACAAAATACTGACATAAGGGGGTGATCCTTTTTCCAACTAAGTGATTCAGTTTTTGAATTTGAATGAGTTTTTTTCTGAGGCCTCGTACACACGACCGAGTTTCTCGACAAAAACCAGCAAGAAACTTGCTGTTTTTTTTACAGAGGAAACCGGTCGTGTGTACATTTTTCGACGAGGAAACTGTAGAGGAACTCGACGAGCCAAAAAGAGAGCATGTTCTCTTTTTCCTCGACGGGAATGGAGAAAATTGGCTTGTCGAGTTCCTCGACAGCCTAACAAGGAACTCGACGAGCAAAACGATGTGTTTCGCCCGTCGAGTTCCTCGGTCGTGTGCATGAGGCTTGACATGTTGGTGTTATAGCTCTCACTTGGGTGTTATAATTTGCACTAGTAAATACAGCTGGATAAAACAAAAACTGTGTCTGTCTTCATTTCAGACTTATTTTAAAGAGGGGGATTCTTTTCTGTACCCACTTTATATATACTATATATAATGCCTCCAAAACTGACAGAATCATCCTCCTCCTTTTCCTCCTCCCTCTCTTCTTGTGTGTTCTGTGGCATAAGAACAAGGAACAATGGTGTCTGAAAAAAGTGGGCCTTGAGAGGAAAGGAAGTCTAGCATGTGGTACCCAAATGGCTGGTCTTTTTGCCACGCTTGATGTGCTTGAGACAAAGTTTGCAAAAAGCAAAAGTGTGATCAGCTGCACATGTGCTAAAAAATGCCCAGACAGCTGAGCTGTGGTAAGTGGGCCTGGGAGATTACAGCTCCACAATGTGATGGAATATGGTGGCTTCTCTGTACTCTTCCATGATGGCTGCCTCGTTGGGGTCATGCCTCACCCTCACTTTCCTCCTATGTTCTATCTGGAACCCAAGTCTCATCAGTGACCTCATCATTATGATCTCCTCCATCCTCATTACCACTGGAGAAAACTTGGCAATATGCTGCCGCTGGAGGAACATGACTGCTAATTTGTGTACCAGTGTTCTTCCCTCTCTGTATGCTCATGTCCCTGCCTTCCTCAACCTCAACCTCAGAACCAACATCTGAATCATATAGCAAGTGGCTGACGCTGTGTTCAAATAACTCAGCTGACTCCTCCATGCCTGATGCTGGGACTATGGCAGGAATCGCTGTGGACAAGTAGGGCAAGTTTAGCCAGTCTGGCAGCTGCAGTGGACAGTACACCAATCTCTGCTTGGGTGACAAAAGATGAGGATGGTTTAGTAAGCCAGTTCACCACTTCCTCTGCATGCTGTGGCTCGATAGCATGGGCAACATCACTAAACAGAGGAAACAATGCTCTGCCTGAGGACTGACCACGTTCACCTTTTCCTGTGGACACATACGCTGTTGGCCCCCTCAAAGTGCCATGGGAACATCTGGCTCTCCTTGTTGTCCTCCCAGACATTATGGGGGAAACATGATGGAAGGGGGGGTGCTTATTAACACAATGTATCCTTTTTGGTCACTTAAGGAGTAACCTCTGATTTATAGAGCTACTATCTATGCTCCTAGTACTGCAGTACAAGCTGGGTCTGATTCTAGAGGTACCTCTGTTGGGTGCATTGTATTTGTTTTATTGTGTTCATGTGCATTAAAGAGTTTCCATCAAAAAAAAATTGCATTATTGTGCTCATTAGACCTAAAACAGCTCACCTGAAAATGCCTGTTGCTATGTGGAATTCTGACATCATCTCCCTCGGCTCCTCAGCATGCTAATGCTCCTGGAAAATGTGTGTCATCATTTCCCAGGATGCAGTGCGCGACCCCTAGCGATGGAATCGTGGGACTTTGAAACAGGAAGTGACGCGATTCCGGCTCCTTACACTGTTCTACGTTGTTGTTGGTTGCCATCACAACGGCGGGCATGTCAGACGGCGCCGCACGTTGTGATAGCTACCCGAGTGCTTGACGGCAATGCGCATGCACGGGAATGGGGTGGGACAGGCGGTCCATTATCACTCCCCATCATAAACTTCCAGGAAGTAAGAGCTTTTTGGACAACGGTCTGGACTGGATCTTTTCAGAATAACTATGCGGAGCAGCGGCGGATTTTAAAATTGTAAGTGACCAGATTTATATCATAAAAACGCATGATGAAAGGACATACATTTAAAAAATGCTAATTGTGGTTGGAACCCCGCTTTAACATTGATGTGCAAATTTGTTTTGTTATACTTGTGATCTTAATCTGTCAATACAGTCTGCTTATCCATTTAAAGAGCAGTGTGTGCAATCTTTGTGTGTCTGCTGCAAGTTCCCCGTCAAGGTATTCTGATGGTCTCAGCGAGGGTGAGGCCCCGCCCAAGGCTAGAGAGAGCAGAGGACCTAAAATTACCAGCGGCTCCTGCAGGGATAGAGCTACATTATATATTTTATGGGAAAGGATTGAGAATACAAAAAAAAAAAAAAATGGGGACATATAACTGTTCCAGAAAAGTAATTTTGTACTGTTATAACAACTGAAGAGTTGGCATTCACTACTAGGGATGAGCCGAACATACCCGCGTTCGGTTCGCACCAGAACGTTCGAACAGACCGATCGTTCGCGCGAACATTTAAAACCCCATTGAAGTCTATGGGACTCGAACGTTCGAATTCAAAAGCACTCATTTTAAAGCCCAATTTACAAGTTATTGTTGGAAAACATTTTTGAGAACCCGGGTCTTGCCCCAGGGAACATGTATCAATGGAAAAAAAAGATTTAAAAACTGTCGTTTTTTCTTGAGCAGCGATTTTAGAGAAGCTTAAAGTGAAAAAAAATAAATTCCTTTAAATATGGTACCTGCTGGGTGTCTATAGTAGTGGCACGTGTTTAGAAATGTCTCTCCACAACATGAGAATACTCTCAGAAAAAAAGTAATTTAATACTGCTTGCAGCTTTAATGTAATGTTTGGTCCCTGCAATATGGATAAAAATCATTGGAAAAAATAGCATGAGTTTCCCCGCCACCACTCCCCCCAGCTCATTACAAGACCCAGTGCCGATCCTGACCTCCCTGGGGCCCTAAGCAAAATGACATGGCACATTAAAAATGAGAATCGGGGGGGGGGGGGGGGGGCGCTGACGACAGTGACATGTCACAAAGTTGAAAGTTGAGAAGTGGGGGGAGGGGGTGTTCTGCTGTTGGAAATGACTCAGCCAGCGAGTTTAGAAGCAGGGTGAGGGGGCGAAAATTACTTCTCACCAGGCGGGGCCTCTAGTAATTTGGGGGGCCCTTTGCAGCTTTGCGGGGCCCTAGGCGGCTTGCATAGTGAGCCTATAGCGAGGATCGGCCCTGACAAGACCTTTTGGCCCTATAAACTTTGAACAGCAGTATACAGGCGTTGCAAACAAGATAAGGACTGTAGGTTTCTTAAGTAGAATCAGAACCATGTCATACTTTGCTCCTGCATATTGCACAATTTCCTAAAGAGACCCTCAACAAACTACATGACACTTGTGCCCGATGAGACCACGGATGTTCCAGTGGTGGTGGCCCGTGAGACTGTCCATACAGGCTTGGCCCCCCAAAGTGCACGTGCTGTGTGGCAACAATATGTCGATAATTTTAGGGGTGGGGGGGCCATTACAATGCCAGATCTTGGCTCAATAAATAATTTTTTGGGGAAATAAAAATTCTAGAAAAAAGGGGGGGTTGCCATCCGGGGCCCCCTTTGAACAAATTTTGTGAAGAACTCCTGTTCTCTGAAGGCCTCCATTATTTCTGCAAGTCAAAATTAAGCAAAAAAATAATAATGTCAGTCAAGCCTTAGCTTTCTTCCCATATCTAATCCACAAACTTATCCACTGATCATAAAGTCCAAAAATCAAGCTTCGTATCGTCGTACTGCACGATCGTTTTCCCGACGTTTTCTACCGACTGCGAACGACGTTCTAACTCACGCAATATCCCTTTATACACTGCGCATGCGGGAAGCTCTGCATGTATACCCGCCTATGACGATCGTTCTAGTAATTGGCACGCCCTTTTTCGGTCGGTCAATGCACTTCACTGAAGAAGACATGATGGAGGAGACTCAGGAGAGACAGGAAGCTGCAACCACAAGTAAGGAGAGAGGCCAGGCACACACCAGGAGCATGAACCAAGCCACCAGAATGACCTTTGATGAGATGGTGGAGATGGTTGCCATTGTTGAAGAGGAGGACTATGATTGTCTAAAAGGGCCTTACAAGAAGCCCAAGAAGGTAAAGAGCCAGATAATGGAGAAGGTTCAGATGACTCTCCATGAGAAATTCAAGGTGCAGAGGTCAAGGGATCAGTTGAGGAAGAGGTGGTCAGACTTGAAAAGAAGAGACCCGGAGCAGCTGGAGAGGATTCGAAGAGTCCCCATAAGATGTAAGTAATGTTCATGTATACTCTGAGTTTTTGTTTTTATTATTTTGCGGCATGTGCTTTTTATTTCAGGTTGTGTATATATACAGTTCAAGAATAGATGTCTCAAGGTTCATGTTTGTGGGCATAATAATCGGTTGTTCATTCTATTTATGATCATTTTATGTGAGACCAATTTTTTATTTAATGTAGATGTGTTATTAACTAGATTTAAATAATCCAACTTAAGTCAATATACAGTAAAAGGAGAGTATGCTCAGCACAGCAGTTGATTACACATATGGACTCAGTAGCACAATGGTTGGCATGGCCGATCCGCCCTATAGGCTCACTATGCAAAGCTGCGAAGGGCCCCCCAAATAACTAGAGGCCCCGCCTGGTAAGAAGTCATTTTCGCCCCCTCACCCCGCTTCTCAACTCGCTGGCTGCATGGGAGAAGAGGCAAGAAGTCAGCACCCCTTGCTTCTCAATTTAATGTAAGATGTCATTTCCGACAGCAGAACACCCCCTCCCCCCACTTCTCAACTTCCTTTAATGTGACATGTCACTGTCGTCAGCGCCCCCCGCTTCTCATTTTTAATGTGCTATGTCATTTTGCTTTGGGCCCCAGGGAGGTCAGGATTGGCACTGAGTGTTGGTCACAAGAACAACCTAGTTAGGGTGTCACACAGAGGTGATCCAGTGTATACTTGTTGTTTTTCCATGTAGGAAACTTGGCCAAATATAGAGAAATGCAGCAGCTTTGGTAATGGATAAAATCCTGTGTTAAGCTTAGAAGGATTGTAAAAACAGACAATTGTACCACACTTTTTAAAAAGAATGATTGATATTCCTCTTTCAGGCCTCTAATCTTTTTGATTCATGTATCCCTTGTTTTACAATCTCATAGGGCGCAATGAAGCTGCAGCAGTAGAGCCGACCAACCCCACACAGTGCCAAGCCCCACCCTCGACGCATGTGCAGGAAGTGCAAAATGCCACCACATCAGGTCAGTGTCATACAACACAGCTTCAGGTAATACATGTAGGCCTGCATAATTGTAATACATGTTTTTTTTTCCAAATTTCAGGAGGTGTCGGAGCTGTTGGGGGCGGATTGGACACCTACAGTGACAATGTCCTAATTGGGGAGATCAATTCCTGCATGGCAGAAATAGAGGAAACAAACCTCGCCCTAGACAATATTATAAATAAAAAGCGAAAGCTGGAACAAAAAATGAAGAATCTTATTGATGTGCTGGGGAGGGATTTAAAAAAAAAATAGATGTAGACAAATATTTCAAATCAAAAAAATATTTCTTGACCAAAAAAAATTAAAGAATTTATATTAAGATATTTTTAGAAAAAATAAAAATTACACATTTTAAGTGTGATACAATAAATATTTTTGGATACTCAACAATGTGTGGCTTCTTATTATATCAATGCTGCCTAAAAGAACAAATCTAGATTTGTGGTGTTTACATTGACAATGATGAGTATTTAGTACAGGGAAATAAACATGACACTATGATAACGTAGGAGAAAGCTAGAATGAACTCTAATTAGAAAAGAATCAAACAAAGAAAAGTACTAGAACAGGTGCAGAGAAATTGGGCCTTAGGCACTGGTGGTGGTGTCACAACACTGCAACCCCTCACAGATAATGTAATTGGAGCGCAGCAAAGAGCCACATACCAAGTATTGCATTAAAAATTGTTATTAGACGCCCCTGTTAAACAGGGGCAGAAAAATTGGTCCTTAGGCACTGGTGGTGGAGTCCTGAAACAAAAAAAATTTTAGTAGCTATCAGCAAGATCAGTGAGGAGGAAAAGGATATTCAGTCAGCAGCATAACAGGACAGTCACTCAGCATCAGCATAGGCAGTCTCCAAGGGATCTGTCATTTAAAAAAAATTATTCAGTTACATCTGCATCAGGTGCTTGGTAGCTGGTGTTGATCCAAGCCTGATTCATTTTTATGAAGGTCAGTCGTTCGACGGAGTCGGTGGAGAGGCGCACCCTGTGATCGGTCACAAAGCCTTCAGCAGCACTGAATGTGCGTTCTAAAAGAACGCTGGATGAAGGGCAAGTCAGTAGCTCAATTGCGTACTGTGCAAGCTCTGGCCAGTGATCCATCCTCAAGACCCAGTAATCCAGAGGATTTTTGGTGGGGAAGGTGTCCAAGTCTGATCTTGCCCCTAGGTATTCACGCACCATGTAAACCAAATGCTGGCGATGGTTGCTGGAACCGGTCATACCTTGGGGCTGCGGATTAAAAAATTGTCTGAACGCATCGGTCAGATGGCCACGTCCTGAAGAGGATGCACCGTGTCCACCACCAGCGTTGCCTCTAGATGCAGAGCCTGCTTGCCCTCGTGACTCTCTACCTTTCTTTGTTGTCCTTCCAGACATTTTAATAGCCTGCACAGGACAAAATCAGAAATAAACAGCACCTGTCCAGTAAGAGCAACTGCGTTTATGGCCAAAAACACAGCAAACGTGCAGTAAGATCGACTGCGTTTATGGGCAAAAACACAGCAAACGTGCAGTAAGATCGACTGCATTTATGGCCAAAAACACAGCAAACGTGCAATAAGATCAACTGTGTTCATGGGCAAAAACACAGCAAACATGCAGTAAGATCGACTGCATTTATGGCCAAAAACACAGCAAACGTGCAATAAGATCGACTGTGTTTATGGGCAAAAACACAGCAAACGTGCAGTAAGATCGACTGCATTTATGGCCAAAAACACAGCAAACGTGCAGTAAGTTTGACTGTGTTTATGGCCAAAAACACAGCAAACGTGCAGTAAGATCGACTGTGTTTATGGCCAAAAACACAGCAAACGTGCAATAAGATCGACTGTGTTTATGGGCAAAAACACAGCAAACGTGCAGTAAGATCGACTGTGTTTATGGGCAAAAACACAGCAAACGTGCAGTAAGATCGACTGCGTTTATGGCCAAAAACACAGCAAACGTGCAATAAGATCGACTGCGTTTATGGGCAAAAACACAGCAAACGTGCAGTAAGATCGACTGTGTTTATGGCCAAAAACAAAGTAAACGTGCAGTAAGATCGACTGCGTTTATGGCCCAAAACACAGCAAAAGTGCAGTAAGATCGACTGCGTTTATGGGCAAAAACACAGCAAACGTGCAATAAGATCGACTGTGTTTATGTGCAAAAACACAGCAAACGTGCAGTAAGATCAACTGCGTTTATGGGCAAAAACACAGCAAACGTGCAGTAAGATCGACTGCGTGTATGGCCAAAAACACAGCAAACATGCAATAAGATGGACTGTGTTCATGGGCAAAAACACAGCAAACGTGCAGTAAGATCGACTGTGTTTATGGCCAAAAAACAGCAAACGTGCACTAACAGCGACTGCGTTTATGGGCTAAAAAACAGCACACGTGCAGTAAGAGTGACTGCGTTTATGTGCAATTAAATAGCCCACGTGCATTAACAGCGACTGCGTTTATGTGCAAATAGCACACGTACAGTAACAGCAACTGCGTGTATGTGCAATTATATAGCACACGTCCACTAACACTGAGTACTATGTTTAGGTGTAAACTAAACACTATGCAGGCAATACAACACGTTAGAGCACTGCATCTAGCACAATCTACTGCCTAACAATAGGAATAGCTGATCTAGCTAAGCTATACAGTGTATAAATATATGTACAACACTAGGATGTATATATATCCTCTACACACTGTAAATTTAACTAAACTCACTAGCCTTCCTGCTCTATCTATCTATCTATCTAGTAGAAAAGACACTGTGGGCCAGATTCAGATAGGTTAGCGGATCTTTAGATCCGCGTAACCTATCTGATTTAAGATCCGCCGCCGCAAGTTTTTGAGGCAAGTGATTAATTCAGAAAGCACTTACCTCAAAACTTGCGGCGGCGTATCGCAAATCCCCCGGCGGAATTCAAATTCCGCGGCTAGGGGGCGTGTAGTATTTAAATCAGGCGCGTTCCCGCGCCGAGCCAACGGCGCATGCGCCGTCCGCAAATTTACCCAGCGTGCATTGCTCCAAATGACGTTGCAAGGACGTCATTGGTTTCGACGTTAACGTAAATTACGTGCGGCCGTATTCGCGAACGACTTACTCAAACGACGTAAAAAATTCAAAACTCAGCGTGGGAACGTCGGCTATACTTAACATAGGATACGCCGCACTTACCCCTGCTATAGCAGGGGTAACTTTCTGCCGGAAAAAGCCGAACGCAAACGACGTAAAAAAAAAAACGCCGGGCGGTCGTTCGTTTCTGAATCGGCGTAAATGCTAATTTGCATATCCGACGCGTAAAAGATATGAAAGCGCCACCTAGCGGCTGGCCTGGAATTGCAGCTTAAGATCCTGTCGGATCTTAGGCATATCTATGCGTAACCTGATTCTATGAATCAGGCGCATAGATACGACGACCGGAATCAGAGATACGACGGCGTATCAGGAGATACGCCATTGTATCTTCTTTCTGAATCCGGCCCTGTGTCTCTATCTATCTCTCTCTCTCTAACTGTCTGACTGACTTCTCTTTAACAAAGTCGGAACACACTACACGCGGCCGCCCTACAGGCGGCCTTATATAGTGTGGGGCGTGTACTAAACCCCCTGACTCATGATTGGCCAAAGCCAATTATGGTTCTTCGTTTTTTGCGGGCTGTGATTGGCCAAGCAAGCAGGGTCATGGTGCATGCTTGACCAATCATCAGCGCGCAACGCTGCAGTGAATTATGGGCCGACGCGCGTCACTCGAATTTGACGCGAACGACCCGTTTTGTTCGAAATTCATCGAACGTACGAACAGACGATGTTCGAGTTGAACATACGTTCGAGTAGAAAGACCAGCTCATCCCTATTCACTACAATATTTTCCCCAGTCTTTAGAATATGAGTTATTATACAGTACATAACAATAAGCAAGAATGTTTGTTAACATGCTGTTATTACAAATTTTTTGAAAACCTAGCTGACATTTTACTTTCTACTTAGTGAACACAACAGGCTAATTATTATTTCTTAGGTTTATGAATAGTGTGATTCCTTTTCATAAAAAATCACAATTAATTTTGTTTATGGTTTTACCTTATCATGTTTTACAAAATTTAGAGTGTTTTCCCCATAAATAATGTATCTGTTTTGAAAGGAAACATAAATAATTAGAAAGGGATGCATCAATAAGACAGTAGAACTATGAGTCATCTAATTCTCTGGTATAAAAAGATAAAATTTCTTTATGATAGCATATGAATGAGTATGGAAAATAAAAGCTCAAGATGAATAAAAGGTTAAATGGTTAAAAATGACTTCCTCAAGGCGGAACTAAACTCTCTCAATCAACATTAACTATTAATCCTTATTTCGCCGACATTAGTAAATAGATATGAAGGTAGAGTGATATTATATTTATTTGTTTTACCTTTTTATGTTCTTTAGTTGCTTCCTGGCTTCTGGTTTAGGCCAAAATTAAGTCATATATTTCATAAGTCTTCACAAACTTTTCTTTTCTTGGGTCATTGTCAGGTTAGAAGGTAAACCTTCTTCCCATTGACAACTTTCTGGTAGAGGGTAGCAGATTTTCCTCAAGAATTTGATAGTATTTTGCCCCATCCATTTTTTATTTTATTCTGACAAGGGCTCCAGTCCCTGCTGCAGAGAATCAACTCCATAGCTGGATATTACCACCTCCATGCTTTACTGTAGGAATGGTGTTATTTGGATGGTGAGTTCTATTGGATTTCCACCAGATATATCGTTTGGTGTTGAGGCCAAATAATTCCACTTTAGTCTCATTTGACCATAACACCTTTTTCCATGTGGCCTCAAAATCTTCAAGGTGTGTTTTGGCAAAGCTCAGTCGTGACTGCATGTGGCCTTTCTTGAGTGGCTTTTTTCTTGCAACCCTCCCATACAAGCCACATTTGATATTGTTGTTACATGCACACATACAGTTTTCCAGTGCTGGGACCCTTACTTTTTAATATCTTTATAAATGATATTGGGTCTCAGATCAAAAGTAACATTTCTGACTTTGCAGATGACACCGAGCTATGCAGTGGAATACCGTCCTTACAGGATGTCTCCAATTTACAAGCCGACCTCAATCCTCTGTTGAATTGGGTGGCAGATGAGGTTTAATGTTGATAAATGTAAAGTTATGCACTTGGGGGCTAAGAATATGCATGCATCACACATACTAGGGGGAGTACAACTGGGGGAATCCATAGTGGAGAAGGATCTGGGGGTTTTGGTAGATCATAAGCTCAATAATAACATGCACTGCCAAGCTGCGGTTTCCAAAGCGAGAAAATACTTTCTTGTATTAAGAGATTTATGGACTCCAGAGAAAGAGATATTATTTTGCCCCTGTACAAATCATTAGTAAGACCTCATCTGGAATATGCAGTTCAGTTTTGGGCCCAAGTTCTCAAAAAGGATATCGGGGAACTGGAGAAAGTGCAGAGAAGGGCAACCAAACTGATAAGAGGCATTGAGGAGCTCAGCTATGAGGGAAGTTTAGAGGAACTGAATTTATTCTCTCTTGAGAAGAGGAGAATAAGGGGGGATATGATCAACATGTACAAATACATAAGGGGTCCATATAGTGAACTTGGTGTTGAGTTATTCACTTTACAGTCAACACAAAGGACAAGGGGGCACTCTTTACATCTAGAGGAAAAGAGATTTCACCTCCAAATACAGAAAAGGTTTCTTCACAGTAATGCCGTGTACACACGACCAATGTTCATGTCATGGAAAAAAATGACGTTTTTCTCGACGTGATTCCTCTCAAGCCTACCTTACATACACACGAATGCTCGAGCAAAGCGCGGTGACGTACAACGCGTACGACAACACATACGACAGCACTATAAAGGGGAAGTTCCATTCGAATGGCGCCACCCTTTTGGTTGCTTTTGCTGATTTTGTGTTACCTCGTGTTAGTAAAAGTTTGGTGAGACGATTAGCGCTTTTCAGTCTTCGTGTTTTTCAGTCTGTTACAGCGTGATGAGTGTGTTATCTCCATTACAAACGCTAGTTTTACCAGAACGAGCGCTCCCATCTCATAACTTGCTTCTGAGCATGCACGTTTTTTCCCCCTCGTTAAAGTGTACACACAACCATTGTTCACGATGTGAAATAGAACAACGTGAAAAACGACGAGAAAAAATTGAGTAGGTTCTAAATTTTTAATGCCCATTTTTCTTGTCGAGAAAAATGCTCTGAAGCATACACACGACCGTTTTTCACGACCACTTTAAAAAAATAGCATTTTTCTCTTTAATGAAAAACGGTCGTGTGTACGCGGCATAAGAGTTGTGAAAATGTGGAATAGACTTCCTGCAGAGGTGGTTCTGGCCAGCTCAGTAGATTGCTTTAAGAAAGGCCTGGATTCTTTCCTAAACGTACATAATATAAGTGGGTACTAACAGTTATAGGTAGAGTTGTTCCGGGGAATATCCGATTGCCTCTCAGGGGATCAGGAAGGAATTTTTTCCCTTGCTGTTGCAAATTGGATCATGCTCTGCTGTTTTTTTTTGCCTTCCTCTGGATCAACTGTGGGTATAGAATTGGGTATATGGGATTGTATGATATTATTATTGTTATTATTATTTATTTTTTACGGTTGAACTGGATGGACTAGTGTCTTTTTTTAACCTGACTATCTATGTAACTATGAGTGGTGTCCTGATCCAGGGAGGGACTGTTTTTTTACCAAATACCTTCCACTTCCTAATTATATACATCACTGTGCTTCTAGGCATTAATAAAGCCTTTAACATGTTTTTTTTATCCATCTCCTGGCTTGTACCTGTCCACAACTTTATCCCGGAGATCCTCCTGGTGACAGTGCCTTGCCACCCATACAGTAGTTCTTTGTTTACTTCAGATGCACTACCAGGGACTGAAATGTTGAGCTAATCAGTGGCTTTGTGTGCCATTGAGAAGGTGATTAGCAACACATAATTGAGTTTACAAAGGAGGTGAACCTTTTTCCAACTCAGTGATTCTGTTTTTTTTCTGACATGTTGGTGTTATATCTTTCACTTGGAAGTTCTGAGTAAATACGGGTGGATAAAACAAAAACTGTGTCTGTCTTCATTTCAGGCCACATAGCAACAAAATGTGATTATTTTAACCACTTCCCGCTCGGCCTATAGCAAAATGACGGCCGGCGGTGGTTCAGTTATCTTGACTGGACGTCATATGACATCTTTCAGGATAACTGTCAGGGTGCCTGTGGGGGTGCACAGCGTTTGCGATCGGTGGTGCGGCATTTCAGTCTAAAACACAGCTACACTGATGTCGGTAAATAGCTCTTTACCATGTGATCAGCCGTGTCCAATCATGGTTGATCATAGTGTAAAGATAAGATCTGTTTACCGACTTTTTTCTCACTCGCGTCTGACAGACGAGAGTAGAGGAGAGCCAATCGGTGGCTCTCCTGACAGGGGGGGTCTGTGCTGATTGATTATTATCACAGCGCCCCCACAGATGCCCACACTGGACAACCAGGCATGCCACCAGGGCCACCAGGGATGCCCACCATTTATGGATGACCAGGTAGGCCACCCATGGCCACCAGGGATGATAGTCAGTGCCCAAAATATGCCAATCACAAATGGTGCCAGTCAGTGCCCATTACTAATGCCTGCAGATGTCTCCTTATCAGTAAATCCCATCAGTGCAACCTATCAGTGTCCATCAGTTCCACCCATCAGTGTCCATCAGTGCCACCTATCATTTCCCATCCATGCCCATCAGTGCCCACCTATCAGTGCCCACCTATGCCACCTCAGTGCCACACATAAGTACCCATCAGTGCGGCCTTTCAATGCCCATCAGTGCCGCCTATCAATGCCCATCAGTGCTGCATACGAGTGCCACCTATCAGTGCCTATCAGTCAAGGAGAAAATGTACTTATTTACAAAATTTTATAACAGAAACAAATCATTTTCTGTCTTTTTTTATTTGTTGCACAAAAAATTCAAACCCCAGCAGTGATCAAATACCACCAAAAGCTCTATTTGTGGGAACAAAATGATAAAAAATGTGTTTAGGTACAGTGTAGCTTGACCGCGCAATTGTCATTCAAAGTGCAACAGCGCTGAAATTTGAAAATTGACTTGGGCAGTGTACAGTAAGTGCCTGGTATTGAAGTGGTTAAAGGGGGGGGGGGGGATTATTTTATGTTTCAATCGTTTTTATTAGGTTTTTCCTAAAATATAGGAACAATAAATAATTTGTTAAGCAACATTGGTACGCATAAGGCAACAAGTAACAAAGTTGGACTGCCCATTATTTTGATAAAGAGTCTAGGTATTACCCTATTTGATTGTAGAAAGAAATGTTTGGACAGCCGCACTCTGGAAAAACCTTCTCGGTTGCCTTTTATTGGTAAAAGTATTCAAACACCACACATCACAGCAAAGACAGGGGCATACAGCTGACGTTTCGCACTATCAATCAGTGCTTACTCATAGCTATGAGTAAGCACTGATTGATAGTGCGAAACGTCAGCTGTATGCCCCTGTCTTTGCTGTAATGTGTGGTGTTTGAATACTTTTACCAATAAAAGGCAACCGAGAAGGTTTTTCCAGAGTGTGGCTGTCCAAACATTTCTTTCTACAATTGCTTTGTGCATTGCCGGCACCTGGGTTTCGCTGAGAGGATACGGATTCATCCACATACTATATTGGAGCGGTGACTATCTTCTCTCTATTACCCTATTTGGGAGGGAAATATTCCCTTTCCAAGTAAAAAATATAAAAGACCTTAAAACCTAGGGCACCATTAGTACTAAGGGTACTTTCACACTGAAGCGCTATGTGCGTGGCGCTAAACTGTCGCTATTTTTAGCGGCGCTTTACTGGCGTTCTTACGGGCGGCGAGCAAGGACGCCCCCCATCCGCCACCTTCCGATGCTTCTACCGACTCACCTGTGCGTTTTTATCAGACGAACCGATCGTGTGTACGCGGCATAATATTTGTATAGTAGCATGTTCTCTAAACCTATTCTAACTAGGAAAAAAAAATTGCTTTCCATCCAAGGAATCCTCTTCTTCTTCTCCAAGCTCCCATATAAAAATGTAAAAACATATACATAATACAGAATACAGAATGTTTGATTTACCATGTGCATCTTTGTAGTTATACAAAAATGAACAATAATGTAATGGAGCAGCCCACTATCTCACCACAATAGAGCCACTGCAGTAATGATTTTCTTACCTGTTATAGCTATAGTGGTTCTAGTTAAAACACCTGCATACATATGCAATTTCCAGATGTAAAATAAAGAAGCCAGACAGTAAGGCTGTGTGCTTGCTACGTTTTAAAAACTGAATTATCGTGCTTCACTGGAGTATACCTTTAAGTTACCGTTATTCCACTCCACAGGTTTCCAGTGTCATAGGGTTCAGCCTTCTGTTCTTTGTTGCTCCATACTGTGAGATTTTTACAATATACCTTACTTGTTAGAATAGGTTGGCAACAGACAGTTCTTTTGTGCTAACTATAACAATAAAAGTGATATTTAAAAAGGCTTTGGTCCAGGACCTTCTATGCTTCATAAACTTCATAAATGTTGGTTGTTAACTGTTATTTTAGATTATGGCTAGCTATCAATAAAACAACTGTAGAGCTGGTTAATAGACAGCGTCCTACAGGAAATAAGAGGTCACGTTTGTAAAGCCTACACTCTATTGATTTCTAGCAGTGTATATCTCTTACTTTATATTGTCTGTGCATTCTTTATTTTATTTGTTTGAATCAGTATAATAGAAAATGGATTTAGTCTAGTGACATTTATCTTTTGATTAATGTACATGGACTTTGATGTCGGTTATGGATGTTTCAGTATATTTGTTGCTGAATATGGATCTTTATTTAATCCCTCACTGCAAGAAACTAATCTCCAGGGAACATTTAATCCTGAAGATGAATTCAGAATTTCTGTTAGTGCCTACATAAATCAATTAGTTACATCAGTGCTGGTGATATCCCTAATATGCTAACTAGGATAAAGATATTTTAAACTGATAGGCAGAGAAGTCTATTTAAAGCTCAATTGTTTTTTAATTACTATATAGTTGGGGAACTTTACAAAAACTGCATCAGCTTTGCATAACAATTGATTTGATTTTAAGTTAAGCTTGTTCACTTAAAGAGAAGCTCCAGGCTCCTGCAATTACCTTTTTTAAAGTCAGCAGATACTGTAGCTGTACTGTAAATATTAGGACACTTACCTGTCCAGGAAACCAGCGGTGTCTTCACCCGAGGCAATTTTTTTATTGGGTGCTGCTGCCGCCATCTCCCCTAAGGGAAACCGGCAGTGAATCATCGTGGCTTCACAGCCAGTTCCCTATTGAGCATGCGGGAAGGGTGCTGAGCTTTCTTATTGGGCTGGCTGCGGGGAAGGAGGAAGGAGGCCGCAAACTCAGCCCAAAGTTGGAGCAGGTACCAGTCAAAAACAGGTACCCACTCCTCCCAATAGGTGCCAAATGTGGCAGCGGGGGAGAACCCTTTTTGGGTGGAGCTCTATTTTTTTTTAACTTTATTTATTGTATTCTCTCTTTGTCTAAAAGTGCTGATAGGTAAGAGAAAATCCTTATTGTTATCCATTCAGTTATAATCACTGAAGGAATACAGTAGATTATTGGTCAATGTATTGTGAAAACAATAGTATCTTCTCAGTGACCAAAGAGAAGCACTTGGAAGTACCAGTGTATTGTTTATGTCACTGTTGATTGTCTTGTGATCAGATCTTTTGCCATATCAGGGATAATGTTATCTTAAACCTATTGAAAGTTAGTGGATATTACCACCTTCCCATCTGGGCTATAGCAGATTGACGGCGAGACATTCCTCCTTTTGATTGGACATATGACCTCCTCTCAGAAGGGGCCGCGCAGCAGTGCGATCTGTCACCGGCTGTGTAAACCAGACAAAGTCGATGACTGATCAGTGTACTGGCTCGTTGCTGGTACCAAGTGACCAATCACAGCAGATCACATGACAGTTCAAAGCAGTGGATTGTTTCCTTTCATGCCATCTATTGTGTACAATTGTGTTGCTAGCTATGATTGGTCAGTGTGATCACAGGATTCAGACAGGGTAAATCACAGCCCATCTGCACCATGTGATTTGCTCTGGCCAATCACAGCTTATCACAACAAAACAAACTAAGCGAATCAGTTTCATTCCTTAAAATGCTTGGGCCAGATTCACATAGAATTGCCCTGGCGCAGCGTATCAGAGATACGCTACGCCGCCGTATCTTACCTGGCTCTAAGTCGAATCCAGGAAGATTTTGTGCCGTAAGTTACGGCGGCGTAGTGTATTTCTCGGTGCGTATTTCAAATTGGGCGGGTAGGGGGCGTGATTCATTTAAATGAAGCGCGTCCCCGCGCCGATTGAAATGCGCATGCTCCGTTTTGAAATTTCCTGCCGTGCTTTGCGCGAAATGACGTTGCACCAACGTCATTTTTTGAACTTCGACGTGAGTTACGTCCTTTCCTATTCACAGACGACTTACGCAAAAAAATTGTTTTCAAATTTGAAGCGGGAACGACAGCAATACTTTAACATGGCAAATCTATCTATGCGCCACAAAATAGCAGCTTTAACTATACGCCGGGAAAAGCCGACTAGCGTCGACGTAAGATAATGCGACGGCCGCGCGTACCTTCGTGGATCAACGGAAAAAGCTAGTTAGCATACCCGACGCGGAAAATGACACAAACTCCACCCAGCGGGCGCCAAAGTATTGCACCTACGATCCGAAGGCGTACGAAGCCGTACGCCTGTCAGATCGAAGCCAGAAGCCGTCGTATCTTGGTTTGAGGATTCAAACTAAAGATACGACGTGGCAAATTTGAAAGTACGCCGGTGTATCAGTAGATACGCCGGCGTACTTGCTCTGAGAATCTGGCCCCTTGTTTTTAGCAATGAATTTCACTGCTATAAGCAATTACAATGTGTAAAAAAAAAACTGATCACTTCCCCAGAGCAGTACAATGTTACTATGGCAACATTGTATTGCTCTGGTCAATGTGTCATAAAAAAAACTGTAAATAAAAATAAAAAAATGTAACACAAAATAAAAAAATGTAAAACAATTATATGATTTTGATAATGTTAATGATGCTGTACTGCACTGGTAACAGTAAGTAAAAAGAAAAAAAACGTGATTTCAGTTTGAATTTAAAAAATTTCCAAAACATTATGACAAGAAATTATAGGCCTCTTACTAAATACCTTGGACTGTCTACTTCCAAAATATGGGTCATTTAGAGGATATTTGTACTGTACTGAAATTTTTGGGCCTCAAGAAATTAGATAGGCTGTCAGTACATTAGGATTGATACATTTTCAAATACATACCCTATTTTTCTCTACATAAGACACACCCCCCCCACCCCAAAAAATGGGGGCAATGTATGTGTGCCTTATGGAGCGAATATTGACCACCCTCCCTCCCACAAGTGCCGGGCTATTTCTTGGCTAGGGGCTAGGAGTACCGCTCGGGCTGCTCTATCTTCCATCTGATGACAGGCGGATGTGATGAACTCCTCGCCAGGGAATGTCAGTCACTGCAAGGTGGAGGACTGTAACAAAGTCCCGTCTCCTAGATAGATGGGTACATTGGTACATTGAATCAGTGTGATGTGTGTAGCACTACCCCCGTAGGAGCTGCTGGTTTGAATTTGGGCCTGCCGTTACCTTACCACGTTCGTCTTAGGGGTCCTCCTTGAAGAGTTATTCACAAATGTCTGCACCAACACTTAGTCTCTTTTTCTTCCAAGGTTTTATTAAACAAACTCAGACAGAGGGATAGAGGGTTAGGGGAAATTCAGGTACCTTGTTTTGCGGATCATGGGTACGTTCTTGGATCCAGAGGACAAACCGTTTCCACACCGCATAGGCCTCTCTCACTGACCTAGCAACCGATGCGAAGCTCGTTCAAAAGTCTCTGCCACAGACTTGATGAGTGTAAACGAGTCGTTGCACAGTCCTCTGCCACAGGACCATGTAACCACACACACACTTTGCAAAAGTTCCAAAGACACAGATACACAGTACCAGGATCTTTCAGCCAGCCGGCAGCACTGTGAGGTAGATTGGCCAGGATGCCTCCTCCAATTGAATCCCCAATTGTTTGGCTTCTTTCCGCAGGCAAGACAGCACAGGACCATCACTGAATCAGTAGGCCCCAGTATTTCCTGGGCCTACTCTCAGTAGCGGAGCCTTGGGCCAGCAGGCCCAGAGGTCAGAAAAAAATGCTAGCACATCCCTGAGGCCAGGAGGGCCATTAGGTCAGGATCGGAAGACCCAGCCAGAACAGTGTCTGTCCCTTAAGTACCCTCTCCCAGAATGCGCAGTGGCGGGGACCACGCACACTGAGCTGCTTCTTGGAAAGAATACCCAATGCACCCAACACGCTGTGTTTCCAATCTTGACCTGTGGTGACTGCGACACCCACAGTCAAGTGGAAAATGTGCAATGCAGCTGAACTGGAACCGAAACCAATAATTTGACATAATCATTCTGAGCTAAACTACAGCTCAGATAACTTCAATTTACAAATAGCGCCTACCCAACAGGAGCAGGGCGCTACACATGTATCATAGGAGGCGGGACTTTGTTACAGTGGGCGCCAGGATATTCAAATCCATTACAGAGCTCTGTGTGGTAAGGCTGCATTTCATTGGCACAGGTCAGGCTGCATTTCATGGGACTGGTAAGGCTGCATTTCATAGGCACTGGTAAGGCTGCATTTAATGGGCACCAGTAAGGCTGCATCTAATTGACACTGGTAAGGCTGCATTTAATTGACACCAGTAAGGCTGCATTTAATTGGCACTGGTCAGGCTTTCATGGGATCTTATAAATATTTTAGTACACCATTTGGTTCAGAATATTTTTTTTCTTGTTTTCCTCCTCTAAAACCTAGGTGCGTCTTATGGTCAGGTGTGTCTTATGGAGCGAAAAATACGGTATACCATAGTTTGTTGACTCTATAGCTGTCCCAAAGACTATACTAAAGTGATTTGGGTTAATTTCACCAAAGAAATGTAGCAAAATAAATTTTGGCCTAAATATATGGCAAATGTTTTTTTTATTTAAAGTGGTTGTAAACCCCCGGATATAACATTATTTTAAAAATTAGCACATATCACAGGCAGCTGATCGCTTCCTGTGAAAGTGTACTCACCGGCGTCATTAGCTCTAAAATCGTATTTTTAGTTTTGATGACGTCACCGCGCTTGCGCATTGTAGCCCCGCAAAACCGGCATCTGAAGTTTGCCGGTTTTCATTTTCATTCTTTCCGGCACTGAATGTGAGCGAGCTTTGTGAGCGAGCTTCCCCTCTGTCCGCAGAGGAGAAGTCTTGCGATGTTATAGTCCTCCTGTTCCTGATGCTCCCCCTCCCGTGTGACTGAACATTCATTGCCGTGTATCATGGTTGCTGCGGTAACAGCAATCGACATCGATGCTTGGTTACGGCTCTACAGGGCATGCGCGAGATTTAGAACAGGGAATCAGGAAGGGCGTAAGTGTCGTCAGATAAGGATTCACTCTGCAGCACTAACTGCGATTTCTATGTCCGGAAGGAGAGAAAAAAACAACGGTTGATAAAAGGTATTTCACAATCTTATATGTAATATGCATTGCCATGCACTTGTGTAACATACTATTTCAAAAATTGGTTTACTTCCTCTTTAAATGTTCAGACTTTTTTAATTTATTTAGCAATAAATAAAAAACCCAGTGGTAAATAAATACCACCAACAGAAAGAAAATGAAGTTTGGGTACAATGTTGCATGACCACACAATTGTCATTTAAAGTGTAACAACGCTAAAAGATGAAAACTGGCCTGGGCAGGAATGGGGTAAAAGTCCCCTGTATCAAAGGGGTTACAATAGGATTTGAAGGTGGCTGAAAACACTTGACAAGCCTTTATTTTCCTGCAGTCAATGACAAAGAGATATTTGCTTGTCTTTGAAGGTGTCATGTAAGCCTTACCTCAGTCCTGACTTCATTACATTGCAGTGGAATAGATTAGGTCTGCTCGAAGACAGATTTTTCAGATGTAATGATGCATACATCTAGCTGTCAGAGGGTATTCATTATTTCTCTATAGGGGGCTTTGCAAAGTATGTTACATAACACTCCTTTTGCACTCAATCCAGCCACTTGGCTGTTCAGCATTAACATTTGCCATGTAGAAGGGCTAGCACTTCTATTTAAAGTAAACCTGTTCTTTGCCAATTCAAAGCAAAGCAACAGGCGTGCGTTAATCCATAGCACCTATCATCTGTTCCTCTGTTTATTTGTTCAGTGCCAGTGTTAAAAGTAAAGGTGATGCATACATGTGATGTGACAGGATTGGGCCGATGATTGCTGTCATATGGCGTTGTCCATAGCTACTTTTCTATATTCCCAACAGACTGGCAAGGGAGTAAAAACGGAAAATTGTATACTTACCTTTCCGTAATTTTCCTTTCCTGACGCATCTTCATGGCAGCACACACTGGGTTGTGACTCCGCCCCCACAACCTGACAGGATTGGTTAGCTATAAATTTGAAGAGGAGACACCCGGCATTATTCTCCGTAAATATCATCATTGAACAGTAGGGTGGGCAGCTGTGTGCTGCCATGAAGATGCGTCAGGAAAGGAAAATTACGGAAAGGTAAGTATACAATTTTCCATTTTCCTGACGCATTCATGGCAGCACACACTGGGAAATAACTCGCCAGTCGGGAGGGTTCAATGCAAAAGTATTTTATTCCCTAGAGAGCAGAAGAATTGGCCCTGATGACAGATCTGCCAAATTCGGCCGTAGCCAAGAGAGCGGCGTCCACCCTGTAGTGGGAGATAAAGGTATGCCTGGAAGACCAGGTTGCTGCTCTGCATATAGTTTCCGCAGAAACACCACAATATGCTGCCCAAGAGGTTGCCACTGCCCTGGTTGAGTGTGCCCTGACGCCTTCCGGGATCTCCATCTGCTGAGTGGAATACGCTTTTCCAATAGCCCTGACCAGCCAAGAGGCAATGGTGCGGGAAGTGGCCGCCTGGCCTCGCCTGGCCCCGTGAGGTATAATCAAGAGAGCGTCTGTTGATCTAAGATGAGTAGTAGCCGACAGATATTTGGAAATTGTAGATTTAATGTCCAAGGCATGAGGTTCGCCATTCTCGTTAGACAGGCATGGTAAGACGATGTCCTGGCTGTAATGGAAGGCCGAAGTAACTTTGGGCAGGAAACGGTCTGACGGTCTCAGAATCACCCTGTCGGGATGAAAAATCAGGTATGACTCCTTAGACATGAGAGCTTGCAACTCCGACACTCTCCTCGCCGAGGCAATGGCAATGAGGAAGGATAACTTTAAGGTCAGATCCCATAGAGAAATCGAGTGGGAAGAAGGGTGGATTGGAGAACGCCTCGAGGACCACCGAAAGATCCCAGGACGGGAAGGACGGTCTTCTGGGTGGTCTGATCTTTACGCATGCCTTCATGAACTGGATGATCAAAGGATGCAAGGCCCACCTGGTGCCAGTTTTGGCGGACAGAGCGGAGATCTGTACCTTTAGGGTGCTTGAATTTAGTCCCTTGTCAATTCCTGTTTGCAGGAACTCCAGGATCTGGTAAGGATCGGGTGAGACGGGGGTTCCAACCTTTGAGTTGCGCCAACTGGGCGAATTTTTCCCAAATCCTGGTATAAATGGAGTTTGTGGAGGATTTCCTGGCTTGCATTAAGGTTGTTATAACCGCCTGGGAACATCCTTGTTCCCTTAGTCTAGCCCTCTCAACCTCCAGGCTGTCAGGTGGAGCCTGTCTGGGGCTGGATGGAGAGACCGACCTTGGAGTAGGAGATCCGCTGTAACTGGAAGGTGGATTGAAGGTCGGGTATTGAGCTGTAGGAGCGTCGTAAACCATGGTCTCCTCGGCCAGAATGGTACCACTGTGATTACTGTGGCCGACGACCTTCGGAGTCGCGATAGAAACCTCGCTATTAGAGGAGTTGGGGGGAAGATGTACCCCAAATTGAAGTCCCATGGGTGAAGGAGGCAATCTGTCCCCTCTGCTGTTGGAAAGGGTACCCTGGAAAGGAATCTCGAACACTTGGCATTCGCTGGTGTTGCTGCCAGGTCTATCTCCGGAACCCCCCAGGTTTCCGTCAGAACGGCGAACACCCGGGGATTCAAGGACCACTCGTTGTTGGATAGAAGTTCCCTGCTCAGAAAGTCGGCTAGCGTATTCTGTGCTGCTGGGACATAGACTGCTCTCAGGTCCAGAAGATGTATCTGGGACCACTCCATTATGGGGCGAACTTCCTCCAGAAGAGTGAGGCTTCGGGTAGCGCCCTGCCTCTGGATGTAGGCTACCGCCACCCTGTTGTCCAACCGAATTAGGACGCTCTTCCCCTGTAGAAGAGGCACAAAGGCTAAGAGGGCCTGGAATGCCGCTCGGAGCTCCAGTATATTTGAGACTGTCCCCCGAGCAGGGAAGTGCCAGTGACCCTGGGCTGTCTGATCCAGGTAGTGAGCCCCCCAACCTCTCTCGCTGGCATCGGATGTTACTATCTCCGGTTCCGGAGGAGCTATGGGCCTGAATCTTCTGAGGTTGGAAGGGCAAGTCCACCACAGAAGGGAGTGTCTTACATGACTGGGGATGCTGATGGGTTGGTGCATTGATGCTCCGTCCCAATGCCTGAGAAAAGTGTTCTGCAGGGTTCTCATGCGCCATTGGGACCATTGTACCATGGGTATGGTGGATGACATCGAGCCCAGCATACTGAGGCAGGTTCTGGAAGACGTGAGACTGGAGGACAATAGATTCCGCACTTTCCGGACTAAGGGATTCACCTTCTCTAAGGGCAGTTGTACCCTGTTCTGCTTCGTGTCCAATTCTGCCCCCAGGTAAACCATGGACTGTGATGGCTGAAGGCTGCTCTTTCGCCAGTTGATTAACCAGCCAAACTTTTGGAGGGTCGAGATTAGGATCTCCCGCTGGAGGAGTAGAGTCTCCCGATTTGTTGCCAAGAGCAAGATATCGTCCAGGTAATGATGCACCCGCAGCCCCTTCTCTCTGAGGAATGCTATGAGGGGAAGCATAACCTTCGTGAACGTCCTGGGAGCCGAGGAGATCCCGAATGGTAGACATCGGAATTGGTAGTGATGTTGGCCGATGGAAAAGCGCAGAAACTTCTGGTATGCGGGATGTATTGGCACATGGAGGTAGGCGTCTGACAGGTCGATCGACAGCATCCAGTCTCCGAGATTTACTGCCAGGAGGATGGACTGGAGACTCTTCATTTTGAAGGCCTCTATCTGAATCCTTCTGTTGAGCCGCTTGAGGTCCGGCACGGGCCGAAGGTCCCCTGATTTCTTTCGAACCAGAAAGAGAGGGGAATAAAATCCCCTGTCTCTTTGGTGCGAAGGAACTTCCACGATAGCTCTTTTCTGAACTAGTTCTAAGATGTATTGAGTGAGCAGTTTCCTTTTGTCTAGGGAAGACGGTATTTTGGTGGGTTGAAAGGTAGCGTGAGGCAATACCCCTATAAAGTTCCATCTGTGGCCATGCTTTATTGTAGAAAGAGTCCATGGGTCCTCTATGTGGTTCGACCATATTTGCGCAAAACTGCTGAGCCTGGTGCCCACCTGAGCTGGGTGGGCAGGCAAGACTTCAAAAAGACTTCTGCTGGTCCCCTGCAGTAGTGACCTTGGGCTTCTGCCCCCTCGTAAAGGGTGGGCGATTAGGTCTCCATTCTCTCCTGAACTCCTTACCGGGACGATAGGATCTGGCCTCCCTGTACCTCTCAGGCAGATTACGCCTGAAGGTAGGACCTTTCTGAGGCTTGGGTCTTCTGTCGGAGGGAATAAGCCCCGATTTTCCACCAGTGACCTTGGAGATTGCCGATGCCGAACAGGTTCGTGCCATCATATGGTATCCTGCACCAGTTGGCTTTTGAAGCCGCGTCAGCGACCCAAGGCTTTAACCATAAGGCTCTGCGGGCCATAACTGAGGCTAACATGGACCTGGCCGAGGAACGAATGATATCCACCGAGGCCCCCGCCATAAAGTCACCGGCTAGCCTGATCTCCTGCAAGGAGGATATGACATCCCCTCGATCAGCACCTTCCAGGAGAACCTTCTCAGCATTGGCTGCCCATGCGGAAATGGCCTTGGCGACAGCTGCTGTAGCAATAGCTGGTCTACATGCGCCCCCCGAGGTGGAGTAAGACTTCTTTAATTCTAGGTCGATCTTACGGTCGAGAACATCCCGGAATGATATTGCGTCCTCTATTGGCAGAGTGACATGCCTGGCGAGTCGCATAAGAGAAGCATCCACCACAGGAGCGTTAATGAGGGAAGCGACTTTAGAGTCTTTCAGAGGGTATAGTTTAGAGAGTTTGTTGGACAGACCGGGACGCTTGTCCGGTTTCTCCCACTCCTCCTTAATGAGGTCTTCCAGTTCTTCGATGAAGGGAAACAGTTCGGGATCCCTCCTTAACTCGGGGAAATATTTCCCAACCTTGGGTGGTTCCGTCACGGGTTCTTCCCAACCTATTGTCGCCTTGACCGAGCGGGCAAAAGGTTCGACTAGACAGAAGTCAAATCCAGACACAAGTTCTCGATCCTCATGATCAGAATGAGCCTCTATTAGTTGGGCATATGGGCCGGAGGCGGATGAAGTGCCCGGAGTGGGCTCATCACAGACCAAAGGAACTGAAGTCCACATTGATTCTTGCGCTGACTCCCCCACGAGCTGTTGGGAGGAGAAATCTGTAGTCATCCTGGCGCTCGTCTCCTTTTCTCTAGTTGCTTCATTAAAGCAAGTCTGACATGCTAGCTTTCCTGGCAAAGCAGTAGCACCGCACACCCAGCAAGCGTTAGCTGCAGGACGGGTATGATAATGCTCGTGGTGGGATGAGGGAGACCGTCTGCGATGAGACCGGCTATGACGGGAGCGGCTGCGGCGTGATCGGCTATGCCTTGATCGATGGTAGCGGGAGGAAGATCTTGACCGACTTTTACGGGACCTCCTGCTTGATGCATGCCTGGACCTCTCCCTGCGCCGTGGGCTTGCGTCTCTTGGCCTGATGGGACTGCAACAGAAAGGCAGTGTTTAGTGGCCGGCTCTCTTTTTTGTCTCTTCTCTACTTACCCGAAAGTGATGGTCTCCATACCTCGTTTGTTGGTAGTGGTCTGCGAGGGCAGTGGGCTCCATGAAAAACACAGGGAAGCAGCAGAAGGATGTACTGGAAGAAAGCAACAGGTGGTTAAAAAATAAATAAACAAAACACATAACAAGGCATAGGCAAAGGGAAAGGGAAGCACCTGCATACCCTGGGAGAAATCCCTGTGGAATTCCAGCAAAGCAGCAGCCTCAGGGAAAAAAAGAAATTTTCAGGTTTTTTAAATTTGGCGCCGCCGTCGCGGCGCTGATGATGCGTACGCGCATGCGCAGTAGCGTCCTGGCGCCATCTTGGATGAGGGCGAGGGGAGGTGTCCGGCGTCATCATTGTGCTGCGCGCATGCGCAGTACGCCCGAGGAGCGCGGCGGTGCGAGGGACTACATGGCTCAGAGAGCCTGCTGAAAAAAAAGGTACAAACGCACACAATAAGCACAGCAATGAATGGGAACCTTCAGGGGGCACAATTGCAGGGAAAGCCTTGTCATATAAAACGAAAGAGCATACCCAGAAGAGGAGTGAAAAGAGAAAAAAAGTTAGAGAGCCACACTGCCTGTCTAAGCTTATTTAAAGCTTGCATATATGCCAGGAACTTGCCGGGATTAACCCCTGAGACCACCAGAGCGGGGCTCCCCCTATAAAAGCTCTATTAGAGACTGTACAAGGGGGACTTCCAAAACAGGAGAGGCTGAACCTGCTGGGGCGATAGCGGTAGGAGACAAGCTGTACGTCCACGTCCTGTCAGGTGAGGATAAAAAAAGAGAATAATGCCGGGTGTCTCCTCTTCAAATTTATAGCTAACCAATCCTGTCAGGTTGTGGGGGCGGAGTCACAACCCAGTGTGTGCTGCCATGAATGCGTCAGGAAAGAAAGGTAAACATGCTACTGCTAGGGAAGGCTAAACTAAAGTCATCCTTTTTCTTTGCTCTGTATTAAATCTAGTAATAAAGCAAGTATACACTGTACGTGTTAACATTTTTCTGTATTTTTTAATATTGCATTTTTTTGTCACCCCAGACCGGATTAAGCCTTCATGCCCACTGGATGTTATTAAAATGCCAGCATCGTAAGCTATGGAAAACTTTTCATGTAGAATGAGTTTTACAGTGTTTTTGCACTAGCGCTTTTTTTAGTGTTATTTAGCGTTTGCGTTTTTAACTTTTTTAAGCAAAACTATCATTCCATAAAAGATGTTGGCTCATAAATGTTGATAAACACAGAAAAGCTGAATTTTTCAGCATTTTTAAGCTTTTCTCAGATTTAGAGAGTTTCTACCACTGAAAAAATGCCTTTAAAGCGGAGGTCTGGCAGTTAAAAAAATTAAAATAAAAGTCAGCAGCTACAAACACTGTAGCTGTCGACTTTTAATAAGGACACTTACCTGTCCAGGTTGCCCGCGATGTCAGCCGCCCGAGGCCGATCTGTCCCTTGGACCGCCAGCCTCACTAAAACCTCATACACATGATCGGACTTCAAACAAACTTTTCCGTGGATTTTTGTTTGCAGGGCGTTGGCCGTGAACTTGGTATGCATACACACGGCAGGACCGCCCCCCTTTGGTCAACTTCTGCTATTGTTGGTTGATTTTAACATTGGTTCTGAGCATTTGGTGGGTCAACAAAGTTATACACAAATACTGGCAGATACATCGATGCGATAAAGTTTTGGGACCACAACTTCCTGAGTATCCAAAAGTTGTATTTAGAAGAATCAGAGCTTAAAGGATTTGGTGGCACCCAGTGTTGTTGCCCCCCCCCCCCCCCAAAAAAAAACACCATCTGTCTGGACATCTAAAAGGATTTTTTCCCTGTAGGAAATGCAAAGTATGTGCATCTTCCAGAACAATCAGGACTTCCACTTTTACTTCACACACTACCTCTAGAGAATACTCCATCTCTGAACTAATTACATGTGGCACCATTTGAGTGATTTACCTGCTACGTTGACCATGTGGCCTCCAATACGTTGGAAGTACCACCCGTGCGTTGAAAGTTAGGATAGTAGAACATCTTTCAAACATCCGCAGGGGGTTCATAGGCCACAGTGTTTCATTACACTTTCGCCAGCACCAAAACCGAGATCTATCAGTGTTGGAGGTTATAGGAATAGAGAGATACACCCCACACTGGAGAGGGGACAACATGAAACATCATATATCATGGAGAGAAACAAGGTGGATTTTCGATATGGCTTGTTACAGTCCCCTGGGCCTTAATATAGAATGGTACATCAACTGTTATATAAATAACAGTTGAGGTCATGTGGGGGGACCTCTTTCGGTGACCTTTTTCCCTCCCTCCTTCACCTTCCCCCCTTTTTGTATTTATTTATGTCGTTTTATATGACCTACGGTATACATGAGAACTAGGGGGAATTTTTACCTTATACATCTTATACCTATATTTACTATACCCATTAACATATCCTTTTGTCATGGGTATTTTTGGTAGAACATAGGACACATGTCCCATTTTTTAATTGTCACAACAATGTTTATTTACATTTTTATTTTTATCATTTGTAAAAAAAAATGTTTATTGATGTTTGATATTTTTGCCATCCCTCTCCCTGATGCCTGTCATGGATTACTGACACAGGAGATGGATGATGAAAAATTAACTCTATGGCATAATGTGAAAAACATATGTTTTTATATTAATGTTTATAGCTCAAAATTAATTGGTGCGATGATCATGCCTTTCCGTTTGGAGATGAAGGTTTGCACTATATATTAAGAAGAACACGGAAGGACATGATTTGGCAGCATATTTGAATTTATCTGGATGTTGTTATTCCTGTGAGTCTTTTATATTGGTGACCTGGAGACACGGGAATGTTGCCTGTGTTTCCGGTGTCATTCCCCTGCTAGAGCCTACAAATAGCGTGGTGTGTGACGTCCGGGTATTGCCTCCTATCCCTGTTGATGCCTCATATGGATATACTGCACGATGAAGCTTTTCATTTTTTCCCTTTACCATACCCTCATTTATCACGTCCTGTGCTGGGAGTGATTTCTGTCTGCGGTAAGATCGTGTGCACTTGTTCTAGAGGTTTGGTGGAGTCCGTTGGATATTTGCTGAGCTCTTATGATCTCTTATTATCTCTGTGATAGGGATCCATCAGATATGGTAAGCGGCCCCTCTATACATCATTTTTCGTCTGTCTGGCTGAAAACTCTGGATGAAGATTAGTTTTTCATGTACCTCTGATTACAGCAAGCTGTGTTTCAGCCACATTAATTGGACTTTGTTGTGTGTGTTTTTGGTTTATACTACACCAAATTATCCATACTACACTGAATTATTCAAATTAACTAGTTTATTCACTTGCACCTTATTTGCATATAAAATGTTGCGCATTTTTACATATATTTTTGACACTTTTCCCTTGGCTGTGTATTCCAGCCAAATTGTAAATGCAAATTTGCATCCAATTCGAGTAACATTATAAAATACATTGGCCCAGATTCAAGAAGCACTTGTGCCCGCGCAACCATTGACGTCCTTGCGTCGTCAAATGACGTCCTTGCGACGTCATTTGCCGCAATGCACGTCGGGAAAGTTTCCCGACGGAGCATGCGCTGTTTGCTCGGCGCGGGAGCGCGCCTAATTTAAATGATTCCCGCCCCCGGCGGGATCATTTACAATAGGCGCCCTTACTCAGGGCTAATTAGCATAGCGCCCGCGCAATTTACGGAGCTACTGCTCCGTGAATCGCTGGGCAAATCGAAATATTTGCGTGGGCGCAGAGAAAAATCTTTGCTCTTTGCCCACGCAAATATTGCTCCAATCTACCTGAATCTGGGCCAGTGATTTTAATGAGGCTGGTTCACATATGTGCGATGCATTCGCACTGCGCATTGCCCAAAAAACATGTGCATTTTCTAGGCATTGCGGTGCGGCTCAGGTGGGAATTCAGTCCCATTATCTTCTATGGGCACGCATCTGATTCGCACATGTGTTCATTTTCATCAGGATTTCTGTCATTCTCCTCAATACATTTCCTCCCCTCCACCTCCCCTCTCCCAGGTCTCCAAATTCGCAGCTAAAACGGAGATGATCTGATGAACAGCTCTCTTATCTCTTTGCAGAGATAAGAGAGCTGGAATTTGCACCGCACAAGTGTGAATCTAGCCTCATGGTTAGGCCAAACCTTCCAGCCATGTAATGTTGGGTGCCCACAGTGCATTTGTGGCTGGCACAAGTTTGAGTTGTTTACTGGAGGTTGTCAGTCTATTGGTTATGCAAAAAAAAACTATAATTTTAATAATGCATAAAGTGAAACAATAAAAATGAAATATTATTTTAAATATGCCTGGGGTCCCCTTAGTCTGCCTGCAAAGTGGCGCATCTGTGCGATATGTAGAACAGTGCTGCAGCAATAATGACATGTCTAAAGGAAAAAATTTAATTTAAACTTGCTTGCAGCTGTAATGTATTTTGCGCTCCCGGCAATATAGATAAAAAAAATCTATGAAAAAAAACTTTGTGGCCCCCCCCCCCCAGTCCATAACAGGTCCATCGGGTCTGATATGGATTTTAAGGGGAACGCCACACCAAAATTTAGAGAAAAATCCATACCAGACCCTTATCCAAGCATGCAGCCTGGAGGTTAGGATGGGGGTGCGAGCGAGTGCCCCCCTCTCCAGAACCATACCAGGCCACAGGTGTGGGGGGTGGGTGCTTTGAGGCGGGGGGGGGGGCTCTGTGCACCTTGTCACCCACCCACACCTCTTGGTGTGTATGCATATACTTATACAGATATGCCAGTTTCTATCTTTCTGGTTATATTTACTTGGTTCAGGGGTCTCCCCTACTTCTAGCCCACTCGGGTCTAGGATGACCACATTTCCAAACTACCATTCAGGGAAACCCTCACTTCCCAAAAATCAGCTTATGCTGTAACGAATCACAGCACAGTGATTGGACACAAGAGGCGGTATTTATGATTTCTCCAATCACAAGCAGGGGGCGGGATTGTGCTCCTCCAGGCATTCCCGGCCAGGACAAGTACTGTCAGTGAGTAAAGCGGTGATGTGCCTGCCTTGTTTGGGGGCATCAGATTGGCCTGGGGTGTGGCTGGGTCAGTTTCATTCGGGGACACTGTATTGTCCTGGAATGAATGTGCCCGGGACAGACCTGCAAAATGCAGGACTGTCCCGGGCAATCCGGGACACATGGTCACCAGTGCTGTATTCTGGCCTAGGCTGACAAGGCCCAGGCCTAGGGCGGCACCCCCCCCCCCCGAAAATGGTACCCACGCCCTCCTCCCGACTCTCGCACGCAGGGCCACTATCAGAGTACTGATTAGCACTGCTACGGTTTGCTCCCGGTGCAGAAGGGGCCAGAAGCAGTTTAAACAGGAGCCGTCCCCCATCACCCCCAACATGCCGTGATCCTGCTGTGGCCAATCATGGGGAGGGAAACAGCGGACAGAAAGCTGGGCGGCGGCACGGCAAATCCAATTCGAGCCGCTCTCTCTTTTTTTTCCTTCGGCTTACAGAAAGGGGAGGGGGCGGCAGGGGAGATACAGACATCCCGCAGCTCTCCTCTCCCTGTCACAGCGCAGCTGCCGAGTTCTCTGGCAAATAGAGCAGCGGCGCTGTGACAGGGAGAGGAGAGCTTCGGGATGTCTGTATCTCCCCCGCCGCCCCCTCCCCTTTCTGTAAGCCGAAGAGAGAAAGAGAGAGAGCGGCTCTAATTTTATTCGCCGCCCAGCTTTCTGCCTGCTGTTTCCCTCCCCATGATTGGCCGCAGCAGAGAGACAATCACAAGACTCTGGGGGCATCATGGAAAATGAAGTCTCTGACCCCAGTGTGTCCATAGACACTAAGCTACAGCCCCCAGCATGCAAGCACTCTGCTGGAGGGGAGGGAGGGGGTGTTAGAAGAGGAGCAAAACTGTTCTTGGGAAACCAGAGAGGGAGCCACACTGTACCCCGCGCCACCAGAGAGCCATGCTGTACTTCGTGCCACCAGAGAGCCACGCTGTTCCCGTGCCACCAGAGAGCCACGCTGTACTCGCGCCACCAGAGAGCCATGCTGTTCCCACGCCACCAGAGAGCCACGCTGTACTCGCAACACCAGAGAGCCACGCTGTACCCGCACCACCAGAGAGCCACGCTGTACCCGCACCACCAGAGAGCCACGCTGTACCCCGCGCCACCAGAGACCCACGCTGTACCCCGCGCCACCAGAGAGCCACGCTGTACCCCGCGCCACCAGAGAGCCACACTGTTCCCGTGCTACCAGAGAGCCATGCTGTACTCGCACGACCAGAGAGCCACACTGTACCCATGCCACCAGAGAGCCACGCTGTACCCCACGCCACTAGAGAGCCACGCTGTTCCCGCACCACCAGAGAGAGAGCCCCGCTGTAACCGCTGTACCTGCACCACCAGAGCAAGAGCCACGTTGTACCCACACCACCAGAGAGGGAGAAAGACAGAGCCACTGCCAGGATACAGACATGCTACATTACTGACTAGAGTCACCCCGGACAACCCAGAGTGAGCGAACGTCCAGTCAGAGGGATCACTGTTGCGATTTTGCTGGGTCTGGTAAGAGGGCCTGTTGGCCATTATCTATTACTATTCCCAGGGACTGAGCCATTGCTGAGCCACTGCTATTTTCTAGGCCTTATTGACCGCCACAACATCCCTCTCTGTCCTCTTCCCATGGCGTCCCTCTGTCCTCTTCTCATGGCATCCTTTTCCGACGGCGTCCCTCTGTCCTCTTCCCACGTCGTCCCTCTGTCCTCTTCCCACGGTGTCCCTCTGTCCTCTTCCCACGGTGTCCCTCTGTCCTCTTCCCACGGCGTCCCTCTGTCCTCCTCCCATGGCGTCCCTCTGTCCTTCACCCACGGCAACCCTCTGTCCTTCTCCCAGGGCGTCCCTCTGTCCTTCTCCCACGGCATCCCTCTGTCCTCTTCCCATGAAGATGACAGGGTGGGTCTTAAAGAAGAAGGGGTGTGGCTTTGATAGGAAGGGGTGGGTCATATTTAAATTAGGGGGTGCATTAGGTGCATTAGGGGGGTCTAGGGCAGCACAAAACCTAAATACACCTCTGGTGGTCACCCTACTCGCGTCTCACTATTAACCATTACTCAGTTTTAGATTGGAGCACCTGTTTCACCTGCTGGCTGGATATGCATGTCTTTGGGAATCACACCCATGTTCTCTGTCTCCTCAAGAAACCCCACCTGAGCTCCCAGCGCAGACAATTGTGCTAGCCCATGTGCTCCAGCTAACATACCTACACATGCTGCTAACAAGTAAGTAGTCCAGGTGACAGATATGTCCACCTTCTCTACTCAATGTCATTGCTTCCCATAGTTGGGTTACAGGCGTTTGGCATTTTAAATGCCTCTGAACATTCCTCCTGAACGCATTTTTTTTGCTTTCCAAAAAATGCTTCTAAACTCAACTGCCTAGAAATTACTATAAACACCCCTGTGTACACCTACTGATAAGATAACAGAGAGGAGAGTTCAGTGACAACTGAAAATAATGCCTAACTGCTCTTAAACATCAGTATACATGAAGCCTTAGAAAGACATTTTTTGATGGATTCACTATTGCGCTTATTTGAAGGTTTTGGGGTTTATTGGGGGGTTAGCGCTTTTTAAATTATATAGAATACAAGTGATAGGAAAAACATATGTGTTATGATACATAGGGCCTGATTTACTATGCTCTGTGCGCTGCGCTGGTTCATGCGTTAATTAGTACTCCGGGTGGAGGCTTAATTGGGCGCATGAACCAGCGTAGCAGCCGGCGCATTGAAACTAATATGTAAAGCCGCGCCAAACTCCCTATAGAAGTCTATGGGAGAAATCAAAAGTGTTCATTTTAAAGGCTAATCTGCAAGTTTTGTCCTAAAAAGTGTTTGGGGACCTCAGTCCTGCCCCAGGGAACATGTATCAATGCTTTTTTTATTTTTTAAAACGGCCGTTTTTTCGGGAGCAGTGAAATTAATAATTCTTAAAGTGAAACAATAAAAGTGAAATATTCCTTTAAATTTCGTACCTAGGGGGGGTGTAATGTCAGCATGTGAAATAGCGCATTTTTCCCGCACTTAGAACTCCCCCTGCACAAAGTGACATTCAGAAGGAAAAAAGTCATTTAAAAATTCACACGCGGCTATAATGAATTGTCGGCTCTGACAATTCTAAAGGGATTCATTCATAAAACAAACAAAAAAATGTGTAGGGGTTCCCCCAAATTAAATTACCAGGCCCTTCAGGTCTGGAATGGATATTAAGGGGAACCCCGCCGTAAAAACCAAAAAAAAAAAAGACGTGCGGTTCCCGGCAAATATCCATTCCAGACCCTTCAGGTCTGGTGTGGATTTTAAGGGGAACTCCACCCCAAATTGAAAAAAAAAATGGCGTGGAGTCCCCCTAAAAATCCACACCAGACCCTTATCCGAGCACGTTGACCTGGCCGGCCGCAGAAAAGAGGGGGGGACAGAGTGCGGCCCCCCCTCTCTCCTGAACCGCACCAGGCCACATGCCCTCAACATGGGGAGGATGTCCCCATGTTGATGGGGACAAGGGTCTCATCCCCACAACCCTTGCCCGGTGGTTGTGGGGGTATGCGGGCGGGAGGTTTATCAGAATCTGGAAGACCCCTTTAACAAAGGGGACCCCCAGATCCTGACCCCCCCCCCCTGTGTGAAATGGTAATGGGGTACATTGTACCTCTACCATTTCACCCCAAAAAAAATGTCAAAGTGTTAAAAATGACAGTAGCCGGTTTTTGACAAATCTTTTAATAAAATCTTCTTTTCTTCTTTCCTTCGGGTTTCTTCCGCTGCTTCTTTCTTCTCGTCCACATCTTTCCCGACGTCTTCTTCTATCTTCTCCGTCCGTCCTTCAGCCTTCTGGTCCCGCATCTTGCCCGTTGTCTTGTCCTGTCTTCTTCTCCGTCCGCCTCCTCGTCCGCATCTTGGGTCTTCTGCGGTGTTCTTCTCGTCCCCGGACCCAGCGTTTGAATTTGATTTGGCCGCCGTTTTCCCGCTCCTGGGACCCGCCCCCCTCTGACGCCACAAGTAAACTCCTTAGAAGGTCATGTGCTTTAGAGGGGGGCGGGGTCGCAGAGCGTCACACAGCGGGGGAATTCAATTTCAATCGCGCCGCCCGGAGAAGAAGTTCCCGCCGTGTCACACTCATGTGACCCCGCCCCCCTCTGACGCCACAAGTAAACTCCTTAGAAGGTCATGTGCGTCAGAGGGGGGCGGGGTCGCAGAGCGTCACACAGCGGGGGAATTCAATTTCAATCGCGCCGCCCGGAGAAGAAGTTCCCGCCGTGTCACACTCATGTGACCCCGCCCCCCTCTGACGCACATGACCTTCTAAGGAGTTTACTTGTGGCGTCAGAGGGGGGCGGGTCCCAGGAGCGGGAAAACGGCGGCCAAATCAAATTCAAACGCTGGGTCCGGGGACGAGAAGAACACCGCAGAAGACCCAAGATGCGGACGAGGAGGCGGACGGAGAAGAAGACAGGACAAGACAACGGGCAAGATGCGGGACCAGAAGGCTGAAGGACGGACGGAGAAGATAGAAGAACACGTCGGGCAAGATGTGGATGAGAAGAAAGAAGCAGCGGAAGAAACCCGAAGGAAAGAAGAAAAGAAGATTTTATTAAAAGATTTGTCAAAAACCGGCTACTGTCATTTTTAACACTTTGACATTTTTTTTGGGGTGAAATGGTAGAGGTACAATGTACCCCATTACCATTTCACATAGGGGGGGGGCCAGGATCTGGGGGTCCCCTTTGTTAAAGGGGTCTTCCAGATTCTGATAAGCCCCCCGCCCGCATACCCCCACAACCACCGGGCAAGGGTTGTGGGGATGAGACCCTTGTCCCCATCAACATGGGGACATCCTCCCCATGTTGAGGGCATGTGGCCTGGTGCGGTTCAGGAGAGGGGGGGGGGGCGCACTCTGTCCCCCCCTCTTTTCTGAGGCCGGCCAGGTCAACGTGCTCGGATAAGGGTCTGGTGTGGATTTTTAGGGGGACTCCACGCCATTTTTTTTTTCAATTTGGGGTGGAGTTCCCCTTAAAATCCACACCAGACCTGAAGGGTCTGGTATGGATATTTGGGGGGACCCCACGCCATTTTTTGGGGGGGTTTTTACGGCGGGGTTCCCCTTAATATCCATTCCAGACCTGAAGGGCCTGGTAATTTAATTTGGAGGGACCCCCTTTTTTTTTTTTTTTTTTTTAATGAGCAATGACTCTATTCTTTATAGCCATGAGTACTTTAACCACTTGCCTACCGGGTTAATTCTGGCACTTCTCTCCTTCATGTGAAAATCACAATTTTTTGGCTAGAAAATTAATCAGAACCCCCAAACATTATATATTTTTTTTTAGCAGACATCCTAGGGAATAAAATGGCAGTCATTGCAATACTTTTTGTCACACCGTATTTGCGCAGCGGTCTTACAAGCGCACTTTTTTTGGATAAAAATCACTTTTTTGAATTAAAAAATAAGACAACAATACATTTTGCCCAATTTTTTTATATATTGTGAAAGATAATGTTACGCCGAGTAAAATGATACCCAACATGTCACGCTTAAAAATTGCGCCCGCTCGTGGCATGGCATCAAACTTTTACCCTTTAAAAATCTCGATAGGCGACGTTTAAAAAATTCTACAGGTTGCATTTTTTGAGTTGCAGAGTAGGTCTAGGGCTAGAATTATTGCTCTCACTCTAACGATCGCGGCGATACCTCACTTGTGTGGTTTGAATACCGTTTTCATAAGCGGGCGCTACTCGCGTATGCGTTTGCTTCTGTGCGCGAGCTCGTCGGGACGGGGCGCTTTAAATTTTTTTTTGGGGTTTTCTTATTTATTTTTATTTAGTTTTATAATGTTTTACACTGAAATAAAAAAAATAAAAAAATGATCAGTTTTCTTCCTATTACAAGGAATGTAAACATCCCTTGTAATAGGACTAGTGTGTGACAGGTCCTCTTTATGGAGAGAGGCGGGGTCAATAAGGCTGGAAAGCATGGTATTGAAAAAAAAAATAAAAGTTCTCATGCTTTCAGCTGCAATCATGTTCGTTCACCACAGTGGTGTAGTGTATAGCACTTTGACCTAGCAGCAAAAGAGTCGTTGGTTCGAATCCCGCCCGTGACAGCATCTGCATGGAGTTTGCATGTTCTCCCTGTGCCTGCGTGGGTTTCCTCCCACAATATAAAAACACGCTGTAAATCGGTTCCGGTCTAAATAAGCCCTAATATGCAGTAGTATATTTAGGTTTGGTTCTGCCCTAGGCCTGACTACATATCTGCACCTCCTAATAGAAAAATGACCCACCCCTTCCTGTCAAGGTCACACCCTGTTTTTGTATAACCCCGCCCAGTAATTTTCAGGGGACCCACACACTAGTTCTGGGGGGGCACTGGATTCCCTTAACCACTTCCATACCAGGCACTTACGCACCTTCCCGCCAAGCCAATGTTCAGCTTTCAACACTGTCGCACTTTGAATGGCAATTGCGCGGTCATACAACACTGTACCCAAACAAAATTGGCGTCCTTTTTTCCCCACAAATAGAGCTTTCTTTTGTTGTTATTTGATCACCTCTGCGGTTTTTTTTTTTGCGCAACAACTAAAAAAAGACTGCAAATTTTGAAACAAAAAAAAGTTTTTATTTTTTTAGGTTAATTTTTTTGTAAATAAGTTTTTCTCTTTCAATTACGGGCACTGATGGGCACCGATGAGATGGCACTGATGGACATCGATGAGGTAGTACTGACGGCACAGATGAGGTGGCATTGATTGGCGGCGCTGCTATGCGGCACTGATGGGCACTCATAGGCGGCACTGATGGGCACTCATGGGCGGCACAGATGGGCGGCACTTATGGGTGGCACTGATGGATACTTATGGGTGGCACAGGTGGGCACTGATAGGTGGGCACTGTTCATGGATGGGCACTGTGGGGTGGCACTGATGGACACTGTGGGGTGGCACTGATTTTCCCAGTCAGTGCCCATTTGTGGGCACTGATTGGCATCTTTTTTCTTATTTTTTATTGCTTTTTGTTTTTTTGTTCTATATTTTTTTTGTTTTTGCACACCCTGGTGGTCCAGGGTGGGCATCCCTGGTGGTCCAGTGTGGTGATCCGAGGGGGGGCTGCGCTGATAAACAATCAGCGCGAACGCCCCCTGTCAGGAGAGCCGCCGATCGGCTCTCCTATACTCGCGTCTGTCAGACGCGAGTGAGGAAGAGCCATCGATGGCTCTTCCTGTTTACATCGTGATCAGCCGTGATTGGACACGGCTGATCACGTGGTAAAGAGTCTCCGTCTCCGTGAGAGACTCTTTACTGAGATCAGACTGACACCCCGCATCACCGATCGCCGCACTGCGTGCCCCCACAGGCGCGTGCGGCATGAAATCCTGCAGGACGTCCTGTCAGGATTGTGTAACCACTTCCCGGACGTAAATCGGCCATAGGCTGGGCGGGAAGTGGTTAATTTGCATAGTTTTTCTCTCACTTCCTGTTTGGCTATGGGGCAGGAAGTGAAGGCAAATCTCCCCAATTGGACACAGATAATACAAAATAAACTGACAGGGCCTATAACACTCCCTCACTCTATCCAAAATTAAAGAAAATAAAACTTGTTGATTATAGTTCTTGTCAGGGGCGGACTGACCATTGAGTCACTCGGGCACTGCCCAAGGGCCCCATGCCACTAGGGGGCCCCATCCGGGTTGCCAGGCTCAGTAAAACCAGGGACAGTATGTAAAAATCTGTGTTTTTTTTAGATCTGTCCCTGATATGTCCGAAAATGACATGCTTTTAATGTGAATATCCCAAGATTTTAGCTGCCCGCCTCTGCACTACCTCCTGGCGTGGTGGTCATCTGTAAGCCAGAGGGGCCCCATAATCTTCTATTGCCCAGGGGCCACATGAGTTGTCAGTCCGCCCCTGGTTCTAGTTTAAGCACAAATTTCATAGAGTTTTATTGAGAGCCCCCAAAAATATAACCATGCCAATAGGCCAGGATAGAGCGTTGCTAATATGTAGGAATGTGTGCGTTAGAGCACCCCACCCAATGTTAACTAAAAAATTATTAATTTGCAAATAAGTATTATCTGCTCATTTTTTGGGGATGTCTGCACCCCTGATAGTGACAACATTTGTGAGGTGTCTTCACCCTTTCTAATTCATTCACTTCCTGTCACATAGCCAAACAGGAAGTGAGGGTAAAACCTTACTAATATCTTTTCTTGGGGACACAGAGATCAATCTAAATAGTTTCCCATTATGTAAATTGCACTCTAGCATTTTGCTGTGTACACCCCAAATTATTAGGGATCTTGGACTTTGGGGTCCATTGACTAAAGGCAAATCCACTTTGCACTACAAGTGCAAAGCAAGGAAGAAAGAAAACAAAACAACTTTGCTTCTACAGGATTGGATGTTAAAACCATCAGTGCTTCCTCTGATTTTCAGCAACTATGCTTGTACTGCAGAGTGGCTTTGCCTTTACTAAACCCCAAACTAAATAATCATTTGGGGCAGGGATCCTCAAACTACGGCCCTCCAGCCGTTTTAGAACTACACATCCCATGAGGCCTTGTAATGCACTGACATTCACAGACATGACTAGGCATGATGGGAATTGTAGTTCCTGAACAACTGGAAGGCCGTAGTTTGAAGACCCATGATTTGGGGTGTACACAGCAGTGCTGGAGTGCAATTTGCTTAATGGGGACACTAGTTAGATTGACCTGTGTCCCCAAGAAATGACACTGGTAGGGTTTTAACCTCACTTCCTGTTCAGCTGTGTGACAGGAAGTGAAGCCAATTTTAAGAAAAGGGACACAAAGCTCAACACAAAAATAAAAAAACACAAAGCAGGGGTTCTAACACTCACTTGGCTTCCCTCAAACACCCACAATTTGAATAGGATTGCCTTGCGCTAGATTTAAGCACAGTGCTGTAAATCAGCACATCAAGCCTGTCCACCAATAGCAAACCCCCCCCCCACAGGCCATGTTTGCAGGTTTTCCTTCATCTTGCACATGTGCTTTAAAATACAGTCTGGACAGCAATTCTTGATAAGAGAAATCCCCAAAACATGTCCTGTCGGGGGTACTTGAGGGCTGAGGACCACTGCAGAATAAATAAAATACTTACCAGTTTTTGTCTTTAAAGTCAGGGAGAATAAACATGGCAAACATTTCATGATTACACACCAGGAAAGAAGCTTAGACAAAAATCACACATAATTTGTTAGGCCCAAACCTAGTTCAGCTGCAGCTGTCAACATATGTAGCATGAAAAAGTAACAAAAGACAAACTTAACAATTTTAAAGTAATTTTTATTGGTCAACAAAACAAGGAAAGCAAAAAAAGACAAACAAACAAAAATACATTTCAAAATTCTAAATAACCATAGCTTTACACATTTTTCATAAAATAAGGCCACATAGACAAATACATCAAAGTGAACATCATTTAAAAATAAACCAAAACCATTGGCAAAATAAAACAAAACCCATGCAACAAACCACATTTGTGTTTAGCAACAGCATTTCTGCCAGCCTGCCCCTTCTGAGGGCAGCTGAGGACTGATCGATCCAAGCTTTTTATAACAGTGCTAGTAATGAAGCAATTGAAATCACATGAACAAATTGCAGTCTCTAGTTTGGGTGAGCTTGTAATTGGGCACACCTGCAATTAATCCAAACCACGCTCTATGAGCATCCAATGAGTGTTTTTCACCTTTTAAAAAGAAAGGATATTTTTTTTCTAAGTGTTTGAGCATGCTCAGTTCATCACACATGTAGGAACCAAGCTGCAATGGAATGAGAGCTTTTTTTTTTTGGTTTCCCCTGATCTGATGCTTTCCAGCCTGAAGGGGAGGTGTTAAAGACAGAAGTAAACACGCACATTTAATAATCTATTTGTGTGAAAAAACGGAAAATTGTATCATACTTACCAGTAATTTTCCTTTCCTGGTGCCTATCCATGGCAGCATACCTGTGACAAGCTCCGCCTTGGCTCCTCCCTCAGGACTAGTGAATATTATAAAAGAGTTGGTTAGCAGCGCCCCCACATTCTCCGTAATATAGAATACCGAGGGTGGGAGCGTATGCTGCCATGGATAGGCACCAGGAAAGGAAAATTACTGGTAAGTATGATACAATTTTCCGTTTTCCTGGTGCCTCCATGGCAGCATACCTGTGACAAATAACTAGCTGAGACGGGTGGGATGATGCTTAGGAGGTTTATTTCAAAGGAATTATTATTATTATTATCAATAATTAGAGGAAGCAACGGCTGATTTGATCGCCTGTCTGCCGAATTCTACCGATGAGAGAGCTCCTGGGTCTACTCGGTAATGCTTCAGAAAAGTATGTTGGGACGACCAGGTCGCTGCCCTACAAATAGTTTCGATTGCCACGTTCGCTCTTGCCGCCCAAGAGGCAGAGACCGCCCTAGTGGAGTGTGCCCTGACCATCAAAGGGGGGTCCAGACCCTTTGCCCTGTACGCCTTGTGGATAAGCTTAACAATCCATGAGGCAATTGTTCTTGCTGACGCCTCCTTGCCTTTGTTCTTCCCCCAGGGAATTATGAGCAATTTGGTAGAGTCTCTGAAAGGTGCCGTGACCCTGAGATAGCATTTTAGGGTGGAGGCAATGTCCAGTTCATGAAGAGAACCTGATTCCTGTTCTAGAAACGTTGGGAGAGCCCAGGGTTCCGACATGGCCAAAGATGACGTGACCTTGGGGATAAACCCTCGTACTGTTCTCAGTTCCACTCTGTCATGGTAGAATATGATATGGTTATCATCCGCCCCCAGAGCTTGGAGCTCTGAAACCCGTCTGCCAGAGGTTATGGCTATCAAGAAGGTAAGCTTCAAGGTTAAGTTCCAAAGTGATGCCGAGTCCGAAGGAGCAAAAGGTGGGCTGGCTAAGGCCTCTAGGATGACAGCGAGGTCCCAGGTGGGAAAAGCCTGTTTAGTTGGTGGACGGATCTTTCTGACTGCCTTAAAAAATTGGATTATTAATGGGTCCTCTGCCCACCTTCTGCTGGTTGCTGTTGAAATTGCTGCTACCTGTACTTTTAATGTACTCATAGCAAGGCCCACATCCAGGCCTGCCTGCAAAAATTCAAGCATTTGCGAGGATGATGGAGAATCTGGATCGCAGCTTCTGCTAATCATGAAGGCCTTGAACTTGTTCCACACCCTATCGTATATACTGTTTGTGGAAGGCTTTCTAGCCCTGAGAAGGGTTGCGATAACCTCGTTGGAACATCCTAGTGATTCAAACCTTTGCCTTTCAGCAGCCAGATGTGAAGGTTCAGCCTGCCTGGATCTGGATGGGTGTGACATCCCTGAGCGAGGAGGAAGGGTATCAGCGGAACCTTGACCGGCGGCTGAGTACTCAGGTACATTGCCGTAGGAAACCAAGGGCGTCTCGGCCAGTATGGTAGAACCGTTATTACTGTTGTGGACTCTATCATGATCCTCGCCAGGAGTTTTGGAATGAGGGGCCGTGGAGGGAATGCATAGGCCAGTTTGCATGCCCATGGGGCTGAGAGAGCATCTATTGCTTCCGCTTGGGGATGTGGGAGCCTCGAGATGAATCTTGGAAGCTTGGAATTGCATGCAGTTGCAAATAGGTCCAGTTCGGGGAGCCCCCACTGGCTCACTATCCAGTTGAAGATTCTTGGGTGTAGAGACCACTCGTTGGCATCTATGAACCTGCGAGATAGGAGGTCGGCTCTTGAGTTGAGATGACCTGGTAGGTAGATTGCCCTTAGGTCCTTTAGGTTTCTTTCCGCCCAGAGGATAATGGGCTCCACCTCCCTCAGCAGGGACCTGCTGTGCGTCCCTCCTTGACGGTGTATATAAGATACAGCGGCTTTGTTGTCCATCCGTAGAAGGACTGGTCTCCCTGTGATCTCGAATTCTAGGGCTAGTAATGCACGGTAGGCTGCCCGGATCTCCAGGATATTCGACACCAAGCCCGTCGCACTGAAGGACCATCTCCCCTGCACTGAGATCTGGTTGCAGTGTGCTCCCCAACCTGCTGAACTGGCATCGGTGGTAATTGTGATCCAGTTTACATGCCCTAGCGGACGTGATTTCATCAGCGTGTGTTTCTTCATCCACCAATGAAGACTTCTGAGCATCAGGGTCGTCAGATGTATAGGTTGAGATAGATATCGTTTGTTCCACTGCCTCAAGAATTCCAGTTGGAAATATCTCAAATGCCAATGGGCCCAAGGGACCATGGGGATACATGACGACATCCGGCCTATCAGGCTCAGACACTTCGAGGCGGTCAGATGGAGTCTCGCACTCACACTCTTCATCTGCTGAAAAATAGACGCCACTTTCTGAGGTGGAAGGGACACTGTACCATTCTCTGTGTTGAACAGTGCACCCAGATAAATCATTTCCTGGGTTGGAGACAGATGACTCTTCTCCTGGTTTATCTTCCATCCAAAGTCTACTAGCGTCGTTAGAAGAACTTCCCTGTGTTCCATCAATTGGGCTGGATCGCTCGCTAGGAGAAGAAGGTCGTCCAAATAATGGTATACTCGAAGCCCCTGTTCCCTTAGAGGGGCTATCACGGCAATCAGTGTCTTTGTGAAGACTCTCGGTGATGTGCAGAGGCCAAACGGGAGACTGCGGAATTGAAGATGTACCTGGCCTACTGCAAACCTCAGATACTTCTGGAAAGAGGGGAGTATGGGTATATGCAGGTACGCATCCCGTAAGTCTATGGATAACATCCAGTCCCCTGGTTGGATTACACGGACGATTGTTTGTAGTGACTCCATCTTGAATCGTTCTAGGAAAATGTAACGATTTAGCCTCTTTAGGTCTATGACAGGTCTCCAACCTCCGTTTTTTTTGGGGACGAGAAACAGGGTGGAGTAAAAACCTGTAAATCTTTCCGATGGAGGTACTGGGATTACTGCCTGCTGTTCCTGTAAGGAGAGAAGAAAGTGCTGTAGAGCCTCCGCTTTTTGAGGGGACCTTGACATCCTTGTTGGAGAGAAGAAGTCTTTGGGGGGTTTGTCTAGAAACGTCCAGAAGTGTCCGTATTTTACAGTGGAAATTACCCAGGGATCCCTGCACCTTTGCTCCCAGATTTTCGAGAAGTGTTGGAGTCTGGCCCCCACCGGAATCGCTTGGGATGGTTCGGCGTCAAAAGGACTTAGCAGAATCCTGCGGAGTAGGCACGGATCCCTGTCTACGGTTCTTGAGGAAGGTGGACTGCGTGCTTTTCCAATTTTGCCTAAAGCCTCTTCCTTGCCTGGACTGTCTGTAGTCCTTGTTCTTAGAATATTGGAATCTGGGTGTGAATGTTCTGAAGCGCTTGGATCGCCTGTCCTGGGGCAACAGACCCGACTTCCCGCCAGTAACGCGAGATATGGCTTTATCCAACTTCTCCCCAAATAGGGCTTTTCCATCAAATGGTATTTTGCACCAATTCTGTTTCGATGCAATATCTGCTGACCATGGTTTTAGCCACAAGGCCCGTTTGGCCATTACTGTGTGGAGCATTGCCCTTGCGGAGCATCGAACTGAATCGATGGCAGCTTCCCCAATGAAGTCTGCAGAGAGTTTTAGCTCATCTAAGGCCTTAATAATGTCTTCCTTTGGGACATCCTGCTGGATTGCCGACTCTATATTCTCTGTCCAAACGCGTAGCGCGTTGGAAACCGATGTTAAAGCAACCGCGGGCTTGCAGGCATTGCCCGCCATCTGGTAGGCTTTTTTGAGGTCGAGATCCATTCTTCTATCCAGTGGATCCTTGAATGACGTTGAATCTTCCATAGGCAGCGTAACGTTTTTCGCTAACCTTACCACAGCTGCATCGACCACTGGAGGGGCCTCGAGCATTACAGAGTCTTCTTCCGATAGAGGATATAGTTTTCCTAGGCGGTTAAGGGAGAATCTTTTTTCGGTCTTTCCCCATTCTTCCTCGATCACACCCTTAATCTCGTCCATGAGAGGGAAAAAGGAAATCTGGCGCTTGAGAAAGGGGAAGTATGCCTTAGACTTCTTGCCTTCTGTCTCAGTTTCCTCCCAACCAATTGCCTGTTTTACTGCCTGCACATAGGGCTGGACCATGGAAAAGGCAAAGCCGGAGACATCCAGGTCATCCGAGGAACCCTCTGAAGCGTCATCCTCCTCCTGATGTTTAGAGGATGAGGCAGGTGTCGGTCGAGGAATTCCGCTAGTGGACGGTCCGGGAATGGCCTCCCCCGCCGGCTGCTCCTGGAGAGGAACCACCGGTTGCGATGGCATTGAGGCCACTAATTCTGCAAAGGAATCCTTTATTGCTTTCTTAAGCAGGTCCGCCACTTGCATGCCCTCGGACTCTCTGTCCGCCGCATAGTCCCTCATGCAATCTTGACAGATCCGTTTATGTGGAAGAGGGGTAGCTCCACAGGCTTGACACTTTGGAGATCTGGGTCTCGGGGAGCGTGAGTGATGGCGCTTTTTGGCCAAAGACTTCTTGCCACTCTCATGGTCTCCTCGCCTGGAAGACCTTCCCCTGCTGTGGCTTGAGTCGGAGTCTTCATGACGCCTTGATGTCTTCTTAGACGTCTTCTGGCGTACAGGGCTGCAATACATAAGAGTATGCGCCTTAGTGCACTCTTTTTTTTTTTTTTTTAAAACTTACCTGGACGTAGGTCCTTACCTTAATTGTAGAGTAGGATCTTGTATGGACGGCGAATGGCTCATGTTAGGTGGATTAGCGGAGGAAGCAGCTAAGGAAAGAACAGGAAAAGGTTAAACGCCATAACCTAACCCGGCTAAACGGACACATTCCTAAGTGTTATTGTTTTTTTTTTTTTTTTAGAAAAAAATTATTTTATGTCTTCTTTTTTTTTTTTTTTTTGTAATAAATGGCCCCCTTTTTTTTTTTTTTTTTTTTTACCTGTAGAAACAGGTCTTTTGTCCTGGAGCTCTCAGTATTTTGGTTCTCCCTGGACAGCCTCAGGCATCTTAGTGAGGCAGCCAGGGAGTTATAAAGGGTTCAGGTGAACAGAGGAACGCCTCTGCCCTGAACTTTTGGAGAAAGGGCAAAAATTCTATGTTTTTCCCTATTCCAAGATGGCCGCCGGAGCCTCTGGGCGTACTGCGCATGCGCGAACCGGCGGCTCTAGGACCCGGAAGTCCCGGCCGTCGGCGCCAGCGTCGAATGCAGCAGAGGACGCCCCCAGCCATACAAAACGGCTGGGGGTGACGCACGCGACCCCTAAGGGGGCAGGAGACAATATGGAAAGTGAGGGATGACCGGGGCAGGCGAGGGAAACACCGGGGGAAAACGAGGGGGAAAACGAGGGGGACCGCAGGTGAGCCATGGGATTGCAGGGACAGGAAGGATGCCAGAAAGGAGTTTAGGAAAGGGGGAAAGAAATAAATAAAAAAATAAATGAAAAATAAATGAAAAGTAAAAGAATTAGCTGCTGCCTCCGTTACCATGGGAAGCCAGATGCCTGAGAGATACACTGCAGATAGAGCTCTTAGTTAAGAGACAAACTGCCTGTCCCAAAAGATCCTACAGAAGGGACTCCCAACCTTATTAGCGCGTTTAGCTGCCCAAGAGAAGGGACCGCATCCGGGAGAGGCTTGAACCCGGATGGACGCTGCCGAATGCAGAAGGTAGGACGATCGACCAGTATTCACTGCCATGAGGTATGAGGAAAAAAAGGAGAATGTGGGGGCGCTGCTAACCAACTCTTTTATAATATTCACTAGTCCTGAGGGAGGAGCCAAGGTGGAGCTTGTCACAGGTATGCTGCCATGGAGGCACCAGGAAAAAAGGTTGCCAATTTTGTTTGGGAGCCACGTCGCACGACTGCGCAATTGTCAGTTAAAGCGACGCCGTGCCGAATCACAAAAACTTGCCCGGTCATTGACCAGAAATATGGTCCGGGCTCAAGTGGTTAAAAATTAACAAAACACAAAAGTGAGCCCAATTTTTGGGGATAATGTGAAAGATGATACACTGAGTAAATAGATACCTTACATGTCACGCTTTACTATTGGAAACACTCCTGCAATGGGGCCAAAATGAATTCCGTGAATATCCCCATAGGCAACCTTTTTCTTTTTTTTCCAGGTTACCAGTTTATAGTTACAAAGAAGGTCTAGTGGTAAAAGTATTGCTCTCGCTCTAACGCACGCGTCAATACCTCACATGTGTGGTTTGAACGATGTTTATATATGTGGGCGGGACTTGCGTAAGTCCCGCCCACATATGTAAAAATTAGTTTTACTTTTTGCTATAATAAATATCCCCAAAAATATATATTGAAAAAACTAAAAAACCCCTCAGTTTAGGCCGATACGTATTCTACATCTTTTTGGTTCCAAAAAATCGCAAATAGCGTTTAGTGTTTGGTTTTTGCGAAAGTTATAGCGTCTACAAATTTTTTTTTTTTGTTGTTTTAACTAGTTATTGGGGCGATCAGCGATTTTTATCGGTACTGCGACATTATGGCGGACACATCGAACACTTTTTTGGAACCATTGGCATTTTTCTAGCGATTAGTGCTGTAAAAAATGCATTGCTTACTCAAAAAATGCCACTGGCAGGGAAGGGGTTAACACTAGGTGCGAGGGAGGGGTTAAATATGTTCCCTGGGTGTGTTCTAACTGTAGGGGGGGGGGACTGACATGTGTAAATGACAGATCGCTGTTCATGAAGGGGAACTCCAGACCCCCCAAAAAAAAAATAAGGTGGGTTCCCTCCAGGTGCATACCAGGCTCTTAGGCTTGGTCTGGAACATAAGGGGTTAAACCCGCGCAAAAAAAAATAGCGCGGGGGTCACCCCCAAGATCCAAACCAAGCACTTATCCCAGGCACGCAGTCTGGTCAGACAGGAATGGGGGTGGGGACGAGCGACTGCACTGCGCCATAGACTTCTGTTATTACCTGCATGTTTGGTGCACGTTCAGAAAGTGCATCCATCACACCTGCAGTATATAATAGAATTCTATGGCAACTAACCCGCAGGAAAGCCACAGGTATACTGCACTGCACCCACAGTGTGAGTAAACCCTAGTTCATCAGTATTAATACAGCCTTAAGCCCCTTTCATACGATCAGTCCAATTGGGTCCACCTGTCTGTTTTTCAGGTGGGCCCAATCGGACCCTCCATTCACTTCTATGGAGCAGCAATTGTTAAAGGATTTGTGTCCATGTACATTTGCCTACCTCCAATCTTATCCACTAAAAAAAACAGAAGGGGATACATCCCCTTCCATCTGGGCAGATCGGATCAGAGTGTCCATAGAGTAGAGCGGGCTGTGTCCATTTTTGCTCTGCATACGTGGAGTGGATATGGACCTGTCATCTGCCCTGGCCACTCATTGTGGCCCCACGACTGGTTAAGTTGCTGAAGTGGCCATCGCATCCCTGCATTAGGTCCTACACCTGGACAGGAATGGCAGCATATACAGGAAATGAGGCTGGGTTCACACTACGGTTTTCCCGTCCGTCAGCCGCATACGATTTCAGTATTGAAAACGTACGGGCCCGGACGGGAAAACGTATAGATAGAGAATGCATTGCAAATCGTATGCACTCAGATGCATCCGGGTGCGTACGATTTGCTGGCAAAACGTTTTTTAAACGTCCGCAAAACCGTGTTCAACCACGGTTTTGCGGTCGTTTTTAAAACAGTATGGCAACCGCATACGTTTTCCTTTAACATTAATGTCAATGGAAAACGTACATATGTGCGGTTCCATACGTTCCCGTCCGTTTCAGCCGCATACGTTTTTTCATATAAATCGTATGCGGCTGACGGACGGGAAAACCGTAGTGTGAACCCAGCCTGACCCTTCCATTTTCCATCTGCAACAGCTGAAAGCTTGCGGGAAAGGAGGAGATGGCTTCAGAGGCTGCAGGAGGAAAATGGAGGGATTGGTTCCTGTATATGCTGCCCCCCCTGTCCAGGTTACTGTTATTTCTGCTGCCCATGCCCTCTGTGACTTCCCTAACCCCCACAGTGCTGCTAGCTTCCCCTCTCCTGCAGCAGCCTATGGCTTCTGTGGGGGATGTTTCAGTATGGAGAACTCTGTTTGCTATGCTTCAGTGTGTGAATGAACAAGAAGACAGTGCAGAGCTCTTCCTGTTCATTCATTCTGTGTAACTGAAGCTGCAGAGATGGAGATTGAGGTCTGTGTCTTCAAACACATTCTCTGTTTCAAAATAGAGGCATCAGGGGTCTGTTTAGAGGCCCCCCAACAGGACTGCTAAAAAACAAACAAACAAAACAATTGGTAAAAAAATAAACTACTCACCCTGTCCAGACACCATCCTCTGCCCTACTGACACCGTCCACTGCCCTACTGACACCGTCCTCTGCCCTACTGACACCGTCCTCTGCCCTGCTAACACCGTCCACTGCTGTACTGACACCATCCACTGCTCTACTGACACCGTCCACTGCTCTACTGACACCATCCTCTGCCCTACTGACACACAGAGATCCATGTCCCTGTCTCTGTGACTGCCGATCGCGGGTGCCTGGAGGACATCGCAGCCGCCAGGCACGCGCATCGGCACCTGAGTAACGCGACGGGCGGGCGCTCGCACGCCCTCCAGTGGCCGGAGGCCGAAAGGCCGTATATAGACGGCCTCCCGGCAGTTAACATCCACATTGTGGCCGTATATAGTCGTCTGGCCGGCAGGAGGTGGTTAAATGGGCGTGACTCAAAGGGGTGTGGTTAGAGTCCGAGATGAACGAGGGATGGAGGGAGAAACAAAGGAAGAAAGAGAGAGAAAGAGAGAGAGGAAGTAAAAAAGGAGGGATGGAGGGACAGCAAGCCCAGATCCTACACCACAATAGCAACATGTTTATACCAGAAAGTTTAACAATCAGAAGATAAAGATACTCCAAACACCTGGTGTTAGCGCCTCAATCATCCCGGCACCAAGGTTGTTATGGTGTCAGGATGATTGAAGCGCATTATTTATATTATTACATTGTAATATAAAATTAAATCATTCAACTCATCATAATGCAGAATCAGTAGGAGCTCTGATGTCACTGTCCCCAGCCAGCGGAGAGCCTCCTTACATCTCAGGTGTCCCTAGTGGAGTGGCTCCTTACATTTCAGGTGTCCCCAGCGGAGTGCTTCCTTACATTTCAGGTGTCCCCAGTGGAGTGCCTCCTTACATTTCAGGTGTCCCCAGTAGAGTGCCTCCTTACATTTCCGGTGTTCCTAGCGGAGTGCCTCCTTACATTTCAGGTGTCCCCAGCGAAGTGCCTCCTTACATTTCAAGTGTCCCCAGCGGAGTGCCTCCTTACATTTTAGGTGTCCCCAGCGGAGTGCCTCCTTACATCTCAGGTGTCTCCAGCGGAGTACCTCCTTACATTTCAGGTGTCCCCAGCGGAGTGCCTCCTTACATTTCAGGTGTCCCCAGCGGAGTGCCTCCTTACATTTCAGATGTCCCCAGCAGAGTGCCTCCTTACATTTCAGGTGTCCCCAGCTGAGTGCCTCCTTACATTTCAGGTGCCCCCCCTTTGCCACTTTGGAGCCCTTCTATAGTTCAGCAGCGGTGAAATTAGAGGCAAGGCCCGCCAGCTACAATATAGAAATTGAGCTGCAGCACCGCAGCTCTCTTTCTATTTCGGCAGGGCTCCCTTCTCGTTCTGCCCTGGTCTTCTGGAAAATGGCAGCCGGCGGAGACATTATCTCTGCCGGCCGCGGACCTCTAGCGGCAGCGGGGCCCCGAGTATTCAGCTTGCGTAGTCAGCGTATAGGGCGGATCAGCCCTGTTTGTATGTATGGATTGCATGGGTTCTTACCGAGATGTGGTGAAAATGTCATGTCAATGACGTGTTCAATACTTATTTTACTCACTGTATAAATAAACTATATTAACAAAAGTTTTGGGATGCCTGTCTTCACACGCACATACATTTTAATGGCATCCCAGTCTTGGTCCGCAGGGTTCAATATTGAGTTGGCCGAAACTTTAGCAGAAATAATTAGGTGTCACTTACGGATTAGCGGCTTTAGATTTCGAGACAGACCCCACACCATAAGGCCTCGTACACACGACCGAGGAACTCGTCGTAAATGAAACATCGTTTTCCTCGACGAGTTCCATGTTAGGCTTGTCGAGAATCTTGACAAGCTTTCTTTGCGTACACACTGTCAAGACCAAATCTCGTCGTTCTCAAACGCGGTGACGTTCAACACGTACGACGGCAGGGGAAGTTCGATTCCACTGGCACAACCCTTGGAGCTGCTTTTGCTAATCTCATGTTACTGCGTGTTAAGTAAAAGTTTGGTAAGAGACGATTTGCACTTTTCAGTCTGTTACAGCGTGACAAATGTGTTATCTCCATTACAAACGCTACTTTTACCAAAGGTGCACTCCCGTCCCATACTTTATTCTGAGCATGCGCGGGTTTCTAAGCATACACATGAACGTGTTTCTCGTCAAAAACCAGCCCGACGAGGAACACGACGAGGAAATTGAGACTCCCGACGAGGAAAAAGAGAACTTGTTCTCTTTTTTCCTCGTCGAGTTCCACGTCAGTTTTCTCGACGAAAAACATACACACGACCGTTTTCCTCGGCAAAAAAGCTCTGCCACAAAGTTTATTGATGGACTCTCTCGAGGAAAACGGTTGTGTGTACAAGGCCTCAGTCTATTTGCAGATAACATCATTCTGTGCTTAACAGACTTTCTGAACTTATCTTTCTCTCTATCAGCTACCCATCTAGTATTAAACTCATTAACCCTTGATTTTAGGTATGAACATCTCTTCCCATCTCCAAACAAAACTTCAGACCACCTTTCAAAACCCATGGACAGACTCTTCCATTACATATGTAGGCCTTTTATTTCCTGCAGATCCCACCAACCTAGCAGAAGCTAACCACCTCCATATAATAGCTAAAATATCCCAAGAGACCAAGCATATAGCTAAAGTGGAACTGTCCTGGCCAGGGTGCCTGGCATCCTTCAAAATGCTGTGTCTCCCTCAAATTCTCTAAAAAAATTCTGAACTCTACCAGTACCCCTAAAAAGCAACACTTAAAATCCCTACAGTCCATACTTAGGCAGTTTCTATGGAAGTCTAAACGTCCCCGTTGTTCTCGTACCCTACTTATCAAACACAGATCAGCTGGCAGGAGGGGGGGACACAGGGCCAAATCCACAGCCAGCGGCGCAAAATAAGTTTTGTAAAACTTATGTCATTTAAGTTACAGCGCCCTAAGTTGGTGTCGTAAGTGCCGTATCCACAGCGCATTTGCGCACAAAATTGCGCCTGCCGTAACCTAAATTCGGAGGTGTAAGGCGGGGTTATGGCAAGTGGGAAGGAAGTGGGCGTGCTTCATTGTAATGAGCCGTGACCCCATGCAAATGAAGGTCCGGCCGTACTGCGCATGCGCGCAGGAATCTGCTGCTCACTGCGCATGTGCAGAACTTTGCTTGGCGCAATCAGTGAGATAGGTAAAAGGCCAAGTGTACTAAGTTTGAGGATCGCCCTGTGCTTAACTAGCTCCAGTCAAACACACTTCATTTGCAAAAGTATTTCCCTGTGTTCCCTTCCATGAGCAATTTGCTTCTGCTCTTAGTTTGTCAGTGTTTGTTGGTAAGTTGTGTGTGATAGAGAAGTGTTGGAGGAGTAGTAGATAGTAGTTGTTGTTTGTTTGTGATAAGTGTATTTTTTGTTTGATTGTTTCTGCTAAGTTTGTTGTTTTGTTTTTTTCTGCTTGGATTTTGTGTTTGGTTTTTGTGTGTTTGTATTTGACTTTGTAGTAGCTGTCTGCTTGTGTGTGTATTTTTGTGTATTTGTTTGGTGTGTATTTTTGTGTGTTTGTCCTGTTTGTTTTCTTGTTGCTGTGTGGTGTTTGTGATGGCTCCCAAACGCAGGAAGCTGAATTTTTCCCATGTTGAAAAGCCAATCCTTGCCAGGTATATCATCCAATATGGAAGATATTTACATGGGCCTGATAGCCGGAACACCTCCCCGGCCCAAAGGAAGAGGATATATGCAAAAATAACAGATCACATAAATGCGGCGGGGGGAGGGGAGACGAGGACCCCCGCTGGCATTAAGAAAAAGATCAATGATCTGAGGAGCGTGGTCCGCAATAAGGTGGCCAAGCTCACTGCGCATAGGAGGGGCACTGGAGGAGGAGGACCATGCCCCATCCGGCTGACTGAGGAGGAATGGGCAGTGGCCCGGTGTTTCGAGCCAGAGCAGGTGGTGGGCCTGCCTGGTTATCAGTCTGATGTTCCTGTGAGGCCAGGTAAGCTTTTTGTTTTTCTATTTGGTGATTAGCATGTGTGGGTGGGGGAAGGGAACATGTGCCAAGTGTGTGGATCCTCAAACCTGTGATTGTTTGGTGTCTTCCACAGATGACCAGGAGATTGCTGGGCCATCAGGCCAGGCTGCTGCACCACCCCAAAGACAGGAGGCTGTTGAGGAGTCCCCAGGGGAGGGGAGTGGCCAAACCTCCCCTCATGAGGAGGCTGAGGGGGAGGAGGATGAGGGGGAGGAGGATGAGGGGGAGGAGGAAGAAGATCTCCAGATTGGCCGGGAAATCATTATTGCCACTGATCTCATGACATTTGACGATACCCTTGAGGCTAGCCTTGAGGCTCCCCTTGAGGCTCCCCCAGAGGCTACCCCAGAGGCTCCCCCAGAGGCTACCCCAGAGGCTCCCCCAGAGGCTCCCCCAGAGGCTACCCCAGAGGCTGGCACCAGTCAGGCCACCATCAGGGGTAGCCCCTCCCACTCCTCCCACAACATGCCGCAACCCACAAAGGTCACTCTATCCCCTCCTACCTGGCCACAAGCCTCAGGGGCAGGCAGGATGGCGACCCAGGAGACCAGGGGGGGGTCTGAGCATCTGCCGGCCAGTCTGCTGAGGGACAATGCCCAGCAGATCCGCAGTCTGGGTGACATCAAAAAAACTATGGCCAAGATGGAGCACAGCCTGGATGTAATGAGGGAGTCACTCAGTGATGTGGCCACCAATTCATGGGGTGTCATCACCTGTTTGTGGTCCCTGCATACCGCCACAACAGGCGTGGGCCAGGAGGTGACTGCCCTCACCCGGGCTGTGCAGGACAACACCCGGGCTGTGCAGGACAACACACGGGCTGGCCAGGCCAATACGGCTGCCATCACTGACTGCCTGAACAGGATAGCAGTGGCCTTGGAGGGCAGGCCAGCCGGAGGTCAGACACCAGGGGAGGCTCCTCCCTCCCCTGCTCCCCCCCCCCATGAAGATACTCCCTCCCCTGCTCCCCCCCAATGAAGATACTCCCTCCCCTGCTCCCCCCCCCATGAAGATACTCCCTCCCCTGCTCCCCCCCCGTGAAGATCCTCCAGGTGCCCGTGCCCGTGGCCGTGGCCGTGCCCGTGGGCAGCCCAGACGGAGCACTCGCCGCCGGACTTAAATACCAGGGGTACTTTTTTTTTTTGGTTTTATAATTTTGTTTATTATACTGTACTTATGATTTGGTTTATGTGTGTGAATGATGTGTGAATGTGGGGGGGTGGCATTCCTGACAAAATAAGGGTGTCACCCTCAGTTTTGGTGGAGAAGGGATCCCCAGGACCAGGGAGAAGTCATCCTAGGTTCCTGAATGGTGTATGAATGCACAGTGACATAATTGGAGCCGTGGCGTGGCGTTACTGCTCCCAAGTACCAAAGGGGGGGGTACTTGGATCTAATCCAATTCGATGTGCATGTGATGTGTCTGTGCTAGGGACCACAGTGGTGTGCATTCATGCATTCTCATTGTGACATAAATCATGTGCGTTTTCAGAGACAAAAACATTCTCAATGTGTCATTAATCATGTGCGTTTACTGTGCAAAGCAACATTCTCATTGTCACATAATTCATGTGTGTTTGCAGTGAAAACAAATAATATCATTGTCACATAATTCATGTGCGTTTGCAGTGAAAAAAAATAATATCATTGTGACATGATTTATGGCCATTTACTGAGAAAAGATGCCTTCTGCGAGGCGTCTCCTGGCTACTGTGCCCTCAGTAGACCGGGTAGAGTGGGCTAGGGGGGGATTGCCTGGGTGGGGGGTCAGGTCAGCACGTAAGTTAATCTCCAGTCCCCTTCTCATTGCAAAGTTGTGAAGAATACAACAAGTCCCTATTATTTGGCACACAAAGTCTGGGGAATACAACAGTGTACCCCCAGTCTTGTCCAGGCATCTGAAGCGGGACTTCAGCAGCCCAAATGTACGCTCCACTACTGCCCGGGTGCGAATATGAGCCTCGTTGTAGCGTTGCTCTCCTGGGGTTTGGGGGTTCCTGAAGGGGGTCATCATGTGAGGTCCCAGGGCATATCCAGAGTCACCTGGAAGGGAAAAGACAGGAGGATATTAGTCATGCATGTGCCCCTTGTGATGTCTGCATCATGGGGGGGGGACAGTCATACCTGACACCCATGTCACTCACCAACCAGCCAGCTGTCTCCATACACGTTCTGCTCCAATTCATGTGATATGTTGGTCTACCTGAAGATGTAGCTGTCATGGCACGAACCCGGAAATTTGGCACAGACATGCCAGATGAGGCCATGGGCATCTACGATTACCTGCACATTTATGGAATGCCAGTTTTTGCGATTCCTGAACAGGTGCTCTGTATCATGGGGGGGCTGTAGTGCCACATGGGTGCAGTCAATGGCCCCGATGGTCCGTGGGAATCGGGCAATCTGATAAAAGTCGGCCATGCTCTTCATTCGCTGGTCCTCCTGGGTGGGCTTTTCAAATTGACTGCCCATGCGTCTCAGTATTGCAGGGACAACCTGGTGCACACACCTGCTCATCGAGGACTGTACCATCCCAGCCAGACCTCCACATGTTCTTTGAAAAGACCCAGTGGCCAGAAAATGCAGGGTGGCCATAACTTTAATGTGAGCTGGCAGGGCATGGGATCGTTGGGTTGGGGTGTTCAGATCATCCTGCAGGATCCTGGTTAAGTCCAGGATGGCTTCCTGGTTAAATCTGAAGTTGCCAATGACCTCAGACGCAGTCATGCCAAAGAGATCTTGGCGTGGGCGGTATACCCTCTCCTGTGCCCTCCTCCTCCTCCTCTGTGCCCTCCTCCTTCTCTGCGCCTGTAAAGTTGCGAGTGCCGTTATAATCATTGATGGCCCGGGCATTTTGGCAGTCACAATGAAGTCCAGCAAAGAAGTGTTGGCAGCTCTTCCTAAATGGTGTTGCTTCAGCAGACCTTTACAGGGCTGGTGTAAAATTAGGGCTGCTTTTATAAAGTCTAATTTTGCTCCAGAAAACTAACAGGTGCGTACAGGGCGTTATCTATGGCGCACAGGGCGTAATCTACGGCGCACACACTTAATTTTGAGGATCGCCCTATCTCCCTCATTTGCATCTTTGCCTATCAAATAAAGCGGCGTGACTAGCGTAATTTGTGTCAGAGGATGCGCCGGAGTAATTATTTTAGGTAGGACGGAAAAAATGGATTTTTCATTTTGAGGATCGGCGCAAAGATACGCGCGGAGTAAAATTAGAAATCTCGAGTTAAGTCGGCGCATCTGCTTTGTGGATTTGGCCCATAGATTTTTATGACTATTTTCAAGCATCCCTACTCACGCAGCTCAACCACTGGTTCTCTCCTGCTCCTGATACGCTCTGGTGTGAGATCGAATCAACCTTTAGTCCCTGTCCAGAGTTTTGTTCTTTTCTATTAAAAAATACTACCCTAGAACAGGGCTCAAAATTTCCCCTTGCCTACTCGCATTTTGCGAGTGCAAAATCGTTTCTGGCGAGGAGCTGGGAGTGGGGGGCGAGCGCAGGTACCGCCGGCATGCAGGGATTGATCGGGAGCTGTTCTCCCATCAATCACCCTGGGGAAGAGAAAAGCCGCGGGATTACATAGCTGATAACCCGCTGTTACAGCTTACTTTACATTGCAGCTCCCTCCACTCCGCTCCCGGTTACACACAGCCCCGCCTCCTGACCCCGTGCCTGTATCATATAGACCAGGTCCGGCCCCAGTCACTGTTTAATCCTGCCCGGCTGCATTCCCACCAGCTGCCCTCACTGCTGTCATCCTTATGGAGTTGTTATCTGTGGCAGGACAGCTCTGCATGGGCGGCAGGAGGATTACATCAGATGCAGACAGTACAGGGCAGTAGCTGCCAAGCAACCAATCACAAGCTTGTTACCAGAAAAAGTTTGCAGCTCCTGTCCTCCTTCCAGGGCTGTCCGGCCGCCGATGTCCCTCTCCTGCCTCCCGGGGTCCATGCAGACCTGTTCCGGCCGACGATGCCCCCTTCTGCCTCCCAGGTTCCATGCAGAGCTGTCCGGCTGCGGAAGTCCCCCTCCTGCCTCCCGGGGGCCATGCAGAGCTGTCTGGCCGCCGATGTCTACCTCCTGCCACCCGGGGGCCATGCAGAGCTGTCCTGCCTCCGGTGTCCCCCTCCTGCCTCTCTATATCCAGGTGGAGCAGTTCTGCCTCCGATGTCATCTATAGATGTGCCTTCTGCCCTGTGTAGGTATGAAGCTCGGCGGGACGCCTTCTCCCATAGAACAACGAGAAAATAGAGAACATGTTCTCTATTTTCTCGTCGAGCTCCTCGGCGGCTCCATCGAGCCAAAACTGTACAGACGACAGAGTTTCTCGGCAGAATCCGGGTTTTGACCGAGTTTCTCGGTGAATTCTGCCGAGAAACTCTGTCGTGTGTACGGGGGCCTCAGACTTTAATTTAAGAGGAAAATATTTTTGTCTTTACAACCCCTTTAAGGCCTGGCTAGTAGCGCAGGACTTGAAATTTTGAGCCCTGCCCTAGAATACATTGGAAAAGAAAACGGCTCTTTTATAACAGACTTATTCTCTGATAATCGGATTAAGCCATTTGAAATACTTATTTCAGAATTCTCCCATCCTCTTTCAGATTTCCCACTTCCTTAAATCAGTCCGACCCCATGAACTTTCCCTCCATTCTGTAGCTTGGAAGTTCCTTACCACACAGCCACCTCCCACCAAAGGCATCTCTGTCTTCTACAATTTACTCCAAGATAAACAGTCCTTCACCAAATCCGCCCCATATGAAAAATGGGAAACAAATCTAAGTAAATCCTACACTCCTGCTCAATGGTGCTGTGTATTTAAATCAGTGTATATCTTCACATTGGTTAAACCCATGGCAACTATCCCAGAAATTGCATTACGCTGGTACTTAAGGGCTCTTTGCCTCTCTAAATTTCATCTTCAAATGAATGCCATCTCAAATGCGAGTCCCGCAAATTGCGGCAGATCTGCCCATGATTCAAAGCTCTGAAGTGTGAATGCAGAGTAATGCTGCATACACATGATCGGAATTTCCGACAACAAAAGTTGGATGTGAGCTTTTGATTGGAAATTCTGACCGTGTGTAGGCCCCCATCTGACTTTTTCTGTCGGAATTTCCGACAACAAAAATTTGAGAGCTGGTTCCTCAAAAGTTCTTGTCGTAAATTCCGATCGTATGTATGCAATTCTGATGCGCAAAAAAACACGCATGCTCGGAATCAAGTCGACACATTCTCGGAAGAATTTAACTTAATTTTTTTAGGCTCGCCATAGTTTTGTACATCACTGCATTCTTGACGTTCAGAATTTTGTGTGACCGTGTGTAGGCAACACAAGTTTAAGCCAAAATGCAGTCGGAAAAAAATCCACGGTTTTCTTGTCTGAATTTCCGATCGTGTGTACACGGCATAAGGGTTCTCTTCACTGGAACTAAGGGGCCAAGCCCAACCCCTTAAAAACAATCCCACACCATAATCTCCCCTCCACTTAATGATTTAGACCAATGCACAGCTTTATTTTATTGTATTATAACTGTGTTATCTTCCTTTAACCAGTTAAGCCCCGGACCAATATGCAGCCTAAAGACCCAAGGTGTTTTTACAGTTCAGGGACTGCGTCGCTTTAACAGACAATTGCGCGGTCGTGCGACGTGGCTCCCAAACAAAATTGGCGTCCTTTTTTCCCCACAAATAGAGCTTTCTTTTGGTGGTATTTGATCACATCTGCGGTTTTTAGTTTTTGCGCTATAAACAAAAATAGAGCGACAATTTTGAAAAAAATGCAATATTTTTTACTTTTTTGCTGTAATAAATATCCCCCAAAAACATATATAAAAACATTTTTTTTCCTCAGTTTAGGCCAATACGTATTCTTCTACCTATTTTTAGTAAAAAAAATCGCAATAAGCGTTTATCGATTGGTGTGCGCAAAATTTATAGCGTTTACAAAATAGGGGATAGTTTTATTGCATTTTTATAAATTTTTTTTTTTTTTACTACTAATGGCAGCGATCAGCAATTTTTTTCGTGACTGCGACATTATGGCGGACACTTCGGACAATTTTGACACATTTTTGGGACCATTGTCATTTTCACAGCAAAAAATGCATTTAAATTGCATTCTTTATTGTGAAAATGACAGTTGCAGTTTGGGAGTTAACCACAGGTGGCGCTGTAGGAGTTAGGGTGCACCTAGTGTGTGTTTACAACTGTAGGGGGGTGTGGCTGTAGGAATGACGTCATCGATTGTGTCTCCCTATAAAGGGGATGACACGATCGATGCGCCGCCATAGTGAAGCACGGGGAAGCCGTGTTTACATACGGCTCTCCCCGTTCTTCAGCTCCGGGGAGCGATCGCGACGGAGCGGCTATAAACAAATAGCCGCGACGTGGTCCCGGATCGCTCCCCGAGCGGACCCGACCTCCGCATGTAGCGGGGGGGGTCCCGATCGGACCCCCCACCCGCTAATAGGCAAGGACGTACGTGTACGCCCATGTGCCTGTACGTGCCATATTGTGGACGTATATGTACATGCGGGGGTCGGGAACTGGTTAATTGTGTAAAGTGCTGCGTAAACTGTTGGTGCTATATAAATCCTGTATAATAATAATAATAAAGACATGGGTGAGCGAGTTTGGGGTTGAAGAACTTAACTGACCTGCACCTCAATCCAATAGAACACATTTGGGATGAATTAGAACGGAGACTATGAGCCAGGCCTTCTCGTCCACATGAGTGCCTAACCTCACAAATGCGCTTCTAGAAGAATGGTCAAACATTTTCATAGACACACTCCTAAACCTTGTGAACAGCCTTTCCACAAGAGTTGAAGCTTTTATAGCTGCAAAAGGTTGGGCCAACTTAATATTGAACCCTACAGACTTAGACTGGGATGCCATTAAAGTTCATGTATGTGTAAAGGCACAATACTTTTGATAATATAGTGTATACAATGTCTTAAAAAAGGATTCATACCTCTTGAAATTTTCCACCTTTTCTCATGTTACAACCAAAAACTTAAATGTATTTTATTGGGATTTTATATGATAGACCAACACAAAGTGATAAATATTTTTCATTTTTTTTTACAAATAAATATGTGAAAAGTTTGGCATGCATTTGTATTCAGCCCCCCTGAGTCAATACTTTGTAGAACCACCTTTCACTGCAATTACAGCTGCAAGTCTTTTTGGGGATGTCTCTACCAGCTTTGCACATCTAGAGAGTGACATTTTTGCAAATTAGCTCAAGCTCTGTCAGATTGGATGGAGAGCGTCTGTAAACAGAAATTTTTAAGTCTTGCCACAGATTCTCAATTGGATTTAGGTTTGGACTTTGACTGAGCCATTAACACATGAATATGCTTTGATCTAAACCATTCCATTGTATCTCTGGCTGTATGTTTAGGGTTTTTGTCCTGCTGAAAGGTGAACCTCCGCCCCAGTCTCAAGTCTTTACATACTCTAATAGGTTTTCTTCTAAGATTGCCCTGTACGTGGCTCCATTCATTTTCCCATCAACTCTGACCAGCTTCCCTGTCCCTGCTGAAGGAAAGCATGCCCACACCATGATGTTGCCATCACCATGTTTCACGGTGGTGATGGTGTGTTTAGGGTGATGTGCAGTGTTAGTTTTCCGTCACACATAGCATTTTGCTTTAAGGCCAAAATTTTCAAATTTGGTCTCATCTGACCAGAGTACCTTCTTCCACATGTTTGCTGTGTCCCCCACATGGCTTCTTGGAAACTCCAAATGGGACTTCTTATGGCTTTCTTTCAATAAAAATGGCTTTCTTCTTGCCACTCTTCCATTAAAGCCAGATTTGTGGAGTGCATGACTAATAGTTGTCCTGTGGACAGATTCTCCCACCTGAGCTGTGGATCTCTACAGCTCCTCCAGAGTTACCATGGGCCTTTTGGCTGCATCTCTGATAAATGCTTTCCTTGCCTGGCCTGTCAGTTTAGGTGGACGACCATGTCTTGGTAGTTTTGCAGTTGTGCTATATTCTTTCCATTTTCAGATGATTGATTGAACAGTGCTCCGTGAGATGTTCAAAGCTTTTTTTTTATAACCAAACCCTGCTTTAAACTTCTCCACAGCTTTATCCCTGGCCTGTCTGGTGTGTTCCTTGGCAATTAAGATGCTGTTTGTTCACTAAGGTTCTCTAACAAACATCTGAGGGCTTCACAGAGCAGCTGTATATATACTGAGATGAAATTACACTCAGGTGGACTCTATTTACTAATTAGGTGATCTCTGAAAGCAATTGGTTCTACTAGATTTTAGTTAGGGGTATCAGAGGGGGCTGAATACAAACGCACTCCAAACTTTTCAGAAATGTATTTGTAAAAAAAATTGAAAAACATTTATCATTTTCCTTTCACTTCACAATTATGTGCCACTTTGTGCTGGTCTATCACATAAAATCCCAATAAAATACATTTACGTTTTTGGTTGCAACATGACAACATTTGGAAAATTTCAAGGGGTAGGAATACCTTTTCAAGGTACTGTATATATACATATATATACACTGTATAAATAAAGTATATTTTTCAATACTTGTATTTATAACTAACTAACTAACTAACTATATATATGTATATATATATATATATATATATATATATATATATATATATATATATATATATATGCTAAAAATACTGATTATCCAACCACCTTGTATAGCATTTTAACATTAATACAATGTAGGGAAACTCATTTTAGTATGTTTTAAAGTATATTTTCCAAAAAATTTATTTATAACTTATATATACATACACAGTGTATATGTATGTATGTATGTATATATATATATATATATATATATATATATATATATATATATATATATATATATATATCTTAACAAGGTTCCAAGTAGAGCTTCAACATGCAACAAGAAGAAATGAGAGTGAGACAAAACATTTTTTGAGCATTCAATTTAATGAAAACAACAAATAAACTGAAACAGGCTGTTTTTCAGCTGATCAAAAGTTTAGGACCACACCTCCAAAAAAAAACTAAACCCCCCTGTAACGGTCACCACCGTTTACGACCTTCCATCCCATCCAAGACAGCTTATCGACACTCCAACCAACAGAACCCGATCCATTCCATAAGAATTCCCTCAATAACGAGACTGACAAGCTCTGTTACTGCGTCAAAATATGAACTAACTTTTAATGGCTTCTTAGCTTGTTTATATGCAGTACAACAGGTCACAGAAATTACAGGAACAATCAAACTGTCCCCCCCTCATCACACCATGGGGGCTTCAATCACACTCTTTTACATAATGATATTCAGAGTTAATTATCCCTTAGACGTTGCGTCTCCGACAATAAGTCATTCATCTGCCCAATCCACATTGCACAGACGTCTGACTTTTAGAGTCACAACACATCTATCATCAATAGCACACAAAGCAGCATCACACAATGAAATGTCTTCCAAGCCCTGATTCAATTAGCGTGTCACTAGAAATGAGTCATAGAATATTCTTTGCAGGCATTTAAGGAATATACTGTAAATCACTATCCACGCCAAAACAATCCAACATCTTGCAGTATCTCAAAATCCTGCAATACGAACTATCCGTGATGTCAAATCTCATGTAATACATGAATTATGATTCACTTGCCACTCCATGCCCAAAGGGCACAGAGTGGACTCAGACCCAAGAGTTATCAGTGACGCTGACACAGGAGTATCCTCCATCCTAACAAAGTCTTTGGGTGTCATGGGTCATTCCGTTACATCTCTCCCCTTTCGGTGGGAGACTGACACAGGAGGAGACCCCGAACGGGTTGACTCCGAAGTCAGTCAGTAGATCTAGTCCTCCAATGCTGGTATCCATACCGTACCCCAAATAAATTGCTCCAAACAGATCCTTACTCACCCTGCCAACCTCTGTCTCTCTCAGAGAACCTGCATGCCGCTGGGGAGAGGCCTGGACTGGCCCTTCTCCCTGGAGTCCTTTCAGCCGCTGGAGAGAACACAGGGTGACTGGGCTCAGTACATCATGTGGTTGGGGATCTGGGCCAACTGGCCCCCATCCCTGGGGTATACCAGTGGAGACTGAAGTCCCATCCACTGGAAGGTGAAAATCCCCCGATGCTTGCAAAGCCAAGCCGACATCCTCCTGTCTCGGTGACGCACCATTTTCTGGGGTTGTGTCAGTGGAGACCACAGTCCCATCCACTGCCCCAGGAACTCCCTCTTCCGTTAGTAGAGAGCAGAGGCTTGTGGCACTCTGCTCTGTTGCCAGCTCTTCTGCTGGGTCGCTTGGAGTGGAGACCACAGTCCCATCCACTCCCACAGGAACTCCCTCTCCTGTTAGGTGAGAGCAGAGGCTTGTGGCGCTCTGCTCTGTTGCCAGCTCTTCTGCTGGGTCGCTTTGGGGGGAGACCACAGTCCCATCCCCCGATGTCAGCTCAAGCTGCAGTTGTGTGTCGCAGCCAGTCGCATCCTGCCCTGCCGCCAGGAAATCAGCTGGGAGTAAATGCTTTACCACCACAGCTTGTTGCTGGGGAGAGGGGCCAATTGCCCCGGCTCCCTGGAACTCCACTTCCATGGTGACTGGCATCTGTACCTCTCCCCTCTCTTCAGTTGGTGCTGCTGTGACTTCTGCTGCTGCAGCACCTCTTTGCTCTAGCCAAGTGGCATCCACAGCCGCTATAACCCGGTCTATGATCTCCGGTGAAGGATTAGGTCCATACTGTGCCAGTCCATGTCTAACAGCCCGGTCCCAAAACTCTTCATCGGGTGTCCTGTCTGTTACGCTGGGCCTTTCAGCTCTATCCATTTCGACAAGTTGTGCGATAATGTCCCTTAGACATGTGCACAGAATTTTTTTCCGTTTTTTTTTGTACCGTTTCGTATCGTTCCGTAGGTTCGTTCCCGTTCGTTTTTCGTAAGACGCCCGTTTTCCTGTTCGTTCCCGTTCGTTTTTCGTACGACGCGATTTTTTCGTATTCCGATCGTTTCGTATTTTGGTTACCGTTTTATTTTCGTACATGCGGGATGGTTCGTTATTCTGTTTAATTCATTTGTTTGTTACTTGTTAGACAATAATTTTCGTGAATTTTCGTCATTTTGTACTTTCGTAAATATATTGCGGGATTCGCGGCACTTTCAACACGCGGCTCATCCATATTAACTATTGTTAAGCCCCATACACTTGGTCAGACTTTTTTAACAACAAACATAAAAACTATCGTTTTACCGAACGTTCGTTCATTTTTAAACTCCATCAGAAAACCATTTTTGGGTTCCAGGTTCAAAAGTCTGGCCAACTGATCTCTCCCTTCAGACGAAAATCCACAGAAAAGTTTATTTGGCTTTACTGTACTGAGCACAAAAGAGAAGCTGCTTCACTAACTAACTACACTCACTGTCCATTCAAAAAAACGAAAATGACATCTATAACAAAAGATTTGCATTCTGTATTTTGAAACCAAATTACGAACAGAAAAAAGGAATGCAGAATACAGAATACAAATCTTTTGTTATAGATGTCATATGAACATACAAACAGAAAAAGGATTCAAACAAAATACAGAATGAAAATCTTTTGTTAGATGTCATATGAACATACGACTGAAAATCAAAAAAAGAACAGAACAAGGATTCAAACAAAATACAGAATGCAAGTCTTTTGTTATAGATGTCATATTCGTTCTTTTGCCGTTTTCGTTTTGTCGTATTTTCGTCAGATCGTTCGTTCGTATTTGCGGTTGTTCGTTATGCAACTCATTCGTAATCCCGCCGTTTTCGTATTTTGGTGCTTAAATTTTTTCGTATGTACACATTATTCTGCGGGTACGAAAATGAACATTTTCGTACGAAAATAACATTCGTACGAACGGGAATGCACATATCTAATGTCCCTTCTCTTACGGTTGCAGGCCGATCTGCCCCGGCTCTCCAGTAAGTCCTTGAGGGAAGAGAGCTTCAGCCGTTCATACAGCGTCTCCATCGTCCTGTGTCCTTGTAGCCGTCCTTTAAGGGATGGAATTATCCCACCGCTGCCACCACTGTAACGGTCACCACCGTTTACGACCTTCCATCCCATCCAAGACAGCTTATCGACACTCCAACCAACAGAACCCGATCCATTCCATAAGAATTCCCTCAATAACGAGACTGACAAGCTCTGTTACTGCGTCAAAATATGAACTAACTTTTAATGGCTTCTTAGCTTGTTTATATGCAGTACAACAGGTCACAGAATTTACAGGAACAATCAAACTGTCCCCCCCTCATCACACCATGGGGGCTTCAATCACACTCTTTTACATAATGATATTCAGAGTTAATTATCCCTTAGACGTTGCGTCTCCGACAATAAGTCATTCATCTGCCCAATCCACATTGCACAGACGTCTGACTTTTAGAGTCACAACACATCTATCATCAATAGCACACAAAGCAGCATCACACAATGAAATGTCTTCCAAGCCCTGATTCAATTAGCATGTCACTAGAAATGAGTCATAGAATATTCTTTGCAGGCATTTAAGGAATATACTGTAAATCACTATCCACGCCAAAACAATCCAACATCTTGCAGTATCTCAAAATCCTGCAATACGAACTATCCGTGATGTCAAATCTCATGTAATACATGAATTATGATTCACTTGCCACTCCATGCCCAAAGGGCACAGAGTGGACTCAGACACAAGAGTTATCAGTGACGCTGACACAGGAGTATCCTCCATCCTCACAAAGTCTTTGGGTGTCATGGGTCATTCCGTTACACCCCCCAAAACAGAAATCCAACTTCCAAACATGAACTCGTTATTGTTGATCACTTAAAAAATTTGTTTCGGCATGCTTGATGCAAGCGTTTCCATGAGGTGAGTGGGAACATTTCTCCAAGTGGTGAAGTCAGCCACACGAAGGCCATCTACTGTCTGGAACTGTTGTCCATTTTTGTAAACTTCCCTTGCCATCCATCCCCAAAGGTTCTCAATTGGATTTAGATCAGGGGAACACGCAGGATGGGCCAAAAGAGTGATGTTATTCTCCTGGAAGATGTCCCTTGTCCTGCAGGCATTGTGTACTGTAGCGTTGTCCTGTTGAAAAACCCAGTTGTTACCACACAGACGAGGGCCCTCAGTCATGAGGAATGCTCTCTGCAACATCTGGACATAGCCAGCGGCCGTTTGACGCCCCTGCACTTCCTGAAGCTCCATTGTTCCACTGAAGGAAAAAGCACCATTATGGCCCCCCCTCCACTGTGGCGTGTATAAAACATCTCAGGTGGGATCTGCTTGGTTGGAAATCATCAGGACCATCAAGGTTAAATTTTTTCTCATCAGAGAATAAAACTTTCTTCCACCTTTGAATGTACCATGTTCGGTGCTCTCTTGCAAAGTCCAAACGAGCAGTTCTGTGGCGTTCAAGGAGACAAGGTTTTTGAAGACGTTTTTTGTTTTTGAAGCCCTTCAGTCTCAGATGCCGTCTGATGGTTATGGGGCTGCAGTCAGCACCAGTAAGGGCCTTAATTTGGGTCGAGGATCGTCTAGTGTCTTGATGAGAGACCCTGCTTATGCAGTTCAGCAACCCGACCACATTCAAAAAGGGAGAGTTTTTTTGTCCTTGCCATCACAACGTGTGACTACCTGACAGAAAATGACAATGAATCCACATCTTTGCACAGATATGGCCTTTTAAAGGCATGTGGTCCTAAACTTTTGATCAGCTGAAAAACAGCCTGTTTCAGTTTATTTGTTGTTTTCATTAAATTGAATGCTCAAAAAATGTTTTGTCTCACTCTCATTTCTTCTTGTTGCATGTTGAAGCTCTACTTGGAACCTTGTTAAGATCCAACAATGTAAAATATGATTTTTTGCCATTTTTCAAGTGGTCTTAAACTTTTGATCAGGACTATATATATATATATATATATATATATATATATATATATATATATATATATATATATATATATATATATATATATATATATATATATATCTATATATATAAGTTATAAATATAAGTATTGAAAAATATACTTTAAAACATACTGAAATGAGTTTCCCTACATTGTATTAATGTTAAAATGTCATACAAGGAGGTTGGATAATCAGTATTTCTAGGAGATAACTCGGGCAACATGTCTATTGCTACAAGAGCTACAAACCAACAAAAGCTCCAGCAATGAACACAAACAGTTAAAAAATTTTTTTGGAATAATTGTTTCAAACTTGCATTTTATAAAATTAAGTAAAGGATTAACGGATATAATAATCTACACAATAAAAAAATTTGGGATGAAAGTCTTTCCTTTGAGGTGTGCACGAAAGTATAAATTAAAATGTTTATTTGTTGAAAATGTTAATCATTGATTGAGTTGCAAAATTCCCCAACAGAATATCTTTGTTTACCTTCACATAGTTTTTTTTTGTTAGAAGTAAAGGTCAGGGTTGTACGCCCCTTCTAGCTGCCCTATAATTAATCATTTATCTACTTACCCCCTATATAAATCCACCAGGGTGTTTGGCACTTTCATGACTGAACCGTCTGGAGGTAACATTTTCAAAATGAAAGAAGTCATTTTCCTGCTTTTCTTCCTATCCTCCAGCCATGCAGATCCCAGAGGTGAGATACAAAATGATATTTGTCTGTAAGAAAGCTCTGTATTTGTTACCGTGACTCATGTATAGACTGCCTTTGGATGATGTGGGTCAAATCTCAGCTGGAGACTAGTGGTAAAAGTAATGGACAGTTTCGGAACAAAACTATTTTATGTAATGTGGCTGGAGCTATTTTTTAGTTAAACTATTTTCTTTTTGTAAGAATCATATTTTTAAAGAACAATGGGACTTAGCCATGGTACATGTAATGAAAGCAGTGTTGTCCATTAAACACACTTTTTCCTAGCACAGATTATAGTAAAAAAAGAATCAAAGGAACAATCTCCCATTTTTTCTGTTCCTTATTTTTACACATTAGGTTCAGTGATGTAAAGGGTGATTTAAAAAGCATACAACTATGCACAAGGCTTTGCTTTCCTTATCAGTCTGTTTGCTTTAGTACTTCAATCTTTTAGTTTACTTTAGAAAATTGAATCTCATTTTAGATATTTTAGACACTATTACCCATTATAATGTCCATTTAAGTCTTTTCCAAATTACAAACTTTTAAACTTTTCTTGTGGATGTTAAATTGCGTGTAGCACTGCTTTACATACATATCTAAAGTTATATGTGAAAAGTGTCCTAGGCATTCATTGATTATATTTCAGTCATGTCAAATTACAGCTTGATGCCTTTAGGCACTTTTGTAACCCTACTATAGTAACTGCTAATATATATAAAATCCATTTTTATGATTAAGTACCTTATTTTGTTCAGTTTGCTGTTAGCTAATGTACTGTTTGCTAAGCATATAACTTTTTTTGCAAAAGTGAATACTGTTGTTTTTCTCAAACTAAGCCAGTACAAATTAAGAATACAAACACATCTACGCCACTGAGGCAAATAGCAGCTTGGAGGTAAGGGAACAGTTGGATGAGTTATGGTAAAATACTCTACTCTCTGTTGTTGACAATTTACAACAAGCTAACAGCTATCAGGGGCTCTATGTGCTCTATTGATGCAAAGCTACGGGACGAACGCTGCTTTAGGTGATTTAAATTTAAATTTTCTGAATTTACTTTTATCCTTCAAGGTCTATAGCTGTAGCACGTTGGTTTATGTAATGAGCAAACAATAGGGGGCAGGTAAAATGAAAAATGAAAACTACATTTTAGATAAAATGTATGACAGTATATAGCTTAAAAAGGATTATTATTAAAGTAGTTTTAAAGTCTCCTTTTTTCTAAACATCACATCGGTATTCATAAGCTCATTACTTTATGGGAAACAATTCCCTTATAAACATCTTTTTAAAAGAAAAAAAATATATTTTTTTGCTAGTATTCAGCCATATACTCCAGCTTTCTTGTGTGCTGCCTCACCAAAAACCCTTTACAAGAGCATGCATTCAGCCCCGGAAGGAGTGGCTGCCCAGTGACCGGGCCATTTTTTGCGATATGGCACTGCGTCGCTTTAACTGACAATTGCAAAGTCGTGCGATGTTGCGCCCAAACAAAATTGACGACCTTTCTTCCCCACAAATAGAGATTTCTTTTGGTGGTATTTGATCACTTCTGCGGTTTTTATTTTTTGCGCTATAAACAAAAAAATAGTGAAAGTTTTGAAAAAAAAAAACAATGGCCCAGATCCACAAAGAAATTACGCCGGCATATCTATTGATACGCCGCCTAATTTCTACGATGCCCCGTCGTATCTTTGTTTTGTATCCACAAAACAAGATACGACTGAATGTGGGCTCGATCCGACTGGCGTAGTACGCCGTCAGATCTTAGGTGCATATTTACGCTGTCCGCTAGTCGGCGCTTCCATTGATTTCCGCGTAGAGTATGCAAATGAGCTAGATACGGCGATCCACAAACGTACGTCCGGCCGGCGCATTTTTTTTCGTCGTTTCCGTAAGGCTTTTTTTCAGCGTAACGTTACCCCTGGGTCTATGAGGCGTACACAATGTTAAGTATGGACGACTGGCCAGCGTCGAATTTTCCGTTGTTTACGTCATTTGCGTAAAACGTTTGCGAATAGGGCTTTGCACAAATTACGTTCACGTCGAAAGCATTGACTATTTGTGGCTTGATTTTGAGCATGCGCACTGGGATATCCCCACGGACGGCGCATGCGCCATTAAAAAAAGTAATTTGCGTGGGGTCGATAGGAATTACCATACAACACGCCCACATCTTATCCATTTGAATTGCGCGCCCTTACGCCGACACAGTTACACTACACTGCCGTAGCTTACGGCGCAAAATGTTTGTGGATACGGAAAATACGCTGTAAGTTACGGCGGCATAGTGTATCTGAGCTACGCTACGCCGGACTTAAAGATGCGCCCATATTTTTTTACTTTTTGCTATATAAAATATCCCCCAAAAATATATAAAAAAAATAATTTATTTTTCTCAGTTTAGGCTGATATGTATTCTTCTACATATTTTTGATAAAATAAATCGCAATAAGTGTATATTGATTGGTTTACGCAAAAGATAGATTTTTTTTTTTTTTTTATAATTATTTTTTTTTTTTTTAGTAATGGCAGCGATCTGTGATTTTTATCGTGACTGCAACATTATGGCGGACACATCGGACACTTTTGACACTTTTTTTGGGACCAGTGTCATTTATACAGCGATCAATGTTATAAAAATGCACTGATTACGGTGTAAATGACACTGACTTGGAAGGGGTTAAACACTAGGGGGCGATGAAGGTGTTAAGTGTGTCCTAGGGATTGATTCTAACTGTGGGGGGGGATACCAGTGACATGACAGCCATCCCTGCCATGTCACTAGGCAGAACAGGGAAATGCCTTGTTTACATAGGCATCTCCCTGTTCTGCCGCTCTGTGAGATGATCACACGGGCACCCAATGGATATCGAGTCTGCAGGACCCGCGGGCACGCCCACCAAGCATGCCTCGCGCGCCCGCACGGCGGCAAATTCAAAGCAACGTACGGGTACGTTGCTTTGCGCAACCGTGCCATTCTGCCGACGTATATGTACATGCGGCGGTCTGCAAATGGTTAAAAACATAATTTCCATTGATTACATTACGTAGACCGAGAATACACATTCCACCATACCTAGCTAGTGCTAGTGTGCATGATGCCATCTGTTAATTATTTATAAATTCAGTTAAAAAAGTGACACCACTCTCTTGGAAGCTGCTGTCAACCACTTTTCTTAGAAGAATGGCTGGAGGGAGCCCTAATGGCAAAGGCAGGATCCGCACATCACACTGTAGTTCCATCCCAGCAGTGTGCACTAAAGGGTAGCCATGGCACTTGGAACAATAAATGAGCCCACCCTACATCCAGATGTTGGGATCAGCACTTGGGGGACCATCTAATTATGAATAAAAAGCAGACTTTACAACCTCAGGATGCATGACATTTGGTAAGTGATTTCAGCAGCAATTTTGATCGCAAATCCTTACCTCTCTGTACTACTCCATTCCACTTGTCCTCCATAAATTCAAGAAAGAGCCCTTTAGCGGTCACAGGATGGCCTGCTTCAAGTTAACCAGGGTTAAGGTCCCTCCCTTGAATCCCATGTGACAGAAATCAGGCACCCAGCACTGCTTCACAAGAGGAAGAGAAGATTTAAGCTGGACATTCACATTAAGATTTCTCTTGTTCAGCCCCACAGACTGAATCAGAGAATGCACTTGATTCTCCATTTCACGCTATATAGCATGAATGGACCACTCTGCATTACCAACTATTGTATTCTGACAGCCAGAACCTGCAGCTGTCAGAATACCCGAATGGGGCCTGCTCGACCAAGATATTTCTACCTAACTACTTTTCAAAAATTCAGTTGAAATTCAGTTCATGTTTTTACAGATTACATGTTTCCTCATAACCAGAATTATCAGGTATTTTTAAAAAACAGCACCCCCTCCCTCAGAAATCAATACCCCCAAAGACATACCCTGCTTGATATGGATGGGTTTGATAGTATGGACAGTAGTAGCAGAGGAAATGTAGACACTGACTCCCTGTGGTATCCCTTAATGCCAACCCATCACTTTTACTCTCATTCAATAAATATTTTTTTACTCTTAATTTCTAATTCTTAAATTCATAATATGTTCTGAAATGCTATACTGAAGTAGTGATTCTCAGCTAGACTTTTCGGGAAGGGTAACAACAGAGTGTCCCATGCATAGGACTGAGAAAACTGAGCAGATTCTGAGCCAAACAGAGGGCACAGAAAGTCTGCCTGCCATTCTGCCAATATGCAGGCTTTGGTCAGGCAGTGTAATCACTACAGAGTAGAGAAGTAAATTAGCTGTTTCCAAGCAGTCCATATCTCGTATGGCAGATTCCATCTGCCAGGGATCTGTAACAGTTTTCTATCACTGTGAAACTGGCATAGATCTATCTGTTTGTAAATGTGATCACGCCAGTTTCCTGTGCTTGGTTTTTAGTTTTCTGTTGTTATGGAGCAGGGGTCTCTAATCTTGTTAGTAAAAGAGCCAGGGCCGGATTAACAATGGGGCTGATGGAGCTGCAGCTCCAGGCCCCTTTCTCAAGATAGGCCCATTTGCCAAAAAAAAAAAAAAAAAAAAAAAAATTTTTAAGAATTTTTTTTTTCTAAGATCGAATTTGGGGGGTTGTAGCTCGATGACCAGAGGTCACAGAAACCCCACATTTGGGGGTAGGCATGGGAAGAGCTACCCCACAACTGGTTAAAATATGGGACGGCTATCATTTATGGTTCCGGAGATACGAGCCTGCTTGCACAGCCTGTCAGAAGCTACATACAGAGCGGCCAATATAAATACAAGCTGACACACTGCAGCAGACTGATAGGATCACAGTGCTTATAATAATTATTTGTATATTACTCATGGTAATTAACCCCTTGCCACCCAGGCCAATTCTGACACTTCTCTACTACATGTAAAAATCATCATTTGTTTTTTGCTAGAAAAGTACTCTATGGTGGTCTTTGCACTTTTTATGTTGCACGATTCTGGCTAAAATGAGAATTGCAATTTTTTTGCTTAGAAGATAGATCACGATTCTCTCACGATTGTTGCGGCGTAACATCATCTTTCACATTAAAACAAACAAAAAAAAAAATGGGCTAACTTCACTGTTTTGTTTTTATGGTTTTTATTATTCATTGAAGTGGGAAAATGCAGTGTGACATAACATATTGCAGCAATAGCCATTGTATTCCCTTGAGTCACATCAAAAGTCCCCCTGTCAGATTAGAGTTTTTGTGGGCCAGGTAAAATATTGTAGCTGGCCAGATGTGGCCCTAGGATCATAGGGCCAGATTCACATAGAAGAGCGGCGGCGTAACGTATCGTAGATGCTCCGTTTCCGAACTCCCGCCGTGCTTTGCGCGAAGTGACGTAATTTTTTTGAACGGCGACGCGCGTAGCGTAATTCCGTATTCCCGGACGGCTTACGCAAACGACGTTATTTTTTAAATTTCGACGCGGGAACGACGGCCATACTTTATACAGCAATACGATTGCTGTGTAAAGTTAAGGCACCAAAAAAAATTACTAACTTTGCGACGGGAAACTAGACTAGCGGCGATGTAGCGAACGCGAAAAACCGTCGGGGATCGCCGTAACTCCTAATTTGCATACCCGACGCTGGTTTACGACGCAAACTCCCCCCAGCGGCGGCCGCGGTATTGCATCTTAAGATCCGACAGTGTAAAACAATTACACCTGTCGGATCTTATGGCTATCTATGCGTAACTGATTCTATGAATCAGTCGCATAGATAGAAACAGAGATACGACGGCGTATCAGGAGATACGGCATCGTATCTCATTTGTTAATCTGGCCCATAGTTTTCACACTCTTGTTGTAGAGTGCTACCCTGATAGAACCACAAAGACATTGCTGTAAAAAGTACGTGTTTGTGGAGCCTTCATAATCTGTTTTGCATTATTCTGCAGTGTATGTATGCTTTTTGCCATTTTGAGCATGCTTTACATTCTTGATAACTTTGCACCTGTCTAGTAAACTGCAAGTTACAGTTACTTCCTGCCTGATCATTTGGCTAATTACAAGTCCTGTTACAGATATACAAATTTTGGGGGTTATTTACTTAAACTTGAAAGTGCAAAATCTGTTGCAGCTCTGTACAGAAACCAATTAGCTTCCAGGTTTTATTGTGAAAACTTAATTGCATGAGCTGAAGTTAGAAGCTGATTGGCTACCATGCACAGTTGCACCAGATTTTTGCAAAACTCCAGTTTTAGTAAATCAACTCCACTGAGTCAAAGATTGTCCAATAGTTTAAGTTATATAGATCTATCAGCCTTTTGTGAGTAAGCTCCCTAGTATCGCAGTTAGACTGGGTAGTGTTGTTACAGTATAGCATCTGTTATGAGCACTTCCATGCTGTAAAAGTGTTGTGATCCCACTCAAGGGTGAAAAAGAACATTGGCCCGGATTCAGAAAGCCCGGCGTTACTTTGTGCGGGCGTAGCGTATCTCAGATACGCTACGCCGCCGTAACCTAGTGAGGCAGGTTCTGTATTCAGAAAGAACCTGCGCCCTAAGTTACGGCGGCGTAGCGTATGAGGGCCGGCGTAAGCCCGCCTAATTCAAAATAGGAAGATGTGGGCGTGTTTTATGTTAATTCAGTGTGACCCCACGTAAATGACGTTTTTAACGAGCGGCGCATGCGCCGTCCATGGACGTATCCCAGTGCGCATGCTCCAAATTACGCCGCAAAAGCCTCATTGGTTTCAACGTGAACGTAACTTACGCAAAGCCCTATTCGCGAACGACTTACGCAAATGACGTAAACGACGCAAAATTTGACGCTGGCCCGACGTCCATGCTTAACATTGGCTACGCCTCATATATCAGGGGTAACTTTACGCCGGAAAAAGCCTTACATAAACGACGTAAAAAAATGCACCGTTTCTGAATCGGCGTATCTACCTAATTTGCATATTCTATTCGTAAATCTCCGGAAGCGCCACCTAGCGGCCAACGTAAATATGCAACTAAGATACGACGGCGTAAGAGACTTACGTCATTCGTATCTTAGCCAAATTTCGGCGTATCTTGCTTTCTGAATACAGAAAGAAGATATGCCGGCGCATGCTAGAATTTACGCTGCGTATCAATAGATACGCCAACTTAAATTGTTGCTGAATCCGGGCCATTGTTTTTATGATGAGCAAATGAGTCAGAAAATAATCATCAGTTTATCCTATATAAAATGAAAGTCTTATCAGAGATTGCACAGTCAGAGCATTATAGAGCCAAATCTCACAAAAGCTAAATGTGGGAGTAAGCAATTTGTTTTACTTATAAAACTAGGTCTGCTTTAAATATATATATATATTTTTTTGACAAAATACAAAAGAAAGCCCTTTGAAAAGCTTTTAGGAAGCTAAGTAGGGAAACAGCTTCCCTGTTATTCAAATCTGTAATAAAGCATATGTAGTTTTATTGCAATAAGGAGTCTAACAACAAAAAAACCCTGTTCATTCTAAGTTTTTCAAAGCTGCGCAACCAAGAAGAGACATATAATTCTCAAAGAAAAGTACATGGAACTTTTATTCTATATTTCGATTATTCATTTAGAGTATAACCACGGATTTAGTTTAACCTCATAAGCTAGTTATTATAGACTTACGTTACGACCAGCTCTCCGCACCCGAACAACGCGCTATACATCATTGTATTGTACAGTACAGCATTTTCATTTGTGTTCTGTACTTATGCCAATTAAAACAACGCCTAGGCTACTGAAACAATTTTTGCCAGTACAAAACATAGGCACACAAGAGCTGACACAAGAGTGGCGGCATTTTATTTGTGTACTTTTAAAGGAGGATTTATGACGTATCATTGGAAAGGACTGCAGGAGATAAGTGCAAAGTGTTAGCTATACCTCTCTCCTTGCTGTTCTTTCTGATACACAAATCTTTAAATGGAATAAAAAATGCTGAATCTATCTTTGTGCTGGCATCAAAGTTTTTCGAGGAACTATGGCCCAGATTCACAAAAGAGATACGACGGCGCATCTCCAGATACGCCGTCGTATCTCTGCCTAGCGCCGTCGTATCTATGCGACTGATTCATAGAATCAGTTACGCATAGATATTCAGTAGATCCGACAGGCGTAAGTCTCTTACGCTGTCGGATCTTAACTGCAATTCTTTTTTTGCCCTCTAGGTGGCGCTTCCGTCGATTTCCCCGTCGAGTATGCAAATTAGCTAGATAAACGAATTCCCGAACGTACGCGCGGCCGACGCAGTAAAGTTACGACGTTTACGTTAGGCTTTTCCCGGCGTAAAGTTGCCCCTGGGTATATGAGGCGCAGACAATGTTAAAGCGGGAGTTCACCCATTTGTTAAATTTTTTTTTTTCTCCCCTTAGATTCCTGCTCGTTCGGTCTAGGGGAATCGGCTATTTGTATTAAAATATGAGCAGTACTTACCCGTTTTCGAGCTGCATCTTCTTCCGTCGCTTCCGGGTATGGGTCTTCGGGAGCGGGCGTTCCTTCTTGATTGACAGTTCCGAGAGGCTTCCGACGGTCACATCCATCGCGTCACTCGTAGCCGAAAGAAGCCGAACGTCGGTGCGGCTCTATACTGCGCCTGCGCACCGACGTTCGGCTTCTTTTGGAAAATCGTGACGCGATGGATGCGACCGTCGGAAGCCTCTCGGAAGACTGTCAATCAAGAAGGAACGCCCATTCCCGCAGCCCATACCCGGAAGCGACGGAGAGGATGCATCTCGTAAACGGGTAAGTACTGCACATATTTTAAAACAAATAGCCGATTCCCCTAGAGAAAACGAGCAGGAATCTAAGGGGAAAAAGTGCCCTCTAAGGGTGAACCCCCGCTTTAAGTATGGCTGTCGTTTGCGTAAGTCGTTTACGTCGTTTGCATAAGTCGTCCGTGAATGGTGCTGGACGTAATTTACGTCCACGTCAAAACCAATGACGTCCTTTCGACGTCATTTAGAGCAATGCACGCTGGGATATTTTAGGGACGGCGCATGCGCAGTTCGTTTCGGCACGGGGACGCGCTTCATTTAAATGAAACACGCCCCCTACCCGCCAAATTTGAATTCCGCCGGGTGATTTACGCTACGCCACCGCAACTTTACAGGCAAATGCTTTGTGAATAAAGCACTTGCCTGAAAAACTTGCGGCGGCGTAACGTAAATGAGATACGTTACGCCCGCACAGAGATACGCCGATCTCTGTGAATCTGCCCCTTAATCTCTGAAGGGAAACATTACACTTACCTTCCTCAGTCCTTTCTGCAAGCAAATTGAATATCTTAATAAGGAAAGTATTAATAAATTATTAAAAAGTTAAAATCTAACTCCAAGCAAAAAAATTGATTTAAATAGCACATTCTGCATCAATTACCTTACTCCTAGTCTTGATTTCAAACACCTCTTTCTATGATATCCTGAAGTGGATTAAAGTCACAGTTCCCTCTGTAAGCCAAGCTAATTACTTGCCTTGGGGAGCAGGTATTTTTCCAAGCTCGTTGTCTTTATGGGCACAAGTCCCCACACCATCCCTGTGAGCCCTCCTGCTTCTGGAGCCTGTGAGCGAGGACCCGGCCACTGGAATGGTCACATTGTCCTTCACCAAGAGGAGGTGGACACCCAACGAAGCACCTGTGGCTTCAGGTAAGTAAAATGGGTACTTGAATAGGCTTTTATTTTTGTTGCCACTTGCCAGGTACGTACGTTGTATGCAAACTGAAGGTGCACACATAACATATATTACACATGCACACAAATTTAAGGTTTGACATGTTGGGTATCTATTTACTCGGTGCAACCTCTCTTTTTTATGTTTTACTAAAACAATTGGTAATTTATTGCATTTTTGTGCCCCAAAAATAACTTTATTGTATTTTTTGCTGAAGTTTGTTCTCTAGGGTGTCTGCTTTCAGAAAATATATACTGTTTTGGGGGTTTGTGCAATCTTTAGGCCTTAAATGATTTTTTAAATATGTGTGCAAAAAAAAAATGCAAAAATGGCTCTGGCAGTGAAAGGGCTAAAATAATGCAAAGGGATTAGTGAATTTAACATTGAAAAGATATACAAAGTATAATGTAAAATAAAATGTATCTATTGTAATAAGCTACTCAATTGCTGTCCTTCCATAACTACCGGTAATATTTTATTCTGATTGTGTTCGAATCGTCTACATGGTTGATGGTTTTGCTCACCTCCAGCCTCTGATTTCAATACCTTTGCTTTTTGGTCATACATGTCATATAATTGCAGCTCTTGCTCCTGGTTTTGCTTTCTGCTGTAATTGTACTTAAACCTGTATAGATTATTAATAAATATTTTGGGAGACATACACAGAAATTTGTGAATTTAATTTGGGTTGTCAGATTGTGATAAACGTGGGAGCATATTTGTTATTTTTTTTTTTTCTTTTAGTTTTTACCTAATTATTACATTAATATAATGCACATTCACACTTTCTTCCAATCAACCAGTGGCACAAAAATGGGTCATGGGCACCTGTGGATTTAAAAAAAAAACATCAGTTCACACAGCACATAAAATATGTATCTGTTATATGTGTAATATATGCAGGGCACACAGTTCCCAAGGGGGCTGGGGCCCACTGTACATTCATTCACTGCACACATTGTTCATGGCTGTGATGCTATCCTTTGAGCTGCAACCATGCCTGCGACATGCAGCTTCAGCTTAATAGAGTTCCATTACACATTTCTAGGCACCACAGCCTCTCTCTGATGGGGTCAGGTGCAGTGTCAGGGTCAGGTAACAACATGGGTGTCACTAACATCTGGGGCATCTCCCACATCTTTTGTTAGGTGCCCCTGCCCACCATTTTTTTTCTGATTTGCCTGTTGCTACTGTGTGGTATCTGTTTGCCCACCAGCTAGCAAGCCAGCCCACTTCCCCTTCAGTTTGGGCCTAAACAAAGATTTGGACACTCCCTGCATTATTTGGTTCCAGCATTGCCCACAGCAGAATGTGCTTCCACTATCTGGAAGCCCTAATGCTTGTCACAACAGGTAAGCAGTGCTTAATGGTTGATAAAGGTGCAGAGATGGTGTGCAATGGTAGAATGAAGTACAAAGTTGAAAGAAGTGAGCAGTGGTGTAAGATGGGTACAGTGGATGTAGAGGTGAGCAGTGGTCAAAGAGGAGTGCAGGTCAAACTGAGGTGAGCAGTGGTGGAAAAGGAATAGGAGTGGGATGCAAAAGCAAGTGTTGGTGGAAGAGGGGGGGGGGCAGGGGTCACTACTGGTGAAAGAACAGGAATGGTTTTACATGTGAAGGCCACTGACATTTTCTTTCCGTACTTATCTTATCTTTTCTGTTTTTCACACGTTTTTGGCTTGGGTCAAGGTCACTACTGGTAGCATACCTGGACCCTATAGAGGTTGCACAAGCAGTCCAACTCCTCCAGGATGGCACATCAATATGTGCCATTGCCAGAAGGTTTGCTGTGTCTTCCAGCACAGTCTCAAGAGCATGGAGGAGATTCTAGGAGACAGGCAGTTACTCTAGGAGAGCTATACAGGGCCATAGAAGGTCCTTAACCCATCAACAGGACCAGTGTCTGCTTCTTTGTGCAAGGAGAAACTGGATGCGCACTGCCAGAGCCATGCAAAATTATCCCCAGCGCGTCACTGGTGTAAATGTCTCTGACCAAACAATCAGAAACAGACTTCATGAGGGTGGCCTAAGGACCCAACATCCTCTAGTGGGCCTTGTGCTCACTGTCTGGCACCATGGAGCTTGATTGACATTTGCCAATCAACACCAGAATTAGCAGGTCTGCAACTGGCGCCCAGTTATTTTCACAGATGAGAGCAGGTTCACCCTCAGCACATGTGACAGATGTGAAAAGGTCTGGAGAAGCCATGGAAAATGTTAGGCTGCCTGTAACATCGTTCAGCATGACCAGTTTAGTGATGTGTCAGTGATGGTCTGGGGAGGCATATCCATGGAGGGATGCACAGGCCTCTACAGGCTAGACAATGGAAACTTAACTGCCATTAGGTATCGGGATGAAATCCTTGGACCCATTGTCAGACCCTACACTGGTGCAGTGGATCCTGGGTTCTTCCTGGTGCATGACAATGCCCGGCCTCATGTGCCGAGAGTATGCAGCCAGTTCCTGAAGGATGAAGGAATTGATACCATTAAATGGTCCCTTATCTGACCTAAATACAATAGAACACCTCTGGGACATTATGGGGGTTATTTACCAAAGGCAAATCCACTTTGCACTACAAGTGAAAACTACAAGTGCAAAGTGCACTTGAAATTGCACTGAAAGCGCACTTGGAAGTGCAGTCACTGTAGATCCGAGGGGGACATGCAAGGAAGATAAAAAAAACAGCATTTTAGCTTGCACATGATTGGATAATAAAATCAGCAGAGCTTCCCCTCGTTTCAGATCTACCCCTCAGATTTACAGCGACTGCACTTCCAAGTGCATTTTCAGTGCAATTTCAAGTCCACTTTGCACTTGTATTATGCACTTGTAGTGCAAAGTGGATTTGCCTTTCGTAAATAAACCCCTACAGTAGGTGAACCCGATTTTGTGTCAATCTCGCTCTCTTTCTCAGCGAGATTGAGCACCTACGAGCCCCATTGCGGGAGCCAGCGCCGAGCTGGCTTGCCGCGATGGAGACAGAGCCGTCATAGAAGCGACGGGAGATCCGACTTGGATTCCCGCCAATTCTACACGTGTGCGGCGTTTGTTATGAATCCTGAAGGGGAAGTCCCCGCCGGATTTTAAATAAAAATCCGGCATGGGTCCCCCCCTCAGGAGCATACCGGGCCCTTAGGTCTGTTATGGGTTGTAAGGAGAGCCCCCTCTACGCCGAAAAAAACGGCGTAGGGGTCCCCCTACAATCCATACCAGACCCGTATCCAAAGCACGCTACCTGGCCAGCCAGGAAGGGAGTGGGGACGAGCGAGCGCCCCCCCCCCCCTCCTGAGCCGTACCAGGCTGCATGCCCTCAACATGGGGGGGTTGGGTGCTCTGGGGCAGGGGGGCGCACTGCGGCCCCCCCACCTCAGAGCACCCTGTCCCCATGTTGATGAGGACAGGGCCCCTTCCCGACAACCCTGGCCGTTGGTTGTCGGGGTATGCGGGCGGGAGGCTTATCGGAATCTGGGAGCCCCCAGATACCGGCCCCCCACCCTAAGTGAATGAGTATGGGGTACATCGTACCCCTACCCATTCACCTGCAAGAAAAGTGGTAAAAACACAAATAAACCACACAGTGTATTAAAATATTTTATTTTTCTGCTCCGGAGGCCGCCCCCTGTCTTCTTTATTAGCTCTTTTACCAGGGGGGGCTTCTTCTTTGACGTCTTCGGGTGGGTGGGGGCCGCCGTCTGGTTCTCTTCCACCGCCGGGGGGGGGGGTGGCTTTTAAAAAAGCCCCCACCCCCCCGGGGGGTTTCCTCCGGCGTCTTCGGCGGGGCTCTTCTTCTTCCGCTATCCCGACGGGTCTTCTCAACTCTCCGGGGTTCTCCTTCTGTCTTCGCCGCTCTCCGTTGTTGACTCGGCGCACCCCGGTTCTTCGTCTCGCTGTCCGGTGTCTTCTTCCGTGCTGTACGTCTTCTCCTTCCGTGCTGTGATGAGTTCTTCTTCCGTGCTGTGACGTCATGTTCTTCACTTCTCTCCTTCTCCCGATGTTGACTCGCCGGTCCTCCTCGCTGAAATGACGGGTGCGCGGGTGCATCGGACCTATATAGGCCTCACAGTCCCATCATGCTCTGTACCTACCCATGTGATACGTCACAGCACGGAAGAAGAACTCATCACAGCACGGAAGGAGAAGACGTACAGCACGGAAGAAGACACCGGACAGCGAGACGAAGAACCGGGGTGCGCCGAGTCAACAACGGAGAGCGGCGAAGACAGAAGGAGAACCCCGGAGAGTTGAGAAGACCCGTCGGGATAGCGGAAGAAGAAGAGCCCCGCCGAAGACGCCGGAGGAAACCCGCCGGGGGGGTGGGGGCTTTTTTAAAAGCCACCCCCCCCCCGGCGGTGGAAGAGAACCAGACGGCGGCCCCCACCCACCCGAAGACGTCAAAGAAGAAGCCCCCCCTGGTAAAAGAGCTAATAAAGAAGACAGGGGGCGGCCTCCGGAGCAGAAAAATAAAATATTTTAATACACTGTGTGGTTTATTTGTGTTTTTACCACTTTTCTTGCAGGTGAATGGGTAGGGGTACGATGTACCCCATACTCATTCACTTAGGGTGGGGGGCCGGTATCTGGGGGCCCCCTTATTAAAGGGGGCTCCCAGATTCCGATAAGCCTCCCGCCCGCATACCCCGACAACCAACGGCCAGGGTTGTCGGGAAGGGGCCCTGTCCTCATCAACATGGGGACAGGGTGCTCTGAGGTGGGGGGGCCGCAGTGCGCCCCCCTGCCCCAGAGCACCCAACCCCCCCATGTTGAGGGCATGCAGCCTGGTACGGCTCAGGAGGGGGGGGGGCGCTCGCTCGTCCCCACTCCCTTCCTGGCTGGCCGGGTAGCGTGCTTTGGATACGGGTCTGGTATGGATTGTAGGGGGACCCCTACGCCGTTTTTTTCGGCGTAGAGGGGGCTCTCCTTACAACCCATAACAGACCTAAGGGCCCGGTATGCTCCTGAGGGGGGGACCCATGCCGGATTTTTATTTAAACTCCGGCGGGGACTTCCCCCTCAGGATTCATAACAAACGCCGCACACGTGTAGAATTGGCGGGAATCCAAGTCGGATCTCCCGTCGCTTCTATGACGCGCTTGCTGGGATGTGCTGTCACTATTCCAGTGAGTGTGAGATGTCGGCGAGATCTCGGCACCCTGTCGCCGAGTATCAGCGCGACGCTGTCGTGCTGAAAGCACAATATCACAAACACCTACTGTATGTTTCGATCCATCCAAAGCCACCAGATTGCACTTCAGTCTGTTCAGGAGCTCACTGATGCCCTGGTCCAGATCTGGGAGGAAATACCCCATGACCCCATCAGTCATTGTCAGGCATGCGTACAAGCATGGGGGCTATTCAAACTACCGAGTACCAATTTGAGTTGCTGCAATGAAATTTCAGCAAAATGGAATAGCCTGCTGCATCATTTTTTCACTGTGATTTTCGGGGTGTCTTTGAACTCAGCCCTCTGTAGGTGGATCATTTTCATTTCCATCAAATGATGTGGCATCCTTTCATTCCTAAGTCTATATCAGTATAGATATCTGTGTTGTGGTGTCCAGCGGATCTAAGCTTTGTACTGCACCTAAGAGCCACTGCTTGTTACTGAACATTAAGAATATATCAGTGCATTGCTGTCAGACCTTATCCCGTTCCAGCTTCCCAGCAGTGTCGGGTTTCGCAGTGGATGGTTCTCCTCTGCCTGTTTGCATGCCAGGTAACTACCAGACTTCTCAGGGTCTTTGACTTGTGCGGAACTATCACATGCCGGCTGAGGCAGAGACAGCAGTGGGGGATGTTACATTACAGCGACTGGGGGTATTGTACTTATGTGGGGGAAACCTGTAAATCGCTCAGCTAATCTTATCCGGTTCGGAGACTGTCAGCTCTGGACTGTTTTCTTTGCTTTGCAGGATTGAGGGTTAACATTCATTTGCAAACCCCATGATTTGCACTTCTGGCATATACTGTAGAAATGGTCTTCTGTGAGTCCAACATTTTAGGAGAAAGTCTCCCAATGACCCTCCCATCCCCATCCTTTTCCCCCAGTGATCACAACCTTTTCCATCCCAACTCTCCCTAACCATGATCCCTGATTCACCTCACCCTCATCTACCCTGCCCTCACTTACCCCTCTACTCCCCCCCTCCGACCCTGCCCTTACCCCAGCCTTACCCAACTCCCTAACAACCCCCGCCCCAAACATCTTCCTAGGCGATAAGTATTGGTAATTGGTATTGGCAAGTACTTGCAGAAAAGTATTTGTACTCGTACTCTGTGTTAAAAAAAGTGGCATTGGTGCCTCCCTAATTTAGCCTGTGAAATACTGGGAGGATATAGTCTGGTCAGATAAGACCAAACTTTAACTCTTTGGATGCCATAATACACACCATGTTTAGAGGTCAAATGGCACTGCACTTCACCCAAAAAAAAACACACCAACCTTGTTGGAGGTGGGGACGTCATGGTGGGCTGTTTTTTAGCATACGGTATTGGCCAACTTCATGTCATTGATTAAAGGATGAATGGTAAAAAAGACATTCTTAACCCCCCTGGCGGTATTCCCGAGTCTGGCTCGGGGTGGAATTTCAGAACCAAAAGCGGTAACCCAGAACCAGACTCAGGATTGCCTCTCAGCATCCACAGGCAGGGAATTACTTACCTTGTCCCTGGATCCTGCGATGCCTCTCCACTGTGTGATCGAGTGGTGTCCTCACTCGATTCACACAGCCTTTGTGCCGCCGAGCACCGTTCCCTGCGAAGTTACGACACACGGGGGCGGAGATCGGCGTCAAATTAAAAAAAGTAAATAAACACATTACATACAGTATACTGTAATATTATAGATTACAGTACTGTATGTAAAAAATACACACCCCTGTTGTCCCTAGTGGTCTGCCCAGTGTCCTGCATGTACTTTTATATAATAAAAACTGTTCTTTCTGCCTGGAAACTCGAGATTGTCCATAGCAACCAAAAAGTGTCCCTTTATGTCAAAAGTGGTTTTAGACCAGCTAGAAAACAGCGATAATAAATTATAATCACTTGCAGAATTGTGCAATAGCGATTTGTGGGGAAATTCGTCATCAAAAAATAAAAGTAATGACAGCGACAATTCTGCAACTGAGCAAATTTCTGTGTTTTTGATTTGATTACATTATTGAATTTTATTATACCCGGGATGTCTACTAGACTCTTGTTTCCATGCAAAATAATGGTACCACTTTCAGCACCTAAAATCTGAAATAATCATACCGCCAGGGAGGTTAATAACAATATGTTGACATCTACCAGGATAATGAAGATGAAACAAAGGTGGACAATTCAGCAAGACAATGGTACCAAACACAAAGCCAATAAAACTCGTAATTGGTTTCAAAGAAAGAAAATAAAGCTGCTAGAATGGCCCAGCCAATCACCTTACTTGAATCTGATAGGAAATCTATGGAAAGAACTAAAGATCAGCATTCAAAGAAGAGGCCCATAGAACTTTCAAATTTTGTGTGGAAGAATGGAACAAAATCACACCTGAACAATGCATGTTCTGGCTGGGGGTTAGTCAGTGTGCTTGGGCTTACATCCCTGCAGGGAGACGCTGTGTTCACAGGGATGTAGTCCCAAGGGAGGGGAAGAGGACGCTGACTAACCCCGGCCAGAACGGCTCAGGTGATGGGGGCAAGCTTACTGAGGAGGAACAGGAAGTGAGATATTCAGTCAAAGAAAAAAAAACATTTAGAAGGGAAATCGAAGGAAAAGGTAAGTGAACCAACAATGCACTAGCTTAAAAGAACCAATTTAGAAAATAAAAAAACGAACCTTTACAACCCCTTTAATTATAACGTGTAAGCGTGTTTTTTTTTTTTTTTTTTAGGGCTTTAGAAACACAATGGGTGATATTATAACTTTGTGGCTGAGATTGCACTTTAATGTCAAATGGATATCATGTACATAGAGGATGTTTACTCATACATAGATAAAAAGTTCCATTGGCCATCTAGCACACAACCCATAAGTGTTAGTTTTATGGCCATGATAGCAGATATCTCATTTAAGTTGGCTGTATGAATAGTTTCATGTGTTCGATCACCTAAATACCGCATGCGCCTTAGTGGTTGAAGCCCCGGTGGTTTATAGCTTTATAAATTGTATATTTTCATTAATATCTATGAATATTATGGCACCTTTATAAACAACTAAAATGAGGCCAAAGAACAGGGACAGTATTTTGTTTGTACATGCAGTGTAAAACAAGTTCATCAGTCACACAGGGTAAAAATGCCAAAGTACTACTCTAGGGTTTCCAAATTTTCGTCTATGGAATGGTAAACAAGATGACATGGCTTAAACAGTGTAGTTGTATCCAACTGAGCTAAGGAAAACAGAGACAATTTTTCATTACCATACTATTAACTAACATTTGTTCTTTCATCTGAGAACTAACATAGCTCATAGCTTATCAAACATGTTTTTGTGAATTAGAAAACAAAGGACTAAGAGCCGGTTCACACTGGGGCGACTTGGGATCCGACTTGAGGTCGCCTCAAGTCATCCCAAGTCGCGCAGCAGAGAAAAACAATGCAAGTGAATGGGAGCGGTGTTAATACCCACTACTCATGTCGCTCCGACTTCAAACGAAGTTCCTGTACTACTTCAATCCGACTTGCAGGCGATTTGTACCCATTGATTTCAATGGAAGTCGCCTCCAAGTCTGATCACTGTCTTAACTGAAGCGACTTTCCAGGAAGATAACATACATTTCTCAGGCAACCCTCTCCCTCCCCCTCCCTCCCCTAGAGCTGATTGTTGTTTGATTGGCCACTGGAAAGTCTCCTGTCCTGGAGACGACTTCAAGTTGTGTTGTAAATCGCCCCAGATCGCTCTGTGGTTCATGCTCAAGTCGTGTTGGAGTCGCCTCTGAAAGTCGCGCTGGAAGTCGTGTCGCCCTAGTGTGAACCGACTCTTAATGCATTTTTTTCAATTTGTTTGTATTTTCCTTTTAAATGTTGCACTACAGAAATGAACAAACAAAATGTACAAAACCCAAAAAGTATACATACAAATAAACAAACAAACAAAAAAAAATGTATGGGGAAACATTTATGTATATTTTCAGTGAACTGTAACTCAATCAAAGAGTAATTGACTATGTGACTATGATTACACATGGCTATGTGATTGTGGTCATCTTTGCATTGGAAAGACCAAAAAAAGACAACTATATCAACATCTGTATGATATTGGAACATATAATTTAAAGCAGAAGTTCACCTTTCGTAATATGTTAAATATTACATCTGTATATAGGGTGTACCATGTTACTGTGTCCCAGTTCCCACACCTACCTCAATCCCCTACTGTGACAGTGGACGGGGGAACCTTTCCCCACACCTGCTGTCACAATTTTAAAAACAGCCGTGCAAAGTTCTGGCCACACAGGCAGGTCATTCATTCGCAGAGTTCAGTGAATGAATGAACAATAAGTCACATCTGCCACCACAATAGTTGGCTTGTAGTTCTCAATGAACTGCAAAGGTGCTGGTGAGGGTTCTCATAGTTCTTATTATAATAATATTATTATTATTATTCCTACAATTCAGTAACTGCCTGCAGTGTAAAAAAAATAATAAATGCAATTTGTTTTACCTGCAGACTCATGTGAATTTATTATTTTTTAAAGGATAAGATGAACTTTAATGTCTCGGGTAGCAAGAAATTTGTCCTCGAACATGGTGAAAGTAGGGTAGGCTTACCTATGTGAGTTATAGACTCTACAAAAAAAGGAGATGTGGAGAAAAAAAAACTATTACAAAATAAGAAAGCAGATAGATGTGGCAACTGAATTCCCCAGTACAAGCAGTCCCCGGGCTACAAACTGTAGGTTTGTTCTTAAGTAGAATCTGTTTGTAATTTTGAACAGGTACATTTTTTAAGTGTAGCTCCAGCCAAAAAATAAATTTTTAAGCTTTTTGAAAAACATGGGGAAGGGTTATAACTCCTGTAACATTTGTTTTGCTGTCTGTGCACCTGTTCAGAAGATTTCATCTCACTTTCTGTCCCAATGACAATTGGATTTTGAAAAATTTGGATTTTTAGAAAAACGTGGACTGGTGATAAAGCTTCAGTGGAGACACCTTTTTCCCATAATAACTCTTACAGGAGTGAATTTTCCTTCCTAGGGGTAGATTTCATCCCACTTCCTGTTGTCTCCATCCGTTTGTAAGTAGGAGTCGTTTGTACTCCTAGTGGCCACTTAGAGAGCCGACGTATAGCTACAGGCCCTCGCGCAGGGGAGCCGACCTGCCGCCGTATAACTGCGAAGGCTGGTCGGCAAGTAGTTAATTCGGAAATATCAGAATTTTAGAATTTCCGAATTTTTCAGAATATCAGAATTTTTTAATTTTAGAATTTCCGAATTTTTCAGAATATTTGGAAATTCGAAAATTCGGAAATTTGAAATTCAAAAATTCAGAAATTCAAAATTTCGAAAATTCAAAAATACGAAATTTAGGAAATTAGGAAATTGGAAATTTAAAAATCCGACAATTCAAAATTTTTGTGAATTGGAACTCGGAAATTTGGAGATTTGGAAATTCGAAATTCCAAAAATCCGTAAATTTTTGAAATTCGGAAATCCAAAAGTAAGAATGAAAATACGAAAATTCAAAAGAACGAAAATCAGAAAATAAGAACAAAAATCAGAAAATTAAAAAACCTGAAAATGCTAAAATCTGAAATAATAATGATAACTAATAATAACTTAACTATTACTAACTAATAAATGATAGGTATTGGAATTTCCTTTCAAATTTGTCTGTTAGGCCCCGTACACACGATAGAATTTATCCGCGGATACGGTCCGCCGGACCGTATCCGCGGATAAATCCTCTGCGGATTTTAATCCGATGGAGTGTACACACCATCGGATTGAAATCCGCGCCGAATCCCCATCGCGGTGACGTGTCACGCCGTCGCCGCGATGATGACGCGGCGACGTGCGCGACGCTGTCATATAATCATTACGACGCATGCGAGGGATGGGTTCGGACGGATCGATCCGGGGAGTCTGTACAGACCACCGGATCGATCCGCGGGAGCCAATTCAAGCGGATAGATTTGTAGACATGTCTACAAATTTTTATCTGCTGGAATTGGGAAATTTCCGCGGATAAATATCCGCTGGAATGTACACACCATAGAATCTATCCGCTGAAACCGATCTGCTGAGATTTTTCAGCGGATGGATTCTATCGTGTGTACGGGGCCTAAGTGGATGTAACGAATACGAATTTATCTGAAGTTACGAATTATCCTCAATAACGAATTTCATATCTAAACGAATGGAATGTAACAAATTAATAATAATAAATAACAATAATAATAATGAAAACGTATTATTATTATTATTATTTATTATTATTTTGTTTTGTTCCATTTGTTTAGATGTGGCATTCTTTATTTCAGATAATTCGTAACTTCAGATAAATTTGTTACGTTCACTAACAGCCAAATTTGAAAAAGGAAATTCCAATACCTATAATTTAATAGTTAGTTATTATTAGTTAGTTAGTTAGTTAGTTAGTTAGTTTTTTTCAGCAGTGCACATGTCTAGGATGTAGCATAAAGATGAATTCCTGGTATAGATAAAGTTACATTGGTCTAGCCTGGCCACACCTGGTCGATCCCCCTGGAAGCTGGAAATCACTGTAGTAGGCCCTACAGATAAATTTGTTACGTTCACTAACAGCCAAATTTGAAAAAGGAAATTCCAATACCTATAATTTAATAGCTAGTTAGTTTATTTCTAATTTTCGGATTTTCCTTTCTTATTTTCGGATTTTTTAATTTACAAATTTATGAATGTACGAATTCCGAAATATTGAATTTACGAATTTTCGAATTCCGAATTTTCTAATTACTCAATGGTGCCTGTGCTGAGAATGCAACCTTCTGTGTTCACAATGCAGCTGAGAAGCCACTCTGCAATGTGTTTGAACGCCGCCGCTGACATATACCGAGCGCAGTACACTCGGGTACACTCGGCCAGGCTCTGCTCCCCTCGCGGTCACGCCCTGTGCCGCCTCCTAGCCTTTATGCGAGAGGAGCCGAGCGTGGCCGAGCGTGCCCGAGTTTATTGCGCTCGGTATATGTCGTTGGCGGCGTTCAAACACAGCGCCGGGAAGCGGGGATCGACTCAGAAACAGCGCGGGAGAAGTGGGGGGGACACCACCAGGGCCGCAGACGGACGCAGGACCGGACAAGGCCGCCGATGGACGCCGGGCAAGACACCGGCAAGGGGCATTCAAACTGTAAGTATTTTCTTTTTTTCCTGAAATTTCCCTTCCAGGTTGGGGGTGCGCGCTATACGCCGGGGCGCGCTATATGCCCATAAATACGGTACATAAATCACAAAGGTCCAAGATGGACCTATGTAAAAGGTCGATATCTGGAATTCATTTTTACTGTAGTACATTTTCCATATATGTTTAGTGTATTCATGTTTTATTGTGCAAATTGGTTTAAAAGAGAATTAATTGTGCTTTAGCAAAGCCAGTGGGTTGCTAGTTTCTCGTTTACTATGTTGCACAATGGAGAAAAATAGGATAAAATTACCTCTCCTGGACATCAAAGCAATGGCTTTACATTTTTATATGAAAAAAGTCTGCTCTGCTGACAGGGTAAGCATTTTTATATAATGGTACAGAAAGCAAGAGTTTGGACAGCTTTACTGCTATATTTTACCAGTGGGTGCATCTATAGTGAATCATATCTAATAACAGCAAGCATACTTGTTGAAAGGTTCACTTTGAAGGTCATTTGCCTTTTATTGCAAATAAGAAAATGTTATTATTTATTGTGCACTTCTCCCAAATAGAGAGATACCCATTAAAACATAGTAAAGAATTGCATGTAGTGCTATTTTCTTTTTGTTGTTGAGACTTAAAAGAGGAGCCTGGGATTAAAAAAAAAACACCTACATGCTCATGTCCCCCGTCACCTCTAAGACCAGGAACTGAGCCATCAAATACCGCTGATCCCTTCAGTTCTAATGCCCCGTACACACAATCGAAATTCCGACAGCAAAAGTCCGATGTGAGCTTTTGAACGGAAATTCCGACCGTGTGTATGCTCCATATGACTTTTGCTGTTGGAATTTCCTCCAACAAAAGATTGAGAGCTGGTTCTCAAATTTTCAGCCGAAAAAAATTCCTATCGGAAAATACGATCGTCTGTAGCAATTCCGATGCGCAAAATACCGACGCATGCTCGGAAACAGTTTGACGCATTATCAGAAGCACTGAACTTCGTTTTCTTGGCTCGTCATAGTGTTGTACGTCACCAAGTTCTTGACGGACAAAAGTTCAGAGAACACAGTCACAGTCAGAGAACTTTTGTGTGACCGTGTGTATGCAAGCCAAGCTTGAGCGGAATTCCGTTGGAAAAAAACATCCAAGGTTTTTCCGACGGTAAATCCGATCGTGTGTACACGGCATTAGTCATCAGTGAGCAGAAAGCCAGTGACTGTCAGTCATCAGCTCTCTGCAATATCCCTCACCGAACTGTGGAGGGGGAGGAAATGAAGATATTCTTTATGTGAATTTTGTATATAATCATGTTAGTAAAATAAAAAAGGAATTAACAATGCAATGCATAATAAAGCATAAAGTCTCCAAGCCAATACCAGAGTTTCTAGATGCATAAAAAATTATTCCAAACTCATCTTTGACATGTATTTCTACATTTGAATATAATATGTATTACAGTAGTTGCTTGACGGCACAATACTTTGGCTCCTACAAGATAGGACCCCTTATTAAGGGAATGCATATGCCTAAGTCTTTCACTGTGTTTAGTTTATTTTTAACCCTTCTTTTCTACTTAAATCATGAACGTAACCATTACACCAAACAGTTCTTGTTTTATTTACCTGTTTGACCACTTAAGCATTTGTAGCCAGGTGCTTGGCTTGAGAGACAGAGCAATTTAGGAAACTGTGCTACAGTTGCTCTCTGTGGACTAACATACTGATCTAAGTAAATACTGTCCACCTCCGGTCAGCAGGGGGAAGTTTACAAGCAGCAGGAGTAGGACTGCAGTGGAGGCTGGTGCTTAACATTTTGGAGGGGGGGCAGCAAACAAACTGCCCCCCTCACTCCCATTGCTGCCGCAGTCCCCCCCCCCCCCTAGGACGGGTAGAAGGTGGTGATTAAAGGCCTTCGCTTTGGAGCTCGGTTCACCCGGTTCCCCTGACTGCTGGTCACAGGTAGCGCTAGATTTAGAGTATGCGGAGGGAAGAGCCGGGGCTTCTCCTCCCAGTTAAACAGGAAGTGGATCCTGAGACTCCATAGCCAATCAGGTCTCAGGACCCACTTCCTGATTGGCCGGAAGACAATAGTGAATATTAATTTGCTATTGTCACACAACTGAGTGGGCTCAGGGCGCAGTGCTCTTCTCCCTGAATCCACCTTTTTTTAAGCCAATTAGAGCCTCTGGCTCCCAATAAAATCCATGCGTCTGGCGCCCTGCATGTAGATTAGGTGAGAGGTGGTTGCCATGAGTTGCCGCTGCTAGCAGAAACCGAGACCATAGAGAGTCTGTCTATCTGCTTAATGGCTCAACAACATGTTGCATTTCTGTTTAAGCTGATTTTTATTTTTCAGTCAATGGAAAGCTGATTAAGTATGTGAAGGTCCATTTTTATTTAGTGTTCTAGATTAAATAACAATTAAGCATTAAATAAAGGCTGATAAAAATAAGTTGCATTCTATCTATGCCACTGATTAGTGGCACACTATTATTTCTATTATTTTAAAGGTTTCAATATCACACACACAGTTAAAGGCATATTTAGAAGCTCTAAGGCAAAAATTATAGTCTTGGAAATTTTCCTTGAAGGTAATTTTAAACACTCTGCTCTGAAAATGAGAAACAGATAGATATGTTGTCTATGAAATAGACATTTGTACATCAAATATATGAAATGAATTGTCAAACCGTCAGTTTTGTCTGTCATATTAAACTCAGGGTAAATGATAAACAGTACAATGCAGAATTATTTTCCATCTTTTATACCAGAATATCATTATTATTGGTTACAGCTGAAATACGGTAATTACATTTGTTTCTTTTAGTACTTTTTTTAAATAGAAGACAAGTGTACGTTATTTGGCTGCCCGCTTTACTTGCAAATTGCAGTATCCTTCACGATCCCTTGATAAAAATAAAAGTGGCTAACTTTCATATGGTCCTCCTGTCGCTGTATAATAGTGAATGTTAATAAGCTTCAAAAAAATCTGACAGAGCTGTTAAAGTCTTTTCTTCTCCAATTTAAAAGTCATTCTACTAAATTGATGCATGGCTTTTCAACTTAAAAAATGCATAATAAGTAAAATTTATAGACATTCATCTGATTTATTACATGTTAATCACGGAATAGGCTAGTTAAATTAGGGATATGCCGCGTAACAAAAAAAAGGAATTTAAGTAGTCTCATTGCATAAAAAGATTAAAAGTCAAAAAGATGTCACACTATTTTCTTAGCTGAAACTCTGGTCTTGTATTGTTCTTTGCAGACAGTGGAGGAAATTCAGTAAAGCTGCTGTGGAACTTTTCTGGTTTTAATTGGTCTTCCTAACCACTACAGTCCTGGAGGATTTGGCTGCCCAATGACCAGGCCATTTTTTGCGATTCGGCACTGCGTCGCTTTAACTGACAATTGCGCGGTCGTATCGGGAAGAATCTGTGATCCCTCGATCACAGCTAATCAGAGATAGTGGTAAATAGCCAATGACAGCGGATTTTCACCACGTGATCGCTGTGTCCAATGACAAGCGATCTCAAACAACTTAGCTTATTAGTGGTTGACCGCTCTTCTTCCCTGACACAGAGACCAAGTATGAAGGAAGGACAGAGATCTGTGCATCTTACTATACTTCTTCTTCAGTGTCACACAGTGCCACACAGTGCCGCTTATCAGTGCTGCCTCATCAGTGGAACCTCGTCAATGTCCATCAGTAGACATTAGTGCACATCTGTGTAGCTGATCAGTGCCGCCTTATCAGTGCACTTTAGTTCTGCTTATCAGTGCACACCGGTGTCTCTTATTAGTGCTGCATCTTCAGTGGAACCTCATCGGCGCCCATCAGTGCAGCCTCATCAGTGGATATCAGGGCAGCTGATGAGTGCAGTTCCATCTGTGTAGTGCATATCAGTGCAGCCTCATCAGTTCATATCTGTGCCCATCAGTTTAGCCTGATCAGTGCCTATCAATGCACAATGCACATCAGTGCGGCCTCATCAGCACCCATCTGTGCAGACTCATCTGCACCTATCAGCGCAAGATCATCAGCACCCTTGTGTGCTTCCTCATCAGTGCCCATCAGTGCAGGCTCATCAGCACCCATGTGTGCAGCCTCATCAGCACCCATCAGTGCAGGCATATCACCACCCATAAGCACCCATCTGTGCCAGCCTATAAGCACCCATCTGTGCAATCTCATCAGCGCCCATCAGTGCATCCTCATTAGTGCACTTCCGTGCAGCCACATCATCACCAGTGTCTCCACAGCCCACAGTCACCATCATATCTAAAAAATGATTTACAAGTGAGGGGGCATACCAAATTCTAAGCACGGCCGATGAGAGCAGCAGGGAGCTCTCTGTGTCTGATTCTGATTATGAGCCAGTGTTAAGCAGTGAGACACTAACAATGTCATAGTGTGCCCACAAAAAAAAGGCGTTCTGGCAAGAAGCAGGCTACCACAAGTAGAGCAGTGGCATCCAACAGTAGTGCAGTGGCATCCACCAGAGATTGAGAACTTGTGCAAGAAAGGCCAGGTACTAGTGGGATGTCATGTCAGCTCTAAAGGGTTAGGACCCATACCAGTTTACCATAAGCACTTTAAACCCTTCCATGGCTTCATCCTTCCTCATAACTCAGGAACAGCTAACATCCCCCCTTTTACTGCCCAGTCAGGTGTCCAGGTGAACACAGAAAAGGCCACCCCCATAGATCTTTTAATTTCGTTTTCACGGATGACTTATTATATTCAATTTTGGACCAGTGCAACAATCCAACTTCATTGTATGCCCGTCCCTGTGAATGGGAAGCATTAACAGTGGAGGAGTTCAAGATCTTTTTTGGCCTCACATTTAATATGGGACTCACAAAAAAAATGAGTTACGCCCTTACTGGTCCACCCACCCCATCCATCACATGCCAATTTACTCATCAGCAAAGACAAGCAAACAAGATATTTAATGATTATGCGGTTTCTCCATTACAACAATAACACCCAGTGCCCTCCCTGAAATGACCCAGCATATGGTAAATTGTATAAAATTCAGCCACTTCTTAATCTTTTATCAGAGAAATTCGCCCAATTATTTATCCCAGACAAAAATACCTGCATTGACAAATCACTTGTCCATTTCACTGGCAGACTGGGTATCAAGCAATTCATCCCCAGCAAAAGGACTCGATATGGGGTGAAACTTTACTGTAAAAAGTTATGCGCCAGAGCCACAGGTACCACCATGCTTTCCACATGTATGAAGGAAAGGACACCCAGCTGCATCCCCCTGAATGCCCAGACTATATTGGATCAAGGAGAAAAGTCGTTTGTTTACCCTTTGCTCAGCAGAACGTATTTTGGGGTGTAATTTTTGGTATGTAAATGCTAGAAATATAAAGGACCTTCAAAAAATATAGGTTGTCATGAAATTAGATGTGTAAATAATTTGACTACAATACATGATAGTGCTCTTTGTTGGGCCTCTTTATGTGGTCAGGCTGTGGAAAAGTCTCACACATGTGGTATCGCTAGATTCAGGAGGAGTAGTAGAATGTATTTTAGAGTGTCATTTTTGGTATTTACATGCTGTGTGCTAGAAATATCTTTTAAATGGACAACAAAAAAAATAATTTTCTTTCCACATATTCCAAAAACTTGTGGAAAAAAATAACATGTTCAAAAATACCTTTTATGCCTCATAGAATATACGTTGGGGTGTTTGTTTTCAAAATGGTGTATTTTTGTGTGTAATTCCATTGTCCTGGTGTTTCGGGGCCTTCAAAAGTGTAATGGGTAGTCAAGAAATTAAATGTGTAATTTATGTCCCTAGAACACCTGATGGTGCTCCTTGCATGTTGAGCTTCTTTATGTGGCCAGGCTGAGGAAAAGTCTCACAAATGCAGTATCGACATACTCAGGAGGAGAAGCAGAATGTATTTTATGGTGTAAGGATTTTAACAAACTAGGTTACAGATTCCTACCTTTTGTTATTCTGAAGAAATCACTGTTTGTTCCTCTGTACCCCTGTTCTGCGTGATTCTAATGGGAGTGGTTTAATAATTATCAATCAGCTGTGCACCTGCAGGGCACTAATAAGGAAAGCTGCTGGGCCTGCATCACTTTAGACGTGTTCCTGTTGGGAGTATCTCACTACAAATGACATTTTTCTTCCAGGGGATGCCTAAAATCTGACTTGTATCTTAGTGCAGACTTTTGGGATAATCAGTGAGCCAATCAAACAAGCAGGAAATTAAATTCCTGGGGGGCATTCTGTATACATTCTGTGTACAGAGCACCTCCAGGAAGCCATATTGCATTGCTCTTTCAGAAAATTACAGCGGCTGCAGATTGAAAAGGAAAGATATTTTTTAATAACATTTAATTGCAATATGACTTGTGTTGTGTTCTATAAGCTATATCAATTTTCTTTATTTGGTATTTTTTTCCATGAAGGTGGAGTTACCCTTTAACTTTCACATGGACCAAATAATATACACTGATTTGGGTTATTTTTTTACCAAAGCAATGTAGCAGATAAAAAGTTTTCCAAAATGTATGAAGAAAATTATTTACAAAGTTTGATTACAGAAATGAAGAAAACATTTTTTTTTTCAAAATGTTTTGGTCCTTTTTCATTGATAGCGCAAAAAAAAAACAAAAAAAACCCAGTTCATATTAAAATCCACCAAAAGAAAGCTCTGTTTGTGTGGAAAAACAAATGAATTTGATAAGAATTTCAAATGGGTACAGTGTAGCATGACTGAGTAATTGCCATTCAATTGGTCTGGGCAGGAAGGGGGTATAAGTGCCCAATAAATGGCCAAGTGGTTAAAGGGATCACGTTATTGAAAGAGCACTCAGATCATTAAATATATACCAGTGGGTCTTTGCCTGGACCAGTTTTTTTAACTGTTTATTGACTTGGAAATATTGTAAGCGCCATTTAAAGGTATTCAGTTTTTAGTGGCATCATTAGGTGTGTGTTTAACAGCTGATGCACATACTTGGTTTATCATTTATTTTTAATTTCTCACACATTTTTGGCACAAGTGTTTACTTTATACTACTTATTTTTATCCTATTGACCCAGAACAAGTATATAGTTAAGTAGTTGTCTTCAATATTCAGATTTTTTGCAGCATTCCTGTTCTGAGACTGTGACTCAGATCTACTGATGCCAAAATAGCCTGAGCAGCCAAAGCTCCATTGCCTTCAATAGGCTCTTCAGCAGCTTGTTAAACTGTCAAACAGAGTTTTCATTAATGTCAATAGAATCTGGGCCATGCATGTGTGGGAGACACGATAAATGACTTGTAAAGAAGCTGTGTGAGAAGCAATTTTGTCACTGGAGGAAGGGGCTACAGTAGGTACAGATGCTTCAGGAGGGTGACTTAACCACTTGCTTACTGGGCACATATACTCACTTCCTGCCCAGGCGAAATTTCAGCTTTCGGCACTGCGTCGATTTAAATGAAAATCGCGACTTGGCTCCCAAACAAAATTTGCGTTTTTTTTCCCACAAATAGAGCTTTCTTTTGGTGGTATTTGATCACCCCTTTTATTTTTTGTGCTATAAACAAAAAAAGAGCGACAATTTAAAAAAAAACACAATAGTTTTTACCTTTTGCTATAATAAATATCCCAATTTAAAAAAATATATATATATTATTTTTCTCAGTTTAGGCCGATACCAATTCTTCTACATATTTTGCCCAAAAAAATTTGCAGTAAGCGTATAGTGATTGGTTTGCGCAAAAGTTATAGCGTCTACAAAATAGGGGATAGAATTCAGAAATGTTTTTATTATTATTTTTTACTAGTAATGGTGGCGATCTGCGATTTGTGTCAGGACTGCGATATTATGGCGGACACAACGGACACTTTTGACACATTTTTGGGACCATTCACATTTATACAGCGCTCAGTGCTATAAATATGTACTGATTACTGTATAGATGCGACTGGCAGGGAAGGGGTTAACACTAGGGGACAAGGAAGGGGTTAAATGTGTTCCCTACTAGTGATTCTAACTGTGGGGGGAGGGGACGGACCGGCATTTTAGAGCCACCTTGTGGCCGTCTTTTTTTTTACTATGGCTTGGGTCTGAAGAGGTTAAAGGGAGAGTTGCACTGAAATTATATTAGTCATTTAAAGAGACACTGTCACCTTATCCATGCAAGGAAAAGCAATGTTGTGAAAGTGGGGCTTAGGCATCCTTGTGGAGACAAGTGAAACTACACTCACTAATGCCTAATCCCAAGGCAGGGAGGGAGCTGCGGTCTTGTGACGGTCAACATTAGGGCAGATCCCCCAAGGTTAGAAGTGAGCTACAACTACGCTGTTAACTTTGTGATCCGTGGCTGACTTTGTAATACAGACGACATTGGAACACTCCTTCTGCTGGAGGACACCACTTCCAGGAGTGCAGCATTTAGGGATCAGTACCACCTGTACCAGTCCCGACCATACCAGCATTCTCATCACCGCTCTCTCAGTGACTAATCCCACAGTTGCAATGGGATACAGCAAATGCTTTCTCACCTTCTCCAACCACTGTGCTTGCACTTATTCTCCCAAGGTACCTCATACATCTCCCCATGACTTCAGGCTGGGTCACTAGGCACTCTGCGCTGTAGATCCAGTCCTAAAGATTGGGGAACTGGCTGCTAGCGGAGGTGCCAAGCACCTTACCCATTCCACTTCCAGAGTGACCGTCACCCATTTTCTTGGTTGATTGGCTGCATTGCATGTGACACAAGCACTATAGTTCTTTAAACAACATGTTAGCTTCCTCTGGATAGCACTCTGTGTGTTATACCCATGTATTGCATCTTTCGCTAGCTTAGTCCCCTTGTTGTGTTAAAAAGCCCTGTTCTTTTGATACTCCGTGCATGCACGGAGTATGCAGGAGACTTCAGACCTGGCTATGCAAGTAAAACAAATGACATCCTTTACTGCAGTGTTAAGTTTGACATCAAATTGCAATTTAGTTTTAGTCATAGTCTTTTGACTAAAATGCCATTTTAGTTTTAGTCATATTTTAGTCATCTGAATTGTTTTAGTTTTAGTCATATTTTAGTCTATCAAAAAATCTCCAGTACATTTTAGTCTACTAAAATGTAATGGGTTTAGGTAAATTGTAATGCAATTATTTAAATATTTCTCTAGAATTACCAAACTCATTATATACCCCTGAAGTAAAAATCTAATAACGTTATTATTTATGGTATTAAGGTTTGACCATACACTACAGATACACATTTAGCCATTGTGATACATAATAGGGGTTATTTACGAAAGGCAAATCCACTTTGCACTACAAGTGCACTGAAAGTGAAGTCTCTGTAGATCTTAAGGGGGACGCGTAAGGAAAATAAAAAACAGCATTTTTGCTTGCACATGATTGAATGATAAAATCAGTAGAGCTTCTCCCCCCATTTCAGAGCTTCCCCTCAGATCTACAGCAATCTACAGCGACTGCACTTCCAAGTGCACTTGTAGTGCAAAGTGGATTTGACTTTAGTAAATCAACCCCAATGTCTTTATAAATAAAACCAACAAACAAAAATATTGCTTTTGACAAACAGAAGTGCAACTTTAAAATCTAAAAACTAAAAAAAATGTAAACTCTATTGGCTGTAATGGTATGGCACATATTATCTGAATATATTACCAACAATAAATACAGTGGAACCTCGGATTACGAGTAACGCAGTTAACGAGCACTGCGCATTACGAGCATTATATTTTTAAAATTCCTGACTCGGTTTGCGAGTGTTGTCTTGCAAAACGAGCAGGATTCAAACCACAGCAGTGTGCAGTACCGTGTTTGGCTTGTGATGGGGGCGCCGGAGCCGATCGGAGCCAAACGGTGCCGATCAGAGTCAATTGACGCCGTTCGTAAAATGCTCGGAAAGACTCGGAAAGGACTCCATTGCTGAGCCTTTCCGAGGTTTGCTGAGGTAATCTGAGCTGTCCTCGGGCCTCTCTGTGTGTTTCCGACGCTCTTCGGCGCCCCCCCCACCTCTGGCCACATGCTGTATTGCATGCCATTGAAGTCAATGCAGAACGAATCATTTTTATTTCCATTGACTTCAATGGGGAAACTCGCTGTAATACGCAAGTACTTTTGAGTACGAGCATTCTCCTGGAACAGATTATGCTCGTAATCCAAGGTTCCACTGTATTAAGCAAAACAATATAACATTTTTACATCAAATTTCGATTTAGTTTTAGTCATAAGTATCTGTTCGCCCCAGTACCTCGCATTACACCTCATATTACTAAAATAGTAAAGGTAAAGTCCCTCTACACAAATTATATATATATATATATATATATATATATATATTCAGTTGTGTGAAAAAAGTAATTGCCCCCTCTCATGCTGAATCATGATTGAACTGTGATTAACCACAATTGTTTGGAAAGCCGCCTACAAAAATGACTCCAAGAGCATGACGGCGACTCATCCAGAAGGTCATAAAAGAACCCAGAACAACATCTAAAGAACTGCAGACCTCACTTGTCTCAGGTAAAATCAGTGTTCATGATTCAACAATAAGAAAGAGACTGGGCAAAAATGGCCTCCATGGGAGTGTTCCAAGGCCAAAGCCACTGCTGACCAAAAAGAACACAAAGGCTCATCTCACATTTACCAAAAAACATCTGGATTATCCCCAAAACATTTAGGCAAATATTCTGTGGACTGATGAGACAAAAATTAAACTTTTTGGAAGGTGTGCGTCCTGTTACATCTGGCATAAAACAAATACCAACAGTCAGACATAGTGGTGGTAGCGTGATGGTCTGGGGCTGCTTTGCAGCTTCAGGACCTGGACGACTTACCATAATTCATGGAACCATGAATTTGAGCTCTGCCAGAAAATCCTAAAGGAGAATGTCCGGCCATCAGTTTGTGACCTCAAGCTCAAGTACACTTGGGTTATGCAGCAGGACAATGATCCAAAACACAGCAAGTACACCTCCAAATGGTTCAAACAAAGCAACATTTAGGTTTTGAAGTGGCCTAGTCAAAGCCCAGACTTAAATCCAATTGAGATGCTGTATCATGACCTTACACATGCCATTCATGCTGGAAAGCCCTCCAATGTGGCTGAATTAAACAAATTCTGCAAAGAAGAGTGGGCCAAAATTGCTCCGCAGCAATGTGAAGGACTCATTGCTAGATATCACAAAAGCTTGATTGCAGGTTTGGACAGCTTTTTTGCCTTAGTAAATGAAACCATCATTTAAAAACTGCATTTTGTATTTACTCAGGTTATCATTGTGTAATAATAACATTTGTTTAATGATCTGAGTTATTTAAGTAAGCCAAATATGCAAAAAAAAAAAGAATCAAAAAGGGGGCGTTTTCACACAACTGAATACATTTTTGATATAAACACACACACACACACACACACATTATATATATATATATATATATATATATATATATATATATATATATATATATATATATACTGCATATACTCGAGTATAAGCCCTCCTGAATATAAGCCGAGGTACCTAATTTTTCCACAAAAAAAGGGAAACATTATCGACTCGCGTATAAGCCTAGGGTGCCCATCTGCATGCCTCACTTTGCCTCACTGTGTCCATGCCTCACTGTGTCCATGCCTCACTGTGTCCATGCCTCACTGTGCTCATGCCTCACTGTGTCCATGCCTCACTTTGCCCATGCCTCACTGTGCCCATACCTCACTGTGTCCTTGCCTCACTGTGCCCATGCCTCACTGTGTCAATGCCTCACTGTGCCCATGCCTCACTGTGCCCATGCCTTACTGTGTCCATGCCTCACTGTGCCTCACTGTGTCCATGCCTCACTGTGCCCATGCCTCACTGTGTCCATGACTAGACTTACGATTAACATGGGAGTATATAGAAGGGGTGCCCGGGTTTGAAAAATCTTTGCTCCCCAGCCGTAGGTCCCCCAGACAGCAAACTTTGCACACTTGTAGAGGAGAACTGGGGCCAAGTTTGGGGTCCAGGGGACCTATGGCCGGCCGGTACCGGGTCCCAAAAGTCCGTGAGATCAGGCGCAAAAAGGTGACTCGAGTATAAGCCAAGGGGGGCATTTTCAGCACCAAAAAATGTGCTGAAAAACTTGGCTTATACTCGAATATATACGGTATATATATATATATATATAGTATTTGGGGGATTTGTAAAAGGTGGGGGGCTTTTTTACTGACCTGGGGGGGTCTGACTGAGAAAGAAGGCGGTCAATATGCTTCTTCCTAAGATTCTCTCTTCTCTCCCCGTTTCTCTGGAAAATCTGGGAGGGAGAATTTTCACAGAGATCACCAGGGCTGATATCGCAGTTACATAAACTGGCCGTGTTAATTTAGTCAACGGAAATATTTTAGTAGACCAAATTAACACTGCTTTATTGAGGTAGTTGCTGATAGCAGTACAGTTCAAGAAACATTATTGAGACAGTTCCTATACAGAGCTCTTCTAAGTGTGCATACCTCATGCAGAAGGCCATGAGGCAATCCCTTTTATGGCAAGAGTCCATTAAGGCAATAATCCTCAAGTGGCAATACAAGTCCCTTAGAGTCCATGATTGGCAGTAATCCATAAAGGCAATAAGTCCATGGTTAGCAGCTACAGTTCCATAGGGTATCTAGGCTTGGGACCCCCCACTAGGAGCCTTGATTAGGATCCCATCATCCCCCCAAAGGAAGTAATCACTCCAGGAGAGTAACCAGCATGTTGGCAGGGTTCGACCCAGGGACTTATTGATTGCACGTTTAATGTTGGTTGACCTGTGGGGACAGTAACCTTGCTGAAAATATCTGTAAAATTGTTAAACCGTACAACCTGGTCACTTCCAGCTCAATGGTCAACCTGAGGACACAGAGCAACAACAAGACAAATTATAATACTTTGCACCTATCTGGCTCAACTATCATATCATATAAGGAAATGAGCACAGTCAAGAAAAACAAGTGCTTGCGCAGGAAGACATGTTGACCTCTTGTAGCCATCTGCGTACAAGCATCAGCGACTTTTGGTTATGTGATAGTCCTTGGGTCTGGTGATTGTTTGTATCGTCCAAGCATTATTGTCACAGTGAAGCAGATCACATGTCCCCTCAAACCCAAAAATGCTGGGTAGTGTCATCAGCTGGGAAGAAAGAACGAGCTGTGACTGATTGTTAGTAGGGTTAGTATAACTGGGCCATGGTGTGGGGGCTGTTCCTTTGCAGAGATATTGTCACTTTGATCTGCTACTTCCAAGTAGTAGAGGTGGATATTATTTAATCTACTGTAGTATATTTGTCATATTGCTCCTGTTTTTCACTTTCTGCACAGCCAAATTAATACATTTCCCCCAGTGAGTTTTGATACAAATAAAAAGTGTTGCACTTTTATTTAGCAGTCAGTTCATTTTAATCACGTTCAAGATGCATTCTTCATTAAAGCAGATGTTAGCTCTTGCTTAAGAACTAAATAAATAAGGTTGTCCTTTATAAAGGAACAAGATTGTCTTTCTAGCTAAGTAAACACTCATTATGCAAATAACTCTCTGTAACTTATCCAGAGTTTTTAAAGGTTAGAGAAGAAAATTATGCTTGTCCCCTCTTGCAGGGAAGATAAGAAAGTGTGTAGAAACAAAGGTAAGGACTAAAAAACTCAGGGATTTATTTCAGTAATTATCTCCCTTTATGCTAATTTAGGTTCATGCTGAAATGTAAAGACCATCATTAGATTAGATTCTAGGGGGGCTATAGACATTGCATAATTACTATTGTTGTTTCCAAATGTGAGCATCATTTCTGATTATTTGGCTTTTTCTGATCTCATGTGGAGGTGTGAGGGGAGAGGGGTGATAACAAGTGTCTTTGTCAACTGAAGACCTTTGTTATTGCACATGGAGATTTTGTTATAAATTGTAAAATTCCCATATGATTGGGCCTCTGTTCGAAGAGTACCTTAATGGTTGTGGTCCTGAGACGCTCCCTGTTTATTGTTCTCAATGAGCCATAGTTCTTTTGCCCCCCCCCCCCTATAGTATTACAGTCAATGGTCATAAATTAAAAACTATTTTCAAATAACTTGTTGCTGAAACAAATCAAAAAAATGCAACAGACATTTTTGGCAAAAATGTGGTTTCAGTGAGTATTTTTTATTTATTTATTACAATTAGGGCTTTCATCAGCCAGAATGTGGCAGAACCCTGTTTCCGCCACCTCTAGCAGTCCTATTCTTTCCAACCTGTCACTGTAAACACAGAAGCAGAAAAAGGTTTTTTTTTGGATTATTTCTCTACTGTCTTCTCTGTTCGCAGTGACATCACTTCGAGCAGCTCAAGGGTGCTGCCCAGCCACCAACCTCACTACTCCTCTTGAGGGCTTCTCCCTGGCACTCTCCGTTGAGTGGTGAGAGCACTCAGTACTGTGGGGGGCTCTACTATATTGTGAGGGGGCTTTATACTGTGGGGGGAACTGTGCTTTGTAGAGCTCTGCACTGTGTTGGGGTTTCTGTAGTTTGGGGGGGGGGATATGTGTGTGGGTAGGCTTTATTGATATTGAGGGTCTCTGTATTGTTTTGAGCTCTGTACTATTATGGGGAGATCTGGACTGGGTGGGAGGGGGTGGAGGGAGAGCTCAGTACTGTGGAGGGGATCTCTATACTGGGGACTGGGGGTGTGAGGAAAGGCCTTTACTGTTGGGTTGGGAGGAAGGTACAATTAGGTTCTACACTGGCCTGTGTTACCCACTCCTGCACCCATTCCTGTTTGCTATGCACTCCTGAGCCTGGTGCCCTGTGTAATATGTGCTCATGCCCCCTTTACTCTTTGTGTTATGCATTCCTTTGCTAAGAACGTGGTGGACCCAAGCGGCACTGTAAGGTGGGATGTACTGATGTGGAAAACAAACTGGACATGAGACAAAGGTGGTGAGACCTTTCTAATATGCCTACAGCATCTTACCTTCACACCCATCACCTATAGGACTCTCCACAGGTCCAATCTATATCAGCACATCCACCTCACCTGAGGAGTGATAGTCTGCCTACATCCTCCCTTCTCAGGAGAGGATTTTGTTTGTCCTTAGACAGTTTGCCCCTATACTGATTAGGAGGCTTTCAGACAACTTTGCTCACAGGCTGACCCCTCCTGACATACAGCCACAATCTAAACAATGGTGTTGCTCATGAGAACTGAGTCTGACTATGTATGAAGTGCAACCTACAAAAGACCATCAGGTTATAAGTGGATACCTCAGCTGAGGTCTTATGTTTACCAAAACTGCTTTAACTGTGGTGCTATCTAGTTCTACATGAGTGAATGGCTGGATGTATGGGTGACTGCACAGCTGTTTTCCCTGCAAACAGACAACGTTGTCTTTATTTTTAACTGTGGTTGGTGAAGGTACTTATGCTTGGCGTTTTTGTATTGAATTTTTTAAATATTTAATTAAAGATGTAATTTTTTATTCAACTGAAGTGTGCCACTTAGTGACTGCTTGGAGAATTAATCTTTCCTTTCCGCTGCTCGTTTTTTTTGGTCATGTTGACTGCAACTGATACAATTTAGGTATCGTCAGGTGGTAGGTTGATATACCTGGGACAACATTGTAATATTACTAATTGTTCCTTTTGCTCCTCATTGAAGTGGTCGATCCGGGATTCAAATGTATTTATTTAAAGTACCAATAGGTAAGCCCTATTAAAGGCTTACCTATAGGTACAAACAATACATGGAAGTTTACTTCCCCTTTAATGACAATTAGAAAATGACTAATGACAAACAAAGAAATACAATTTTCCTAGTGGTGGAAAAAGTTAAAAGTTAAACAAAAGTTTTGGCTGTACATACACTATGGTTAACCACTTAAGGACCCCTTCACGCCGATATATGTCGGCAGAAGGGCACGGCTGGGCACAAGCATGTACCTGTACGTTGCCTTTAAGAGCCCAGCCGCGGGGTCGCGACCTGGTCCAAAGCTCCGTGATCACGCCCGCGGGACCCGCGGACCCGATCGCCGCCAGTGTCCCGCGATCGGTCACAGGAGCTGAAGAACGGGGAGAGGTGTGTGTAAACACACCTTCCCCGTTCTTCTGTGTGGCAGTGACCCTGATCGTCTGTTCCCTGATATAGGGAACGACAATCAGTGACGTCACGCCTACAGCCATACCAACCCTAGTGGTTGACCCCTTCACTGCCATTGTCATTTTCACAGTAATCAGTGCATTTTCATAGCACTTTTCGCTGTCAAAATGACAATGGTCCCAAAAATGTGTCAAAAGTGTCCGCCATAATTTCGCAGTCACGAAAAAAATCGCTGATCGCCGCCATTACTAGTAAAAAAAATTATTCATAAAAATGCCATAAAAATATCCCCTATTTTGTAAACGCTATAAATTTTGCGCAAACTAATCGATAAGCGCTTATTGTGATATTTTTTTTTACCAAAAATAGGTAGAAGAATACATACCGGCCTAAACTGAGGGGGGAAAAAAATGTTATATCTTTTTTGGGGATATTTATTATAGCAAAAAGTTAAAAATATTGCATTTTTTTCAAAATTGTCGCTCTATTTTTGTTTATAGCGCAAAAAATTAAAACCGCAGAGGTGATCAAATACCACCAAAAGAAAGCTCTATTTGTGGGAAAAAAAGGACGCCAATTTTGTTTGGGAGCCATGTCGTACGACCGTGCAATAGTCAGTTAAAGCAACGCAGTGCCGAATCACAAAAAGGGGCAAGGTCCTTAACCTGCATATTGGTCCGGGTCTTAAGTGGTTAAAACACTAAAATAAAAATAAAATTATTTTCACAACATTTTCAGAATTCTGGAGCCCCATTTGGGAAAAAAATTGTTTTGGCTATACATGTAATCTAAGGTTAAAAACACAAAAAAAAATAAAAAAACATATTGAAAATTATTGTTACTATAGTGAGTGTTTTCATTCCTAATTGCCTGGCTAATATCAGAGCAACAAGGCTGGGAGCCTAGGGGCTGATTAAAAACAACGGTTGCTGGCATACAAGCTTTTCAAGAGAAGCTGGATGCATTTTACTCTGTTGGAAGTGCTGATGAATTAACTTTAATATTTATTAAAAAAATATATAATCACAGCCATTAGGGTTAGGCCTGCTGAATAGAGGAAAAAAGCATTTCACTGAGGCCTTAGATCTGTTTCAAAAAGCCAGATTTAATGTGTTTACTCAAATACATAAAAGCAGTCAAATAATGATGAAAACAATACAATAAAATATAAAGAACCCCCGTACTTTAGAAACCAAGATCAACCCTGAGGCCTAGTACACACGTCCGAGAATCTCATCATGAAAAACCCGTCGTTTTCCCTGACGAGATTCTTGGCAAGAAACTCTTGCCGCCGGAGTATACTGACTGTCCTTTCAAAGGAACCGCAGTTCTCTTGAAAGGAAAGAACGCAGTGACATCATTGCGTATGATGAGCATGCGCTCGTCACATTCGATGCTGTGGAAGCTTCCGCGCATGCGTCAAAGTCATTTCGAGCATGCGCGAGTTTCCACAGCGACAGGTAAGTATACACACGCTCGGGTTTCTCGTCAGGAAACAGGCTGACAAGAATCTCAACAAGAAAAAAGAGAGCAGGTTCTTTTTTTTGCTCGTCGAGATTCTGGCTAGATTTCCTGACGAGAAACCTGAATGCCTCGTACACACGAACGGGAATCTCGGCAAGAATCAGTTTTCTTGCTGGTTTTTGCCGAGAAACCCGGTCATGTGCACGAGGCTTCACAGATAGACAAAAAGTGTTCTGGCTCCTTTTAGCATAGTTTAGGGGGAAATATTTGTAAACATTTGAAAGATAAGAGCAAAGACTTACAACATTTCTAGGATCTTTGCAAATATCCCAGTTACGCTTAAAAAACAAGATATTAAATACTGTCCTTTATGTAATTTACCAATGACAGTATTCATCTAGACTACTTCTATTTATGTCAGTATAAGACCAGCTGATCTTTCTTGTTTTTTTAAATTACAGCAATTGATCAAGTCTCATATGGGAATCATGCAGAATCATAAAATAAAGTCCACTACTTGTAACAATTGGAAGACAGTATGGACCTTTTATTAAAGAAACATAGAGGTGAAACATAGACACCTCCAAAACCTAAAAACATCAATGGAGATAACCACTTGACCTCTGGAAGGTTTTAGCCACTTCATGACCAGGGCATTCTTTGCTATTCAGCACTGTGCTAATTTAACTGGTAATTGTGCAGTCATGCAACACTTTATGCAAATAACATTTATATCATTTTTTTCACACTGAAAATGTTGGGGAAAAAAAAGATATTTTCTACTTTCTGTTCCACGGATGATTTCCTATCCCTATTGAGAGACACAGGGATGTGTGAAAACAAAAAGCTATTTTGATCTCTGTAACTTGAGATCTAAAGTCTCTGGTAAGATGCGTGAGTTGGTGTGGGGACGGTCTTGCACGATCATGATTATTTGTTTGAGAAGCGCACCTGGTCACTTTCCAAATGACACTATACTGGTAATGGCAGTGATCAGCGACTTATAGTGGGACTCTGATAGTGTGGTGGGCAATCTGGTGCTTACAGACCCTTGCTGGGAGGTACACTAGCTGACACAATAGTGACACAAATACAGTGATCAGTATTAATACTGTACATTGTCACTGTACTAATGATACTGGCTGGGAAGGGGGTTAACATCTAGGGACAATCAAGCGGTTAATTGTTGCCTAACAAGTGTAATGTGTGCTGCTTTTCCTAACTGTAACAGGCGCACTATGCCTAGTGCTTTCAGCGTCGTAATGCGTTCCATTCTGGAACGCATACGGCGCTCGCGTGATGACGTCATCGCCCAGCGCGGCCCTGCGTTCCAGCGTGGAACGCGGAAGTGCGCCGTACACGACGCCCTGTTTGAGTTACTGCAATGCACTCCAGCTGATCTCCTGCCTATAAAGACATTCATTGGAGATACAGCTGGCGTTCTATTATTGTCAGCCGTAGCCTCTTAGGCCTAGTCTGTCAGCTCAACCATGCTGCTGCCTTTGCTCCCTTTGCCGGAACACCACTCCAAGAAACAATTACTACTTTGCTGCTAAAGACTTCCTATAACAACTGCATTGCTGGGAACTACCCTCATGCCATGAACATCTTGCACCATGGACATCCCATCTCCTGCATAGATATCTACAAACGGATAAGTAGTCATTCCTACACTTGTAGGTCTATAGGAAGATCTAATGCTAATGTTTCATCTATTACAATTGCAGTATTACAAATACTGTGTGGATATTACTATATCTTCTGGAAGATACTAATGTGTTAAAGCTTATTGCAAATGAGTACTTTAAAGGCATAGCTACCTCTAAATCATTATAGCAATATTTACCTCATGTATGCTACTCTAATTACTACAGCTATAATTGCCTCTCATATGTGTGCATTGCTACATCTATAACTACAGCTCATGTCTACAACTATATTTTCCTGAGCTATACTGCCTCTCATATGCAATAGTATTATATCTACAATATTCACCTCAAATATGCTACTATAATTGCCTAAGCTATATTCCCTCTCATACGCAAGTACTATTACTCAACTAAAGTACCTGTTATACGCATGCAACAGTTTTCACTACTATTTACTACGAGCCTGACATAAGTACAAATCCTCATAGGCCTTGTCCTAATTGTTTGAACATGTTTGCTCTAACTTTTCTATGCTAGGGGTTGATGCTATTCTTAGCATCATGGGTCGAATCTCGAAATAATTTTCTTTCGAAAATCTTATCTAAGAATCTTTGTTCGTATTTCGCACCATTAGTGGGCTGCAGCAACAGCCGATTTTCGTGCGGCCATCGAATTTGAGTAATCGGAAAAACAAACAGTTTTCTAATCAATGATGGGAGAATCGTGCGAGAAAGGTAATTGAAAAAGAAATGCGCTTGTGCAAGAAAAGAAAATTCCTGGAAAGAAAAGAAGATTCCCAGACACAAAAAGTATTTTCGGTAGCATCATGAGGTGAAATTAAAGGTTTTGTTGGTCGTCAATGGTGGCATCATCGAAACACAAAACGCACAAATTTTCAGATTTTCAAAAGTTTTCACTCCTTAATTCATCAGTTCTGATATTAGCCCATCATGTTACTTTTGTTATATGTTTAGATTTTGTTTTCAGAATTCTGAAACCAGATTTGTGGACAGTGCTCATATCAGGAAAGAAGGTCTGTGCTGAGATAAACCAAGTGATAAGCTGAACCCACCTGTGGTGAAGCAGTGGTGGAGATCAAGCAGAAGAAAGGGTTTCACTTGAACCTCTTGTTCAAAAACCCTGGTAGTAGACCATGAACGTAAGGACACTCAGTGACATGTGAACCAATGTTGCAGGCAGCACACCATCGGAACATTTGGGTTTGGATCAAACCCTGAGCTCATCCCTAATTACAGCCTATGGATGCCATTTGAGTAAATGTAGGATGTAGATTAGACACAAAGAGGACCATATCTCAAAGTGCATTCTTAAAGTTGTGACACTGCATAGATACGCCCTATTAAAGATATTATAGGCTTTCCTTCCTAACCCAAGCAAACCAGAATGAGCAAGTTATTTTTTTTTTAATGAGACAACATGACAAATCATGTGTTATACATTCTGTCAACCGCTAGAATGCTATCATTTGCAGACATTGTAAATGCTTTTGGTTGATTAGATTTCTCTGTAAAGGAATCTACAGGTTTAATTTTCCAGCTAAATTGATAAAGTAATACATCATAATAAATGTAGTAAGTCTTTAGTTTCTGAGGCTTAAAAACATATGGATAACTAATTACTTTCTACTCCCTTAATAAGATGACATATAAAAATGCGATATGAAAATATGCTTAATTATATTATTTTCTGCTTGCAATCCAAATATAAGGATTTCATTTATATGATATGTCATGCCCTATTATTGATAATTTAGGAAGATTTGAGAATCGGTTGACATGATTTAAGGGCTAGCATAATGAAAACATCCCTCAGGAAAACAAAACAATGTAGGACTTTAACAGTACCACACCATAAGTAAGTTAACAAAACATAATACGTTATTACAATGTAGAAACCATTAAAATCCCAAAAGAGCGGTAAATTGCACATCCGACAAAAGCTTAGCCTACGTTGAGAGCTGAATTAGGAAATCACAGAATCATACAGCTCCAAAATAGGTACACATTAAATCATATTGACCATTTCTTTGGCTTATTTCGCAGGACAAGGCCTGCTTCTTCAGAAAGAGCACAACTTTTAAGTGTCCCTAGAACATAAGGACAAGCACTAACTGCTTTTAACCACTTCCATACCAGGCACTTACGATCCTTCCTGCCCAAGCCAATTTTCAGCTTTCAGCGCTGTCGCACTTTGAATGACAATTGCGCGGTCATGCTACACTGTACCCAAACTATTTTTTTATCATTTTGTTCCCACAAATAGAGCTTTCTTTTGGTGGTATTTGATCACCTCTGCAATTTTTAATTTTTCCGCAACAGCTAAAAAAAGACCGCAAATTTTGAAAAAAATAAAGTTTTTATTTTTTCCTGTTAATTTTTTTTTGTAAATAAGTAAGTTTTCTTCTTCGATTACGGGCACTGATATGGCGGCACTGAAGGGCACCGATGAGGTGGCACCGATGGGCACCAATGAGGTGGCACTGATAGGCGGCACTGATGGGCACTGATAGGCGGCGCTGGTATGCGACACTGATGGGCACTCATAGGCGGCACTGATGGGCACTCATAGGCGGCACTTATGGGTGGCACTGATGGGTACTTATGGGTGGCACAGATGGACACTGATAGGTGGGCACTGGGCATGGATGGGCACTGAGAGATGGCACTGATGGACACTGATGGGTGGCACTGATGGACACTGAGGGGTGGCACTGATGGCATTGCTGGGCTTTTTTAATCCCATATTATGGCCGGTCAGTGCCCATGTTGCCAGTCAGTGCCCATTTGTGGGCACTGATTGGCATCTATTCTCTTTTTTTTTTCTTATTGCCCCCTTCCCTGGTGGTCCAGTGTGGGCTTCCCTGGTGGTCCAGTGTGGGCATCCGAGGGGGGGCTGCGCTGATAAACAATCAGCGTGAACCCCCCCTGTCAGGAGAGCCGCCGATCGGCTCTCCTCTGCTCGCGTCTATCAGACGCGAGTGAGGAAGAGCCGATCAACAGCTCTTCCTGTTTACATCATGATCAGCCTTGATTGGACAAGTCATTTATTTGTGCTTACTGATACCTCCATGGTACTTTTGTCACTTTACTCCTCTTTTGGGATTTTAATGTTTGAACATTGTAATAAAATATTATGTCTTTTAACTCACTTATGGTGTGGTACCGCTAAAGTTCTACGTAGTTTTGTCTTCCTTAGGGATTTCTTCTTTGTGCTAATGTAATGTTAAAGGATGTGGTACCAGTAAATCCATTGAGTATAGGAAGAGGCATGCTGCCTATCTCCCCCCAACTGTAATTATCCACTTGCCAACCGCAATATGTATGTACTGTATGCGTTGCGGATTGCAAATGGTTTACCAGAATTATGGCTGAAGCTATCAGCCATAACCCCAGAATTGGCAGGAGGGGACCTTGCCCCAATTCCCCCCCCCCCCTCGCTGCTTCCCGGTGTTTCTCGGGTGCACAGAAAACAGTAAGCTATTCGACAAAGTGGCGTGGCCAGTCACAGAAACGATAGAAGACCAGATCATCTTTGATCGCCCCCTATGGCCTTGAAGAGCCGGAGCAAAGTCATGAGGCTTCCGGTTCAGGTGGTAAGTACACAATTTTTTTTTTAAAGCTAAAGATCATTTTTTTTAATCCTTTGCTTTTAAAGGTAAAGGAAAGATTTGGGGTCTTTTTTTATTTATATTACAAGGGATGTTTACATTCCTAGTAATAGGAACAAAAAGTGATTAAAAAAATGTAATTAAAGGGACAGTGTAAAAATAAAAAATAAAATAAATATTTTTTTTAAAGCACTCCCCATCCCTCCATACTCACATGCATAAGTGAACGCATACCTAGTTCATGCACTCATATGTAAACAGTGTTTTCACCACACATGCAAGGTTTCGCCATGAACGTTAGAGCGAGAGTATTAATTCTAGTGCCACACTTCCTCTGTAACTCTAAACTGGTAACCTGTAAAAAAAAATAAGTGTTTCCCATAGAGATTTTTAAGCACTGTAGTTTGTCGCCATACCACCAGTGTGCACAATTCTAAAGCATTACATGTTAGGTATCTATTTACTCAGCATAACCTAATTTTTCATATTTTACTAAAAAATAGGGTTTATATTGTGTTTTTTTTTTTATTTATTAACCACTTGCCGACAGCTGGACGTTTAAAGACGTCCTGGGTTTTGCGGTGGTATATCTGAATGATGCCTGCAGCTACAGGCATCATTCAGATATTGTCGTTTTCAGCCGGCGATTCCCTACACCATAAGAATGGTCATAGTGGATGGTCAGCCGCTTGATCTTTCTTACGGGCGGTGAGAGGGGACGTCCCTCTTCCCGCCACCCTCCGGTGCTTCTACCGACTCACTGCTGCGATCGGTGTGTCAGAGAACGGATCTGCCAACCCCCAAATGTCCACCATAGAGATTTCCAGCAGACAAGATGGTCGCCAGAGTCTCTATGATCGTCGGAGGCTGGGCACGATGTTATAACGTCACGCCCAGGATCTGCGTTCAAAAAAATTGGAAGCCGTGATCGTTTTTTTATTTTAGGCTTCCCAGCCTAGAGGGGAGATATTTTGTCTTATTGACCCCATATATCACTGTAAACAGGTCCTGTCATGCCATATTCCTACTACAAGGGATGTTTACATTCCTTGTAACAGGAATAAAAGTGATCAAAACATCTTTTTTTTTTAAGTTTCAAATTATATTTTTTTAAGTAAAATTAACAATAAAAACTTTTTTTTTAAAGTGCCCCTGTCCCCGTGTGCTCGCACGCAGAAGCGAATGCATATGTAAGTCCCTCCCACATATGAAAACAGTGTTGAAACCACACATGTGAGGTGTAGCCATGAACGTGATGCCCCGTACACACCATCACTTTATGTGATGAAAAAAAATGACGTTTTTAAAAACGTCACTTTAATTGACTGTGTGTGGGGGAAAACGTTGTTTTATGTCTTGTAAAAAACGACCAAAAAAAATTGAAGCATGCTTCAATTTTATGTGTCGTTTTTCAAAAGTGCACTTTTTACTTCACAGAAATTGACCGTGTGTAGCAAAAAACGTCGTTTTCTAAGACGTTTTTTCATCCACGCATGCCCAGAAGCTACTTATGAAGCGAGCTTCAATGGTAAAACGTGGTGGAACGTAACCTCGCTTTGCAAGATCATTGTGAGAAAACGATGGTGTGTAGGCAACTTCGTCTTTGAAAATTGAAGTTTCAAAAACGTCATTTTTTACTTCACAGAAAGTGTCGTTTTTTTTCATCACATAAAGTGATGGTGTGTACGCGGCATTAGAGTGAGAGCAATCATTCTAGCCCTAGACCTCCTCTGTAACTTGAAACATGTAACCAATAAAAAAAATTAAAGCATCGCCTATGGGGATTTTTAATACAGAAGTTTTGTGCCATTCCAAGAGCGTGTGCAATTTTGAAGCGTGACATGTTAGGTATCTATTTAATCAGCGCAACTTAATCTTTCACATTATGTAAAAAAATTGGGCTAACTTGAAAAAAATGCGAGGTAAAAAGTTGCAACGATCGCCATTGTATTCTCTAGAGCCTCTGCTAAAAAAAAAACATATATAATGTTTGGGGGTTCTATGTAAATTTCTAGCAAAAAAAATATGATTTTTGTAGGAGAGAAATGTCAGAATTGGCCTGGTGGGCAAGTGGTTAAAATGTATTTTTTCCCAAAAAATTGTGTTTGAAAAACAGCTGCGCAAATACCGTGTGACATAATAACATTGCAAAAATCATCATTTTATTTCCTAGAGTGTCTGCTAAAATATATATATATATATATATATATATATATAATGTTTGGGGGTTATAAGTAATTTTCTAGCAAGAAATACTGATTTAATCGTGTAAAAAAAGTGCCAGAAAAGGCTTGTTTTTTAAGTGGTTACACTGCGTGTTTGGCTATAATTACTGTCCATGTTTGCCTGGCCAGGACAATGAGAGCCTTGCAAAAAAATGAAACATAAATAAATAGTGAAATGGGAAAATGGCTGGGTCTGGACCAGTGTTTTTTTAGCTATCAGCACTATTTAAGGTCAGATCAGGTTTTAGACATTTTTATCTTGTCTGTGTTGGACTCTGACTCCTTGTTTAACCCTTTTGCTACAAGACCCTATCCTTCACCTTTACCCTCAGGTGGCCAGACCATTTTTGCAATATTTATATTTTTTTATTTTTCACTTAAAACTTGCAGAGTTTGTAAGAAAACCTCAAAGTGTACATTTTCTGACAGAAAGGATTGATTGGTAGAATAAAAAGATAGTGCTAGTGATTTTTTTCCCTTTATAGTTGTACAAATGTTTACCAAACTAATATTTTCAATAAAACACTCTAAACAATTTTTTAATGCGCACAAATACAAACTTCCTACTAAATCTTAAAAAGTGCACTGACACAGAAAACGCGTAATATCACAATGTGTGTAGTGCACACGTGTGTTTTAGGTGTGTATCTGCAGCAGAGGAAAGGTGGGCCTTAATGCCAAGCCACTGCATATATGCATCTGAGGGGAACTGCTCCTTTGTGGAGAGAGTGGGCTCACTGTATGCACCAAGAACAGTGTCCGAGCTCCCATGTGTATAATTCTATACATGGCATAGGATTTGCAAAGCATTATTTGCAGCTGCCTTGCTATGTTCTTGAGGTAGGGCTCATATACACCTGTTACACTCTTTGAAGAGCGATCTGCTTTGGCTCACATTTCAGAGAGCAACGCAGGTATGGCTGGCAGGCTTTGAGAGGCTGCGTCCAGAATGACATTTTTTTTTTTGCCAGCCAAACAGAGTTCTTGAAAGTGAATACTTTGCGACAACTGCAAGCTTAGAAAGAAAAAAAAGTTACCGCTTCAGGTGGATTGTGTTAGGATGATCAGTATGGTCTCAGGAGATCAAGGATGCTGGCAATGCACAAGGCAACAAATGGAAACAAAATATATGGACAGCCGCACTCCAAAAAACCTTGAGACAGGTACTCGCTGTGATGAGCAGAGCTGATGCAGATGGCAGCCGGATAAGCAATTGAACCAGATGTGAGAGCAGAGCCAGGAGCAGCAGCATGGTCACAGGGATAGCCGTGGTCAGGTGCAGGCAGGCAGCAAGGTACAGAGGCATAAGACAGAGACATGATCAAGAACGGAGCTGAGGTCAGGAACTGGTGAGAGAGGAGAGGCAGGATCCAAGTTCAGGTCAGAGTTAAGGGAACAAGTAGAGTAATCACAGGAGTCGGGGAACAGCTGAAAGACCAATCAGCACTGGAACATGAGCAGGAGCCCCTTTAAATAGTCAGTCTGGCGCCAACATGCATTGAGTGCACGCCCTTACCTGTGCGCATGTCTGTGCACATGCATGTGCCTAGTCAACATTCTGTCAAAAATTATGCATGCATGTGCATTTCTATTAGCCATTCTTTGTGCATGCACATTTCTATTAGCCAAACGTCTGGTAGTCATTGTCCACCAAGTGTGCTTTTCTCAAGTGCTGACAGTACCAGGCTCACAGTCGTTGTTCTTTCTCCCACTATCTCTTCTTCACTTCCTCTTCTTCTGTGCTTTTCTCACTCCTCTTCAGCCTCTAGGCAGCCACTGATGATGTAACTTCTGCACATCACCTTACAGCAGGGCTGGACTGGGACAAAAATTTGGCCCTGGACTTCATCCAGACAGGCCCACTTTAACAGGTCTCTCCCATGGTGGCCGGACAACTCCCGCTCCCTCCCCAGCCACCCAAGCCCCCTCTCCCCCTTCGCTAGCCACTAGCCGTTCTACTTTATTAGAATAGAACGACTGGTACTGGTAGTACCAGTGGGGAAGCTAGACATTATTTCACCCGGGGCTAAGAATCAGTTCGGTGCCCCCCCTTATGGGACAAGATTAGGCAGAAGTGAGAAACTCCCAGGCCATAGCTGTTGAGTCAGCTGTCTGTCCCCCATGCTCCTCTGTAGTCCCCCCTTCTCCTCTGGTCCTACCCCTGCTTCTCTGTTCCCCCCAGCTGAGCGCGGCGGGGAGGGAGAGGAGGTGAGCTCTGCGGGAAGGGAGAGACAGTGGAGCGGAGGGGGGCAGCGGTCTGCTGTCACTGAATCCGGCCCACTGAGCCATCGGCCCACCAGAAACTCCCTGTAGTCCCAGACTATGGAACGCTTTACCAACCAGCATTCGGTTGGAGGAAAACCATTTAGCATTCAGGAGAAAGATCAAAACTCATCTCTTTTGATATCAAAGGAGACAGGAACAACAAGCGCCCAGAGGCGATTTAGTTCGCATGTGCCGCGCTATATAAGTTCTTCATTCATTCAATGGCCAGTCAATCCATGCCTTACAGATGCGGGGAATAGACATGCCCCCCTAGAGCAGAAGAGACTTAGCAATTTATTTAATGAGTTTTATTACCTCTAAAACTATGGGCAATAATGCCAAATCCTAGGTTTGTGTAAGTGAATTGCATATTTTTATTATACAAAAATATTTGCATTAAGTCTTCATCTTAGTTTTATTGTTTTCTGTGCTTTCAGTTTGGTTTTATTAGCCCATAATTGTAGTTTCTATTGTGTGAATCTTTCAAGCCAAACCACTCTCTTAGGGATATTTGATATACAGAGATACACCTGTGGTTTGGTTTATAGTTCCTAGAGGGTTTTTGATGTGTGGTGGATGTGCATTCAAACTGTTTAATACATTATTGCTCCAGTTTATAGAAAGTGTAGCAGAAATGACTTGTTTCCTATTTCAATACACACACTTAGACTGGCAGTATGGCTTATACATCATAAAAGATAAGATTGGTTCAACAAGTGTTTTTCCAGCTCCAATCAAGATGTTTACAGCATAGGCCATAATTTAAAAAATAAGAAAGTTAATCCCTTGGGCTGTCACCACTCCAACTGCTGTATAAACAAAGGCATTATAATGACAATAATGACAATAGTATTTGTAGGAACACATACAAATCGTATTTCCTTTCTGTACAGCCACAGGCGAATAAATTTAGCTGTATACTGGGAAATGTAGAACCAGGGCTTTTTTTCAGGGGGAACTTGGGGGAACTCAGTTCCACCACCTCTGGCTCAGACCCTTTGGTGCCCGCTCACCACAATCACTTGTAAACACAGAAGTCTGGTTTCTGTGTTTACAAATGACAGCTCTGCACTGTGTGTGTAATCCCCCTGAACTCTGCATTCTGTATGTAATGCAATCCTGGTATTTAATGGCCCTTTAAGACCCTTCTACTGTTTGTGAAATCTGAACAGGTTCGTGGTTGAGTTCCTGCACCTATTTTCTGAGAAAAAAAGCTCTGTGTAGAACTATTGAAACATGTGAATTAAAAAAGAAAGATTGCTTCCGATGGCCTACCACATTTTTCCACTGTACTGCATTAAACCTTTCAATGGCTTTGCAATATAAAAGTTTAAAGGGTAAACCCAGAAACAGAAATATAAAGTATTGCAGCTTACCAACTGTTAAAGGTGCAGGCTGCATTTGTTTTTAAAGCTAATTTTTTTTTCAGAAAGTACAGAAAGTACCTCTTGCCAATCAATTTAATTGTCACTTTCTGTAAGCTGAAAAGACAACCCAACTTTTACCTTTTTTAAACTATTGATCCCATGAACTACCATGCAACAGAGATAAACAAAGGCAGACATGTCAGCCATGACAGGAAGTGTGTTATTCATAGGGTTACAAGGTGAAAATAAAAGGAAAAAGCCTAAAGCGTCATGTGCACTACTGGTTCTTTTTGTTCATCCTGGCGGGTTAAATAAAAAAAAATTGACAGCTCGGATCGGAGCTGCTGTACTAACAACGCAATGTTTTAACCTTTTTCTTACATTACTTTAGTTGCTTGATGATTTCTGGTTTCTGGCCTAGGTCAAATTGATCATACACTCCAGGAGCATTCATGGGCATTTTTGTTTCCTTCACCTGGAGGAGAGGAGGGGGAGTTCTTAGCCAAGTACACCCTCATTCCTGCATGCTTGAGCTAATGGCAGCTGGATTCCAGGAAGTAATTTAGATGCATTTAGAAAAAATAGGATTGGCGACTTTTGATAGTTTTCAATAGACACCTGTGTGCAATATAATAGCCGGGTCCATAGTTCTTGTTCCAGAACACAGCCTATTATATCTTTTACTGTTTCTAAGCAGGGTTGGTAATGTAAAATGTCTAATATTGTGTCCTAACACAATTTTGTGGCATTATATAATGTACCAAAGATTGTAAAAAGTGCATAAGTTCAAGCTTGTCTGGATTTTTTGAGATGTTGATTTTCATTTGCAGGACAATTCAAAGTTGTATGAAGTTAATTATTTTTATTGAAGCCTTCAAACCAGAGACTGAACTGTAGGGACATGATATGTATAATTTACATGGCTGTAAAAAAAGTGGTTTTCAAATTTGGTCTGTAGACATGTACCAGGCATGTTTCTCGGACATCAGCTGGTAAACATACAAACAATGGTTTCAATAGGCAGCAAGTGTTGGTTGGAAGGAGCTGCCTCTGTGCCAGCATTCAGTCTTCCCAAAGAGCAATAATGATGCTCTGATGCATATTGCTAATATGCAGAACATTATTGATGACGATGGAGAGAAAAAGACCTTTCCTTCTCACATCACTCTATCAGCTGATAGGGCACCATTCTTATGAATAGAACTCCTGGTCAAAGGGGTTGGGGCAGTCAACGTAGACACATTTGGAATAATTTACTAAAGCATTATGAAGCCTTGTGCCTAGATATAGACTTTAACATTTATTTGCAACCTTATGAATGGTACTTTCATGTCATTGGCTCATTGCCAAACAATTATGATCACTATTACAAATTATAATTTAGGGGGATGGTGTGTAATGACCAAATTCCATCGTTTTTTTGTATGTATATTAACCTCCCTGGCGGTATGATTCTTTCAGAAAAAACATGCTGAAAGCGGTACCATTATTTGCAAGGAAATTTGGCGTTTTATATTGTAGGTCTGTAATTTTTAGAAATAACTCACTTAAATCTGACCAAACAAGATTCTAATAGGCATCCCCGGTATGACATTTTTTTAAAAACAAAATTATAAATTATAATATAATAAATAATTATAAATAATTATAACAAATAATAATATAATTATAATAAAAAATATTCAATAATGTAATCAAATCAAAATCACTGAAATTTGCTCAGTTGCAGAATTGTTGCTGTCATTATTTTTTTTTTTTTATGACGAATTTCCCCACAAATCGCTATCGCACAATTCTGCAAGTGATTATAATTTATTATCGCTGTTTTTTAGCTGATCTAAAACTATTTTTGACATAAAGGGACACTTTTGGTTGCTATGGACAATCTACAGTTTGCAGGGAGAAAGAAACGTTTTTATTATATAAAATGACATGCATGACACAGGACAGACCACTAGGGACAAGGAGGATGTGTTTTTTTTACATACAGTACTGTAATCTATAAGATTACAGTATACTGTATGTAAAGTGTTTGTTTACTTTTTTGAATTTGGCGCCGTTCTCCGTCCCCGTGCGTCGTAACGTCGCAGGGAACGGAGATCAGCGGCACAGGAGGACGCTGTGTGAATCGAGCGAGTCTGGCTCTGGGATACCGCTAATGGTACTGAAATTCCACCGCGAGCCACACTCGGGAATACTGCTAGGCAGGTTAATGATTGATTATTTATTTATTTATGCATTCATTATTCAAATATGTATAAGCCTGAAAATATTTTTCCTAATGCCACGTACACACGATCAGTTAATACGATGAAAACGGACCAATGGATTTTTTCATCAGATATCCGATGAAGCTGACTTTCATCAGTCTTGCCTACACACCATCAGTTAAAAATCTGTTCGTGTCAGAACGCGGTGACGCAAAACACTACGACGTGCTGAGAAAAATTAAGTGCTTCCGAGCATGCGTCGACTTGATTCTGAGCATGCATGGATTTTTAACCGATGGACTTGCCCACAGACGATCATTTTTTTCTATCATTTTTTTAACCATCAGATAATTTTAAAACAGGTTCTAAGTTTTTTCACCGATGGGAAAAAAAACATGGGGCCCACACACGATCGGTTCGTCCGATGAAAAACGATCGTGTGTACTCGGCATAGGTCTATCAACAGATGACCAGTCACATTATGGCATCCTATGCTTAGTCATCTTAGTAAATAATGTGACCAGATCAAAAATCTGCAAGAATTTAAGCAAGAGTAGTAGTAACGGTTGAAAATATTTAGAATATCTGATAAAATCATTTAGAAATGCATTTACCAGGAAGCTACTAGTATAGTTAACCTGAAATTTAAGCAATCTGTCTTGACAAAAAATGATTTTCACAAATGTTTAAACTAATGAAAATTCAATAAAAAATTGCAGGCAAATTATATGAATGCTTATTTTTCTATACAATATATGCTCTTGGCTATTCCAGGAGATGTGTGGGTGAGACAAACCTTCTCTAAAAAATTATGTATATTCACTAACATATTAAATAGTAATTGTATGCAATGTTCCAGAATGCAAGAACATGTCCTTTAAGTTAAATTATTATTATCTAGCCATAAAAAAAAATTGTACAAAAAGTGATGTTGGCATATTGTTCTAAAAAGTTTAAAGAAAATATTTATATTAAAGTAGAACTATAGGCAAAACCTTTTTTTTTTTTTTTCATTTTGGATAGATCAAGGAAGGGTTATAACCCCTGTCCGATTTTTTTTTAGCCATCTGTGTCCCATTGGGGAAATTTCCCTTCACTTCCTGTCTCACAGCCAAACAGGAAGTGAGAGGAAATCCCTGAAAGTTAAGGGAATTCCTTGGGGACCCCCAGGTCACCAGAACTAGTGTCCCCATTGGAAGATTTGCTTTTACTTTACTTTTCGGGGGACAACCCAAAATTTGGAACTTTCTTTTACTTTCACTTTCAGTGATAATGGTAAACAGAACAAATAAAGAGGGCGAATCTTCCTAACAAGCAGAGACAGTTCAAACCCACCTCCACTCTATCCAAAACTAAAAAAGTTGCATTTAGTTATAACTTTTTAATCTTTTATTTATTTATTTTGTAAATAATGAAGATAATTGTAATATGTTTAAATAGCATACACATTCTAATATCTATCACTACTTCTAACCCTAAAATGGGGTTGATTTACAAATAGCAAATAGACAGTTCACTTGCAAGGGAAGTAGCATTTTATAAAGGAATTTTCCCCAGAAGTTGGTGAACGTGGAGAAATTTTACTTGCCATAGTAAACACCATCCCATGCAAGGAAAATGATCGTGATTGGATGATGGAAGTCAGCAGAGCTTTACCTCATTCACAAAGCTCTAAGGAAAAAGTGCTTGCAAAGTACAACTTCCCTTGCAGAGTGAACAGTCTTTTGTCCAAAATCAACCCCAAAATCTTGCAGTAACCATATAATATAATGTATAAACAATTGCTCACAAGAAACAGGCTTCTGGGTCCTCTCACACCACTTCCACTGAGCTGCATTACTTAATGCAACCCTAAGACCCCATTCACACCTGAGCGACAAAACGCCCGACGCCGGACGCTTCTGTCGCTCGAGGGGAGAATTCCCATTGCTGTCTATGGAGATGGTTCACATCTCATAGACGCCGAACGCCTGTCGCCTGAAAAAAAGTCCCGGACCCTTTTTTTCAGGCGACATAGGCGTTTTCCCATTGACAGCAATGGGAAGACTTTGAGAAAAAAAAAAAAAAAAGTGAAAGTTTTGTACTCGCGGCAAAATACGTCGCTACACGCGAACGCGGCTGTCGCTCAGATGTGAATGCAGCCTTACCCATGGACAAGACAAATTGCTTTGTTTCTAATCACCCTAGATCACAACATAACAAACGTGCTGCGCTGGTATGTGCTGCAAATGGAATGCTCTGCATTATAAAAAAGAAAAAGAAGGCACATAAACCAGTTCTTCGTGGGATTTGTTTAAGACAAGCTGCACTGTTTAATAGAGAGCGCAAAACACAGTGTAGTAGATTAGAAGCAGATTTTAACGCTAGTTATATGGGGCCATATTCTCATAGAAGTTACGATGGAGTATCTCAGGATACTCCATCGTAACTCCCTTTTTTGGCCCGTGTATCTATGCGACTGATTCTTAGAATCATTTTCGCATAGATACACTTAAGATCCGCCATCTGTAAGTCACTTACACTGGCGGATCTTAAATGTAATGACGCCGGCCGCCGCTAGATGGCATTTACGTGAAGGACTCATTTGCGTATGCAAATGATCCTTCTACGCCAATTCCCGAACGAGTTTGCGTCGCGTAACCGTCGCTAACGTCGTTTGCGTAAGCGGAAATTTACTCCTGCTATATGAGGAGTAAATTTCCGTAAGTCCCACGTAGGCCATGTTACGGATGGCGTCGGGTCCGCGTCGTGTTTTTTCGTCGGGTACGTCGTTTTACTAAGTCGTTCTTGAATACGACTTTACGTCAATGACGCACACGTCGGCGTCATTGACGTTTTCCGCCGAGAACTGGAGCATGCGCACTGGGCTTTTTGAAGCCCGGCGCATGCGCAGTTCATTAGAATCGGGGGCGCGCTTAATTTGAATACAAGCCGCCCCCTTGGAGATCCGCCAGGCTACGTCCCAACTTATGGAGCAAGTGTTTGGGGAATACAACACTTGCTCTTGTAAGTTGGGACAGCGGAGTGTAAGTGCCTTAAGCACAGCCCGCGGATTTTTAGAGAGAATATGGGCCATGGAGTTTGAAAATAACTCCTCTCCAAAATTAAGGCTTAAATTGGACAAGGCCAAACTGGAGTTTTATTTATTTCTTATGGAAACAGCTAACATCCTCATAATTCTCACCCCCCCCACAAATTTGTATCTCTAATCGTATGATCATACTAAATAGGCTTTCAGCTATTTCAGGTCCTAAAGTTAATATGCAGAAATCAACAACATTGAACATTTCATTATCTGATAAGGAAATAGATTTACTGTTAAGGAGGCATTTCCTTTTAAATGGGCTACACAAAGGGCCAGATTCACGTAGCTTGGGCGCAGCGTAACGTAACCCGTTTACGTTACACCGCCGCAAGTTTTCAGATTTAGTGCCCGATCCACAAAGCACTTACCTGGAAATTTGCGGCGGTGTATCGTAAACACGTCCGGCGCAAGGCGGCCCAATTCAAATGGGGCGGGTACCATTTAAATTAGGCGCGCTCCCGCGCCGGACGTACTGCGCATGCTCCCGTCGCAAATTTCCCGACGTGCTTTGCGCGAAATTACGACGCGCCGACGTTTTGAGAATCGTGACATCAACAAAGCACGCCGGGAAAAATATTTTTTTTTTTAAAAATTCAAAAGCGACGTGGGAAAGACGGGCATACTTTAACATGGTGGAGTACTTTTCCACCATGTTAAAGGTGCACTATCTTTGCGACGGAAATCTAACACTTGCGACCACGTAACGACGGGAAAAACCTTTTTGGATCGCCGTAACTCCTAATTTGCATACCCGACGCTGGTTTACGACGCAAACTCCCCCCAGCGGCGGCCGCGGTATTGCATCCTAAGATCCGACAGTGTAAAACAATTAGACCTGTCAGATCTTCTGGCTATCTATGCGTAACTGATTCTATGAATCAGTCACATAGATACTCTGAGAGATACGACGGAGTATCTGAGGTACTCCGTCGTATCTCTTTTGTGAATCTGGCCCAAAGTCTCTGCCTTACTTTGATCTTTGTGATCTATGGTGATCTGTATACCTATTTTCCACCAATTATCCAGCTTTATTGAAAAAAAAACACAAGTTTATTGTCAAAACGGTCATCTATTCAACTTTCCTGGTTTGGGGAAAACAATTTAATCAAAATGATCATTCTTCCGACATTTTTATATTTAAAAAAAATTCTCCCTGTACACATCCTGGCTTATTTTTTAGGAATGCTACAGCAGAGAGCCCGATACAATTGACTTGGGGACAAATTAAACCAAGATTGCCTAAAGAAACCTTATATCTCCAAGGGTGGCTTGGGTTTTCCTAAATTCATGACATATTATAAGGCTGCTCAAGTGGCACAACTGTCAAAATATCAAGCTACTACTAAAACCCCCCTCTGAGTTGCAATTAGGGTTGTCCCGATACCACTTTTTTGAGACCGAGTACAAGTACCGATACTTTTTTCCAAGTACTCGCCGATACCGAATACCGATACTTTTTTTTTTTTTTTTTTTTTTTTATGTCATGTGACAGTGGCAGTATTTTTTTATTATTATTATTATTTTTTTACAGTGATTTTTTATTTATTTTTAGGGGGATTGTCAGTGTTTTTTTTTTTCTTTTTACATTTTTTTTTTTTTAAATATTTATTGCAATTTTTTAATCAGCCCTGTTGGGGGTCTTTGGAGAGATATCAGGGGTCTTAACAGACCTCTGACGTCTCCCCTTTAAGACAGAGAAAGGGACTAAGGTCACAGATCCTCAGTCCCTTTCTCAGCTGCACTGGAAATGAATGGACAGGAGACAGAGGCTCCTATCCATTCATAAACTGAAGCATCGTAAACACAGTTTACGATGCTCAGTTATATGAATGGACAGAGTCAGTGATCACTGACTCTGTTCATTCTGAAAAGGTAGGAGCCGGGTTTAGCGGCTCCTACCGCCGCTCTCCATCCTGACAGATTGAGGGGGGAGAGAAGCCGGGCACGGAGGAGCGGGAGGAGAGAAGCCGGTCACGGAGGAGCGGGGGGGTTAGAAGCCGGTCACGGAGGAGCGGGGTGAGAGAAGCCGGTCACGGAGGAGCGGGGGGGTTAGAAGCCGGTCACGGAGGAGTGGAGTGAGAGAAGCCGGTCACGGAGGAGCGGTGAGAGAAGCCTGTCACGGAGGAGCGGTGAGAGAAGCCTGTCACGGAGGAGCGGGGGGGAGAGAAGCCTGTCACGGAGGAGCGGGGGGAGAGAAGCCGGTCACGGAGGAGCGGGGGGGTTAGAAGCCGGTCACGGAGGAGCGGAGTGAGAGAAGCCGGTCACGGAGGAGCGGTGAGAGAAGCCTGTCACGGAGGAGCGGTGAGAGAAGCCTGTCACGGAGGAGCGGGGGGGAGAGAAGCCTGTCACGGAGGAGCGGGGGGAGAGATCCTGTCACGGAGGAGAGAAGCCTGTCACGGAGGAGCGGGGGGAGAGAAGCCTGTCACGGAGGAGCGGGGGGGAGAGAAGCCTGTCACGGAGGAGCGGGGGGAGAGATCCTGTCACGGAGGAGAGAAGCCTGTCACGGAGGAGCGGGGGGGAGAGAAGACGAGCATGGGGGAAAGACAGCATGGGGGAGCAGACTTGCAACTCCCCTGCCTGCCCAGGTATCGGGTGAGGCATCGGAGCATTTCCCCGAGTACAAGTACTCGGGGAAATGCTCGGTATCGGTACCGATACCGATACTAGTATCGGTATCGGGACATCCCTAGTTGCAATAGAATCAGTAGACTGTGACCCTTTTCTGATATCAAATATATTATGCTTACGTCCAAGAGATCGTAAGAACCTTCTGAACCCAATCACTAAACATTCTTTATCATTATGGGATAGACACAGAACTATGTATGGTCTACAATATATACATATCTCACTCCTTTCATTCCACAAAAATCCAGCCTTCTATCCAGCATGGACTTCCCCCATGACCTTCCGAACCTGATCAAAGGCTGGTATCTCATGCTTACACAATTTGGTTTCAGATTCATCAATATTACCGTTTCCAGATTTATGTCAATTATATGGGATTCCCAAATGTGAATTATTTAGATATTTACAAATTAAAAATGTCTACACTCCCTCTCTAAATACCGAGATTGCTATGACAAAACTGTAAATTTTATAAAAACATTTGCTTGAAAGATCCACATTGTAGGGGAAGGATTTCATCACTCTATTCTCAATTGCCTACTAAACCTGATGCATCCCCACTCGCTTATGTGGCCAAATGGGAAAATTATCTATGTCGTACTATTGATACAACAGAATGGTCTGAGATATGATCTATAACAAAATCTTCCTCACCGAATGTAACAGCAGTTGAGACTAAACACAATTACTCACACAATGGCAGTTCCAGCTAGAATCTCTAAATTTGTTCCGGATCATTCGGCTTCCTGTTTTTGCAGCTGTTCAGTGGTGGGTTTACATTTACATATATGGTGGAAATGTCCAGTGGTACAAGAATTCTGAAAATCTATTTTCATGCTTACCTTAGCAATGTTCGAAAGCACTATTTTACCTGATCCTTCATTGGCCCTTCTAAACTTAAGACAAGAATTTCTACAACAAAAACTGTTTAAAATATTAATACAGCTCTTAACAGCTGCTAAACAGACTAATGCCGCGTACACACGATTGGTCAAACTGATGAGAGCTGTGTGATGGACCGTTTTCATCAGACCAAACCGATCGTGTGTAGGCCCCATCGATTATTTATCCATCGGTTAAAAAAATTCAATCTTGTTTTAAATTTAACCGATGGATACCTAACCGATAGAAAAAAAATGATCATTTGTAGGCACGTCCATCAGTTAAAAATCCACGCATGCTCAGAATCAAGTCGACGCATGCTTGGAAGCATTGAACTTCATTTTTTTCAGCACGTCGCTGTGTTTTACGTCACCGCGTTCTGACACGATCCGTTTTTTAACTGATGGTGTGTAGGCACGACTGACCATCAGTCAGCTTCATCGGTTAACTGATGAAACCGGTCCATCAGACCGTTTTCATCGGATGGACCGATCGTGTGTACAGGGCATAAGGCGAATAGCAGATTCTAAACATAGAATGAACCAAACTGTTACATGCTTTCTTCCTCCTCCTTGTTGTTATCTCCTTACCCTCCATATTTTCATATTACCTTATTAATTTCAATAAGATTCTATTGAATTTTCAGATAAAAGTAAAAAAGTATACAAATGTGTTAAAGTATCGATATTCTCATATTACCTTTTTAATTCAGTTAAACTCCACTATAGTTGGTTAACATACCGTAATATTATGCTGATATTAGGCTCCAAATCAGCGGGAGATTGACCATAATGTTCCACTATTGAAAAGAGCACCAAATATACTAGCGACTCTACATAAACTTATATATACATATGGTAGATTCTTGTTTAGCTATTTAACTATTAATTTACTGCATTGATCTTAATTACTTACTAAACAATTATATGATGTCATATGCGACTAGAGATATACATTCCTGTAAAAATATTATCTTAATGTTACGATGTAAACATTTTCTGTTTACTCATTACATTCAATGCTTTCTAAAAATCTTTAATAAAATACTCAACCAAGAAAAAGAAAGAAAAAAATGCACAGAATGAACACAGAAACACACCGCAACAAGCATTGCCACTGCATGTTAACAGATATGCGCTATGGTGTGAATAGGCCCTAAATGTGGGTACATAAAGATACCCTGGCATGAATGAGACTTTTTTGAGGATTTAGAGGACCACTATTATGAAAAATACTGTATTGTGATAACTGTAGATAATGGGACAAAATATAACATCACCAAAGGTACTGGAGCAGTTGTGCCAACATGGAGGAGGAAGAGGATGGGGAGCAACAGTACACTAAGCAATAGAGTAAATAAAATAATTATTAGAATGAAGCACATCTGTTTGTATTTAAAGACTTTAGCTCCCATAATGGGTAGAAGCTCTGCATAAGAAAACAAGTTACAATTTTGACAAGCAAAGCACTTGGCATAAGACCAAAGGTACCTCCAGGGTGCTAGTGTTCCCATTGATGATTTAAAAAGACAGTTTAAGTGAATACTTTAGAAATTTAAAGAAGTTATTGGGCTGTATCTGTAGCTATCTGTGTAGAGTTAAAATAGCCTATGATTTCATTCTCCCACAGTGCCAAGCTTCTTCTCTTACTCCCTCGTTCTCCCTCCCTCAGTTACTCTGTAACCTATATATAGGCTTTCCTACTTTGTAATTGAAGAAGAAAAGGTAAATGAGACATACTGCAGTCAGCAGGAAATGAGAATTAATTATTCCATGTGGACTAAAATAGTGGTTTGTGAGCTCAGTAAGATAATTGAAACTTGTAGTACAATACATTATTGAGACATTCATTCAAAGCAATTACACCTTTACACTGGTCCTGTTTTACATGTTGTAGTTTTTGTGTTTTGGAAGACATGCTCACCCTCCCCCTGTCTCTAAACCCTAATGTACTTAGAGTAGGATAATTGATTAGAGAAGCAGCCTTTAGAAGCAATAACAGCAATGTAAACATAAAAGGTTTTTAATTGAATGCTTTAGTAACAACTTATCAGCAACACATCTAGATTCCTTATGGTACTGCTTTCTCAATATGCAGACATATCTTGGTTTGGTTAGTAATAGACTCCTCCTAAAGAGTAATGTCAGTATATTTTCACTAAGTCAGGGTTTTCTGACCGGTTTTGCTCTGCAGTCACTATGCTGAAGCCATACATGCAATTTTCCTTAGAATCAAATAGAAACCCCACTTTAAGCAGGTCAAGTGCAGGTCAGAAGGAGATTATCTGCAGGTCAAATGCCCCTGCCAATGAATTTTGAACGATCTTAGAAGTTTCTTAAACTGAAACAAGAATGATGCCATTGACACTCACGGTTTCATGTACATTGATCCCGGTGCCAGGTTTTACCCCCTGTCCAAGCTGCTTGGGTTCCTGACAATCCACCATGAACCTAGGTATTATTAAGCACATGAGGGTTAGTGTTCAAGCAACATGTCTCCACACTAAAGCAGGACCTCCCTGTTCTTCTGGCGTTTTCTGTTCTTTCAGTACACTTGTATTCTGTGTGTTTGTTCGGTCTTGTTGCAGTTTTCAGTATTTTCTTTCTTGCTGTGCTCCTATTCTCGTAGGTGTCTTTCTGTGTATCCCTTCAACTGTTGCTGTGGGTGCTCTCCACAGCATTGTTTCTTCATTTTGCCTCCTTCTGTGGTGGAAATTTTGAATTTCATATTTATACCAGGGGAACCATTGCAAAGATGGATGTATATGTTTTACTGGACTGGTTATATTTTGTCTATGATGACAGGGCCCTGCTTATACTGTATTAATCTCCTGTCATGGGAACCAGTAAAAGGTTTCAGTTGGTAATTAAATTACTTAAATTGTCCTATAGAGCCGGGCTAGTCTATGTGGAACCATTTGCCAGGGGTCCTGTGAATACTAATGTGGGAAATGATTGAACTAAGCATCAAAAGAGATTGCTTAGCACACCTTCGTCTTAAAAGGCACCAATGGCATGCTAGGCAAAAAAGGCTTGAGATTCAACCAATCAGGATCTGAGGGAACTTTGAACCAATGAATATCTAGGCTTGAGGTTCAGCCAATCAGTTTGTAAGGCAACTTTAAACCCATGGCTCATAGGGATTTTGAATCCTGGAAGGGGTAGGGTTTTACAAAGGTATTTATATATCAGAATGCAGCCCCATAGCTCAGTCTATTTATTTTGGCTGGAGATGATGACCTGACCCACATGGTGACATAATCTCTCTCTCTCCCTCTCTCTCTCTCTCCCTCCCTATCTTTCTCTCTCTCTCTCTCTCTCTCCTTCCATTCTATTTTAAAATTTGGCCTAAGATTAATCTTACTTCTATTTTTTTTTCCTGTAACCCTTATTTTCTTACAACTTGTCCTGATATACCGTTGTGTCCATTATAGCCCTTTCCTTATTTGTATTATTGGTATCTTTTATGTTATAGCAATATTCCTATGTGTATCAGCGGTGTCGCCTTTGTTTTAAAGATGATATCATTTATGTTATGGTTATAAATAACGGATTAATACAAGTTTTTTTTCTGTGTAAATAAATGTAATTCTTTTCTCTTTGTCGCACCGCTATAATTCGGTTTACGTTTTATATAAACAAAAGGTTTTAATCACTTTAAGTGAGGTATAAATATTTCTGTAATACTTCCCCTCATCCCTGCTTGCTGTGACTATCTCGCTCTCTGCGTTTTTTCCCAGCTTCCCCCACTCTCCTGTGCTTAACGCTTGTTGCCTACGTCCTCCCCCTAGTGTCTCTTCTTACCTTGCTGCCGTAGTCTTTCTTTGGTACCTTGTATCCTGTGTGTACCCTCAGTCCTTCCAGTGTACTATTTATTAGCACTGTGCCTGTATGTATGTACTGAAGAGCTGCAACTTTGGAGCTGCTTTAAAGCACAACATCCTCACCTCCAGTCGCCCAGGAGAAGACCAGGCGGCTCCTTATATCCTGTGACTCTGACACATCTCTGTTTCCATGCAGTCACACTGCTCCTGCATTTTCCAAGACTGGTACCCTAGTCATTCCTACTGCCCAGCTAGACCCATAGTTTTACATTCCCAGGTGTTACAATCCTCTGATCGTGACAGACACATGCCCAAAGTGTGTTGAAACAAGCCCTAACAGCACCAGATGAATGGAAAAGCAAATTAGGAGTTTAAAGCAATTTAGAATCAGCTGGCAGGACAGAAAGAAGATTAAATCGGTCAATCTTGAAGGAAATCAGCCCTGAATATTCACTGGAGCCCTGGTTCACACTGGGCTGCGGGAGTGAAGCCATGCGAGTTCAGCTGAACTCGCACAATTTCACTCCCGCTGGCAGTCCTGATTTCGGCCGCGATTTAGGAGACATCTGTGCAGGTTTCTGCACAGATGTCAATGTAAATCGCGGCCCGAAATTGCAAAAAGTAGTACATGAACTACTTTTTGAAATCGGTGCAGCGCCGCAGATGCAGCGTCACACCGATTAGGACGGTGTCATTGCCTACAGTTGCCGGCAAATGCCGCCGATTTGAGATGCGATTTCACATGTGAAATCCCATCTCAAATCGAAGCAATTCGTACCCAGTGTGAATCTGGGCGGAGGGACAGATCCTGAAACTGAAACTCGAATACTTAGGCCACCTAATGCAAAGAGGGGACTCTGTGAAAAAGACCCTGATGTTGGGAAACATGGAAGGAAAAAGGAGAAGAGGACGACAGAATACAAGATGGATAGATAGCATCATCGAAACAATGAACATGAAGTTAAGCAAGCTCCGGGAGGCAGTGGAGGACAGAGAAGCCTGGTGCACTATAGTCCATGAGTTGAGTTCATGAAGAGTTGGACATGACTAAACAACAACAAGAATAAGTTGAATGAACTTAAAACCTAAGTATAGCTAACCTAGAAGCAAGTCAAAGCACCTCAATAGCAATAGTAATAGTAAATCAAAACATCCTACATTTGACTTGTTTATGGACCTGATATTAGACATTTGTTTTGTATGATTTAGATTCATTAATCTAGCTATTTAGTTTCGTTAAATTTGATTGATTGATTAATTGATTCAATTCATATTCAGGATTCTTTTTCTCTTTTTCAAATTTTCTTTGAATTTACCGATTATTTCTATTGGAAACGTTAGAAGCGATACATTTTGTATTAGTCCGGTTGAAAACTTTAGATTTAAAAAAAAATTCAATTTGAATATGGCAAAGTGAACAAAAATCTTCATCAAATGATTAAGACTCTTTAAATCACCCCTGGTTTAACAAAAGCAGCATTATTTCGAAATGGTATTCACACACACACACTCTTTAATTTCAGAAATATGTTCACAGTTAGAATTTGACTGGAGTTCGATGTATAATTTAATTGAAATGTCAATTATAATCTTCGGAAATTCAGACCAATTTAGTTTCTTTAATTAAGAGCATTGGGTAAATTTTGTTTATACTGTAATTCGGGTAATCGGATATATCATATTCTCCAAATAATGAAAAAAAAGTCTGAATATTTATTCAGAACGAAACCAACTGCACATGTCTACCTGATGCTATGCAAACTAGTCCTCATTTTTTATAGCTGCATAGTAGGAAACTGACTCAATTGGTGTTCAATTACTGGGTTGGAGAATCAAAACTCTTGATATATTCACAACAGCTGGTGTGTTTACATAATAATTTTTGACTTACAGTGGTTAATTTGTTAATTTCTAAATACATGTTGCCAATGACTCACAGCCAGCTTAATACGTACTAAATTATTAGAAAATGCTCATAACTGTGGCTTTGCCTAAGCATTTTCTACTTCTCTACCTAATTTGATACAGAAAAGGCAGGACAATAATTATTTTACTGCTAAACCTTGTATTCATCTGAAATATTCATATTTTACATAACAGAAAAAAAACTACATCATAATATACAGAAGTTAATTAATAAGTATGGATATAAAAGTTTAATTAATCACTACAGATATAATATTAATTGCATATTTACTTGGTCCAGCTTGGACCAATGTAAGTATACATACAGTATCTCATACCAAGGAACCGCTGTGGAAGCTGACAATTGTTGTAGTTGTCAGTCCTACTACAGTGACCACCACACTCTTCCAGGTCCTGTGCTAGCTGCCCCACTGCACAATGACCACAGGGTATCCCTTGCTTGGCACTGTTGTCATTGACAGAATGCCTTGTATTTTCTTTAAAGGAACACAAGTCATTCTTTAATTGGACAAGATGGAGAGGAAAGGCAGTAATGTCATTTCTCCACCTCGCCCAGTCAGTGAACGCTTTGTATTTATAAAAAAAAAAATACAAGGCATTCTGTGAATGGCTGCAAGCATCCCCCTGTTGTCAGTGCGCAGTGGGGCAGCCGCTTGGCACAGGACGCAAAAGAATATGGCTATTGTTGTAGAAGCACCAGCTACCACAATGATGGCCAGCTTCCACAGCAATTCCTTAGGTTTGAATACATACCAATAGACCAAAGTAAGTATGCAATTAAAATCCTATCTGTAGTTCAGTTTTAAATCATGATAATGCTCTGCAAAAATCAGATGTACTTGAAATGAACTATGTTTCTCTCTTATTTCATAATTAACCAAAAAATGGTCCACATAACCTTGTTATCTTTTTTTTTTCTTTAGAGTATTTTGTGCGTGTACTCGAGAGGGGAGCCGGACTGCAGGAGTTGGGAGTAGGCAGGCCTCCCCCAGAGGCAATCTGCCACCTTTCTCTATGCCCCGGGTGGCAATGGCGGGTGTGTGAGGGGGTCCTCCCACACAGCCCGCCCTACCTGCTTCGCTTTATAGCCCAACGGGGCAGAGGGACTCCCTATAAGGGAGTGAGAGGATCTAGCCCGCTCAACCAGCCCCGTTAGTCCTCCGCCTCTCTTTTTAGAGACCGCGTGGTCAAAGTGCGTGCATGTTAACTCAATTTCAAGTGCGTGTAAGTGTGGTGTTTTTTTTTGTAAAAGGGGGGTGGGCATACTAAGCGCAGGCTTACCTCGCATAGCACACCCACCGGGAGCCGGGCTGAGACCACCAAACTCAATTCACATGTAGCCGAGACCGGGAAACCTTGTTATCAAATCAGCAGTGTTTTATTGTTTCTATGGAAACCAACTTTTCTTAAATACTTTCAGAAACCATCCTGACTTTTTAACCTTTTTGATAATATCACAATAGTCTTCTCCAGATAGTCAAATAAATTTCAAGAGTATATGCATGTTTATGAAAACAGAAAATAACCCATTTACTTTTTATTACATGCGTACAGCTGCTTACTCCTGTATACAAATCCTATAAGCCCATTGCAAAGACATAACTGAAGTATGTACTTTATTACTAGTATAGTAAATGAAGTGATGCACCTTAGAAATACATTTTTAAAGTGCATTTATACTGCAGACTACAGTTTAATTCAGGAAATAAGTATTGGCAGATAATCTGCTGGCAATTTACATAAGCTCAGTAGTGGTATTAAATTATGAGATATTTAGTTTATCTGTAAACTGTAATGAATTTTGGCTTATTTTATTTTACATTTTTTTAATTTAGAAACTTATAAAATTATATTTTGTAACTATATATAACCTTTATTTTACAACTAAAGACTGGAACAAGGGGTATTCATGGCACTGAGTTAGTATAGCATGCCATGCTTTTCATTTAGAAAGCCCAGTACTACCCATATCCTGTCTGACAGCTGATAACAATCCACAAGTTTAAACAATAGCATCTTTGAAAGGGGGTAGCATTTCCCTGCTTTCAAGTGTTTGTCTTAAAGGGGTTGTAAAGGCAGAAGGCTTTTTATCTTAATGCATTCTATGCCTTAAGATGAAAAACCTTCTGGGTCAGATCCTCGTACAGAGGCGCATTTATGCGCCAGGCGTAGCGTATCTAAGATACACTACGCCGCCGTAACTTACTTTTTTTTTTAATCCACAAAGAATCCGCGCCGTAAGTTACAGCTACGTAGTGTATCTTTGGTGGCGTAATTGCGCGGAATTAAAATGGCTGTGATGGGGGCGTGTTTTATGTAAATACGCCGTGACCCGACATATAAACAATGTTTTTTTTTAACTGCGCATGCGCCGTCCGTGGGGGTATCCCAGTGCGCATGCTCGAAATTAACCCAGGACAAGCCAATGCTTCCGATGGTGATGTCATTCTACGCAAATCCCTATTCGCGAACGACTTACACAAACGACGTAAGAATTTCAAATTTCTACACGGGAAGGACGGCCATACTTAACATTGAGTATGCCTCATAACAGTAGCTTTAACTATATGCCGGAAAAAGTCGAACGCAAACGACGTAAAAAAATGCGCCGGCCGGACGTACGTTCGTGGATCGCTGTAACTAGCTAATTTGCATATTCGACGCGGAATTCGACGGAAGAATTGCAGCTTAGATCCGACGGCGTACTAAGACTGTCGGATCTAGCCGAGATGCCGTCATACCTTGTTTTGAAGATACAAAACAAAGATACGACGTGCAAAATTTGAAAGAGATACGCCGGCATAATTGTTCTGTGGATCTGCCCCTCTGTGTGCAGCAACCCCTCTCAGCCCCCCTAATACTTACCCGAGGTCCCTCCCTATCCAGCGATGTCCATGAGTATCTCAGTCAACCGAGATTTTCCTTCCTGATTGGCTGAGACACAGCAGCGACAAGAGGGGATGGGGCTGGTGTCTAAATGGATACAGGGAGCTGTGACTCAAGTGCCCCAATAGCAAGCTGCTTGCTGTGGGGGCACTAAACAGGAGGGAGGGGCTAGGATCACAGAAGAGGGACCCAAGAAGAGGAGAAATGGACCTACTCTGTGCAAAACCACTGCACAGAGCAGGTAAGTATAACATGTTTGTTATTTTTATAGGGAAAAAAAAGAGACTTTACAATCACTTTATGCCTGGTACACACATACAGAAAGTTGGTAGGAACCGGCTGACTTTCGGCCTGTGTGTACTTCTCTCTGTTCAACAGAAGCCGGTTGTTAGTCCAGCCTCTTTTGAACGGTCATGCTGGAAAACTATCATCAGTGCATGAAGCCAAAGGTTGCAGCCCTGATCTGTGTATACTGACAGGGAGCGAGCCCCTGCTGTCAAAATACAATAGCGTGACAGGGGAGATCACTGCATCCACATCGCATTTTTTTTCTGTTCAATCATCTTGTTGAACAAAGCAAAACTCAATGGGCCAGATTCTCATACATCCGCGCAATTTTGTACGGGCGTAACGTATCTGATTTACGTTACGCGTCCGCAACTTAGACGGGCAAGTGATGTATTCTCAAAGCACTTGCTCCGTAAGTTGCGGCGGCGTAGCGTAAATCGCCCGGCGTAAGCCTGCCTAATTCAAATTTGGATCAGGGGGGCGTGTTTTATGTAAATCTACTGTGACCCGACGTGATTGATGTTTTTCCCGAACGGCACATGCACCGTCCATGGAATTTCCTAGTGTGCATTGCTCCAAAGTACGCCGCAAGGATGTCATTGGTTTCGACGTGAACGTAAATGACGTCCAGCCCCATTCACGGACGACTTACGCAAATGATGTAACTTTTTCAAATTTCAACGCGGGAACGACGGCCATACTTAACATTGGTACGCCGCACTTATGCCTCATATAGCAGGGGCAACTATACCCCGGGAAAAGCCTAACGTAAACGTTGTAACTTTACTGCGTCGGTCGGGCGTACGTTTGTGAATTTGCGTATCTAGCTGATTTACATATTTCGACGCGTAAATCAGCTTACACGCCCCTAGCGGTCAGCGGAAAAATGCAGTTACGATCCGACAGCGTAAGAGACTTACGCCTGTCGGATCTAATGGATATCTATGCGTAACTGATTCTAAGAATCAGGCGCATAGATACGACGGGTCGGATTAGGACTTACGACGGCGTACATGGTGCTGCACCGTCGTAAGTCCTTTCAGAATCTGGCCCAATGTGTATACCTTGCTTCCATTTCCATGCAAAAGAGTTTGGGCCTGTCCAGTCTCTCAGAGCTTCAGTTGTGTTCCCATGGGTGATCAATCTGATGACATAGAAGGATGTTGGTATGATATACAAGAAGATGTCATATATATGCTGTAAGTTGGTGAGCGATTAGATCCAAAAACAAAGCGGACATATGGAATTTCGATTTTGTTCTCAATAATATTGATTCTAGTGGTACATTATCCCTGAAGAGGATAAATGAATATAACAAATTGAAAATGGATTGATTTCTCAGCACATGGACTAACTGTGAATCAGAAAGTGTATGGTTTTACAGTAGAAACCAGGTCTGGGCATACCACTTTATTCTCTAAGCATTTGAAGTACAATATTAATACTGTTCAACAATTTTGTAATCATGGGTTTTATTGATGGATATTTTTGAAGATTGTAATAAAAGCTATTCTTTTATGTAAAAAAAAACGTTTTATTGGTCCCATTAGAGGAATTTGTGTCATTTGAGGGAGAAACAACAACCTAAAAAATTATTTACTTTGCTGATGTCTGTTGGTGTTCCCTTTCTCTTCTATCCTCATCATTCTATCCACCTCTTATTTCGATCCCATCATTTTTCTTTAGTTCGCACTTTATGCTAAAGCATACAAAGGGCAATTTCAGAAAATTTTAATCACGTTCAAACAGCTTTCACTTGTAAAAATGGCCAATCTGTCACCAATGGTTGCATTGATCCCTCTGATTGTTTTTATGATTGGAAGCTGGTAGAAAGTTGTTGAAATTGCCCAAGATTTGTTTGTGTGTGGCCAGCATTGTTTTTTCATGATCTGTTAAAATGGACCTTCCCCTCAAGGAAAAGTTCTGCGAAATGTCTGCTTAACTCCATCCTTCCCCCTTCTCTTCTTCTTTGGGAACTTTTTTTGGGGCGTAGCGGATAAATAGTTTTGACAGGAAGTCACCCCCACTTCTGGTCAATTGCCTAGGTGAAAGTGACAACAAACTACTACACGCTGGTGTTGATTTACTAAAACTGAAGAGTGCAAAATCTGGTGCATCTGTGCATAGTATGCAATCATCTTCAAACTTCAGCTTGTTCAATTAAGCTTTGACAACAAAACCTGGGAGCTGATTGGTTTATATGCAGAGCTGCACCAGATTTTGCACTTTCCCGTTTTAGTAGTTCAACCCCTTTGACTTTTTATTTTGGGCCTGTTTTGGTCAACAAACTTGTGCCACTCCATTGGCTACCTGTAGTACCACAATAATAAGATCAGATGTCATAGCCACACATATATTTTTCAATCTGTGCTTCATGAAGCATAGTAAGGATTTTTAGGAATGGCCTCTACTGGGAACTCTCCACTAGCTGTAAGTAATTTTGTGGTGCTGAAAGGGTGGTGGGTAGAGCAAGTTAAAGGGGGCAGAAAAGGCAAAGGGAGGCCTAATTCCCCTTATTATTTCCCTTCATAAATCGGAATTACTTTGCATTGGTTTGCTCTTTTTATGAACCACCAATCTGTTCCAGTATACATATGTGGAGTTCAAAGAATTGAACAGTGATAAAGATGAGTGGGGTTGATTTACTAAAACTAGAAAGTACAAAATCTGGTGCAGCTGTGCACGGTAGGTAAACAGCTTCTAACTTCAGCTTGTTCAATTCAAGTAGAACTATAGGCTAAACATGTTTTAAAATTTTGGATAAAGCGAGGGATAGCGTTAGAAATTATTTTTCTTTTGCCATCAGTGTACCATTGTGGAGATTTCCCTTCACGTCCTGTCCCGTAGCCAAACAGGAAGTGAGAGGAAATCCCTGCAAATTAAGGGCATTCCTTGGGGACCCCTAAGTCATTAGAACTATAGTCCCCATTGAAAGATTTCCTCTCTACTTTTCTGGGGACAACCTTGTTTACTTTAACTTTCAATGATAATGGTAAACAGGACAAATAGAGAGGTTGAATCTCCCCAATGAGGGCACAGACGGCTATAGAAAACTAACCAGCATTTTAATCCCTCTCAACTGAAAAAAAAATTGCATTTAGTTATAATTTAAACTTTTTTTTTTTTTATATATATATATAATTTTTTATTCAATTTATTTTTTCCAATTATAACAAAAGATTTAAACAATATAGACAGTATCAAGAGAAGGACTATATCTATGTTACGATATAAAAAAACAATACAGAACAAATCTAGCCATCTGACCAAAGTAAATAAAAACAGTAATTAGAGCCTGCAACATATCAAAATGAAACTTCATAAGATTAAGGATATATACCTGGAAAACAAAGGAAATAAGAAATGTGCCTAGAAGAAAATATTACCACTATTGTTACATTGTACGTAAGGTACATTCCCTACTTATTTCTGCCTAAATTCTTCCTAAATTTTACCTTCCAGGCTCTTGGTTTAAAGATAACAAAAAACAAAAAAAACAAAAAACAAAAACAAAGAAAAAAACAAAAGGAAGAAAAGGAGGAAAAAAAATCACACTATCTTACTTAAAGATTTACATGAACACCGCCCCCTCTCCCCACATAATCAACCCCCCCCCCCCCCAACCAAGCCCCACCACACTCAAGATTATTAAATTCTAAGCAAAAAGGCAATCATATTGAAGTGTACAAGTAAAGGTCGTCCATGGCCACTGGGTTTCCATACATTTCTCCTCTCTAACATAGAATAAGGCTGTCATATTTTCCATTATCCTAATTTCATCTATTCTAGAAAACCAATGTTTCAAAGATGCAATGGTTGTGGACTTCCATAGATCTGTAATACATGCCCTAGCAGCATTCAGCATATAGGCTACCAAGGAGGTTTTATATTTATAGAGTGGTATCGCATTTAAATGCAGGAGGTATCTCAGAGGGTCTGAGCCAAGATCAACTGTTGTCAATTGTTTAATACAGGTCCCCACTTTCTTCCAAAAGGGTATAATTAATGGGCACGACCAAAAAATATGTATTAATGTCACTGGCGTTTTCTAACAAAGCCAGCATAGGTTGGAAATTTGTGGATAGAGTTTATTAAGTAGGGCCGGGACCCTATACCACCTGACTAGCAACTTGTAGCCCTGTTCTTGAAAGGGGCTTGCTATTGAAGATTTATGTGTCAATGATATAATCCTTTTAATTTGCATGTTTGTAAAAGAGATTTAGAGGTCCTCCTCCCAGCGTCGTATGTACGAGGGGACGTGGCCTTCTAGAGGCCGAATAATCAGTTTATACAAAAATGACAGCAGATGTGGTACATATTTTCCCTCCGCACATAGGCGCTCGAAGGATTTCAATGGCCTTATATACAATTCCGCGTCCGGTATAGACTTTAAATAATGTGCCAATTGAAATGCTGACTAGGGACCCAGGAGGGCAGTGAGAGGATAGATAGTTCTTGCATAGACCTCCATCCCGGAGGTGTAGCAAAATGCATGCATCTAGTTATGCCCTGTCCTACCAAAGAGATTTCCCATCACATCCTGTCCCATAGCCAAACAGGAAGTGAGAGGAAATCCCTGCAAATTAAGGGAATTCCTTGGGAACCCCCAAGTCATTAGAACTACAGTCCCCATTGAAAGATTTCCTCTCTATTACTTTTCTGGTGTAAACCTTGTTTACTTTAACTTTCAATGATAATGGTAAACAGCTCTCAACTCCATCCAAAACTGAAAAAAGAAATTGCCTTTAGTTATACTTTAAACTTTAACAAAATAAAAACTGGAAAGCTGATTGGTTTCTATACATAGCTGCACCAGATTTTGCACTCCCCAGTGTCACCAAAAATGTGAAACATGGTTCCTACTGATGAAAATTGTCAGCAAGTTCAACTTGTTTTTCATAATAATTTCAATAATGACTCTATGACAAGTATACTGCATTGTAAAAACTGTTGTATTTGCTATATAGATGACAAGTTATAATAATTATGCTATCAATCAACTCATAACATTTAATGTAACATCTAATGTACAGTTTCTAAATTTTTTTATTTTATATTTTTCAGGAAAACCATATGAAAAAAATATAGTATGCCAGCAATTTAAATATTTAGGAAAGGAAAACTTTGCTGCCCTGTAAGTTGAAATAAAAAAATGCATCCATTTCCACATGATCAACTCTAGAAGTATGAAATGCTAAATATGAATGTTTGATTAATGGCACTGATAAAAAAGAGATGCCCTTAAAATAAATTCCATCTTGGTGAGCGCATTCATCAATGTACATTGTCCAGGTTTAATTAAATATGTCAGTGGCATTGTACAAGCTGTATTAGATGACTACATATGAAAGTATGAAGAATATTGTGACAGAAATAGTTTGACAACATTTGGCTGCTTGGGGCCAGTGTGTGTCAATATTTAGGTCGAGGGGAGGGGGGAAGGGATTTTGGGGGGGACTTTTCGCGGCACTGATAAAGACAAACTGATAAAAAATATCACAATTTATTGAACAAAAAAGAAAATAAGTATAGTACAAAGACAGTTTAAGAACAAACCCCACATTTCACAACAGAAAGCAAAAAACAGACTGTGTCTTAATGTAAGGAATTGATGACCTCGACCGGTTTCGCGGTGATTTACCGCTTCTTCAGGAGGAAATTCTTTTCTTTTCTAAAAAGTATGCATAGACATATAAATAAACAAGCAGAATATACAATATGAGTATACATTTGTACAATTGTACAAATGTATACTCATATTGTATATTCTGCTTGTTTATTTATATGTCTATGCATACTTTTTAGAAAAGAAAAGAATTTCCTCCTGAAGAAGCGGTAAATCACCGCGAAACCGGTCGAGGTCATCAATTCCTTACATTAAGACACAGTCTGTTTTTTGCTTTCTGTTGTGAAATGTGGGGTTTGTTCTTAAACTGTCTTTGTACTATACTTATTTTCTTTTTTGTTCAATAAATTGTGATATTTTTTATCAGTTTGTCTTTATCAGTGCCGCGAAAAGTCCCCCCCAAAATCCCTTCCCCCCTCCCCTCGACCTAAATATTGACACACACTGGCCCCAAGCAGCCAAATGTTGTCAAACTATTTCTGTCACAATATTCTTCATATTAAATGGGATGTAGGCACCTTGTTATTTTTTGTATTTTTATTTTAAAAGAGGCGACACTCTCCCCTTTTTCTCAATTACATATGAAAGTAATTACACGTTGTAACATTTTTTTTGTGGTGAAAAAAAAGATGAATTAACACATTAATGGAAATGTAATAAGCATTGAGTGATGTTTAATTATATTTTGTAAAATGCTAGGTTTAGTTAAGACATACTATAGATTTAGTATAACAAATGATTTGTGGATTTTTCATTTATTAAAAATGTTAAATGAAATGTATGCAGCCAATTTAAAGTTCTCACTGATTCAATGCACCAGTGCTTTGTTTTGGTAAGTTAGTGCATTACCAGAACACACACTGCTTTTTATTATTTATTTATATTTACTGTGCTTATTTCACTTACTATGATAATCAAATTTTGGTAATCATTCTCATTATCATCTATATGTTTTTTACTTGAAAAATAATTTTGAAGTAGGCACATGCCACACAATGCTGTTTGTTAATTCTTAAAGTGAGCTTGTGTTTCCCATGCTGAGTGCCCCTTCCCACAAGATAAGAGATACTGTGCTTGCACATTTATACGTACAGTGCCATGTGCATTAACCGCATCTGCCAGTCCTAGAGTTATAATTTTTTTGGTACATGGAAAACAGAATAGGATGAGGGAGGGGGGGGGGGGGTTGTGACATGTATAATCCAGCCTTTCTCAACCGTTATGTTATGGTTCTTAGGTGTCACAATAATCAAATCCACCACTCTGGCAAGTTAGTACGATCAGTAAGTTGTAGTTAAAATAAGAACAAAAAGACTGTGACCTACTTATGATTAGATAATTATGATTAGATTATTATTATGATTAGATTATTTTTAATAATAAGCATAAAATTAAATAATAATAATTAATTGGTCACAGTCAGAAAAAAAATGCAGACAGTAAGAATTGTAGTCCTCCTATTACATTATGTTTAGTGAAAAATTGCCCCCTTACAGTGATCATTCATATAGCACTTCCTTACATTGATGGTCTGTTGGAGAGGTGTCTCCTTTATTGGTGGCCAGTATAAGTTAACCCTCACCTTGTAAAACAACCTAATCAGTTTAAAATGGAAATGAAAGGTAAACTATATGTGTAAAATATTATAAATACCCTTTTTCTCTCTGTATGAGGAACGCAGAGAGCTGGGGGAGGAGAAACAGCAACACACTGAACTTCCCAGTGAATGGCTGTACAAGGGGAGTGCTTGTCAGCACAATTCTGACCATTGGAGGAGAGCAGGCTGAATTTCCAGCACAGCTAGAAAATTTAGCATGTTGTGCTCTCATGTCTACCATGGTCAGTTTGCGAGTGGGTGTCATGGTTACGGCAGTAACACACAGTCCAGATGCAGTAGAAAGAACTGGTATTGTAGTCAGAGTATATTAGTTTACAACAAGCCTGGTGGGAAGGCCACTCAACTGGAAACACTCACAGATAAACAGCAGATTATAGCAGAGCAGATCTCAGATGATCTGACTGCATCTGTTTAGAGGGTTGGAATGCCCAAGTGCCTAAGCGCAGAGGTTTCCAGATAGAGTGGTGGATCCTTATGTTTTCCCTATTCATCTGAAACCTTTCCCTGTCACTATTACTGTCCCTAATAGATGAGTGACCGATCCCTACACTACCCGCATGCTAAATGTGTGCAAAACTCTGGAGCCAGGTTTTTACATAGATTCTGCCTGACCCAAGATGTCCACCAGTGTCAAATGGGCTCTCAGCATCCAACTGTATTGCTGTCCCGGTGACCCAGAAAACCATAGAGGAACCATGTGCCCCTTGACTTCCTCTCTCTCTGCACTGCTGCTGTGGTTGCAGTCTATTTGCAGTGGAGCAAATAGACTGCATCCACCTACAAGTTTTTAATAGGAAAGCTGGGGGACTGGCAGAAGCAGTATTTCACACAAAGGAAGCAATATAAAGAGAACACAATACTTTTACGTAAAAGTAGATGGTACATCAGGCACATATCTGAAATTTTATAATGTTGGGTTAACATATTCTTTAAAGTGGTTGTAGCCATTAAAAAAGCAAAATAAAAGCATAATAAACAACACAGTGCTTGTGCTGTCTGATCTTACCCTTTCTAAGCTGTAAAAAACTGGCTGATCTTGCCTGTTCCTGTGCCCCCCTCTGTACGCTGACCACGGTAATCATGGCTGCTGAGCCCTGATTACTGTGGTCAGTTTATGTGCCTTCGTCATCCACAGCTCTTCTCTCTCTCTCTCTCTGCCTGTCAGCTCCTGTGTGTGTCACCCCCTCTCAGCCGCTATTAGTAGCTGGCAGTAAAAGTAAAGAACAATTACAGTCAGCTCCTCTGTTATACTAATCTCCTACACTGTGTAACTGTTTTTGTAAGATTAAGCCTACAAATACTTATTTTTGATCTCTTCTGGCTGGTCATAGCAGTCTTGTGACCTTCCTGGATGACATCAAAGGGGGAAACTCGGCCCCTCCTTCTGTAGCTCGTAGATCGAAGGAATATGGCAGCCGGATTGATGGTCAGTAGGGATGAGCTTCTTGTTCGATATGAACGCATGTTCGACACAAACATCGTATGTTCGACCGTTCGTCGAAATACGAATGTTATGGGCCGTTCGCGCCAAATTCGAGTGGCGCGTCACGGCCCATAATTCACTGCGGCATTGCGCGCTGATGATTGGCCAAGCATGCACTATGACCCGCATGCTTGGCCAATCACAGCGCGCAAAAAAACGGAGAGCCATAATTGGCCAAAGCCAGGGTGGCTTTGGCCAATTATGGCTCAGGGCTTTAGTACACGCCCCACACTATAAAAGGCTGCCTGCAGGGCGGCCTTGTGTAGTGTGTTGCGGCGGTGTTAGGGAATAGACCAGTCCTAGAGAGAGAGAGAGAGACAGTGGGGTAGATTCACATAGACTTACGATGGGCGTATCAGTAGATACGCAGTCGTAAGTCCGAATCCCCGCCGTCGCAACTTTAAGCGTATGCTCAAACTGAGATACGCTTAAATGTTGCTAAGATGCGACCGGCGTAAGTCTCCTACGCCGTCGTATCTTAACTGCATATTTACGCTGGCCGCTAGGCGATTGTACACTGATTTACGCCTAGAATATGTAAATCAGCTAGATACGCCGATTCACGAACATATGCCTGGCCGTCGCAGTAAAGATACGCCGTTTACGTAAGGGGTTTTCAGGCGTAAAGTTATTCCACCAAATACATGGCGCAGCCAATGTTAAGTATGGCCGTCGTTCCTACGTTGAAATTTTAAAAATGTACGTCGTTTGCGTAACTCGTCCGTGAATGGGGCTGGCCGTAATTTACGTTCATGTCGAAAGCATGACGATTTGCCAACGTCATTTGGAGCATGTGCACTGGGATAGGTCCACGGACAGTGCATGCGCCGTTCATTAAAAACGTCAAATACGTGGGGTCACTAGTATTTTACATAGAACACGCCCCCAACCAGCCTATTTTGAATTAGGCAGGCTTACGCCGGCCCAGTTACTGCGCCGCCGTAAGTTTCAGCGCAAGTTCTTTGTAAATACAGGACTTGCTGCTCAAACTTACGGCGGCGCAGTGTATCTGAGATTCCGGCTCTCTACCGCCATGTGGAAGGCAATGTCCATGCCTCGCTGGACAGGGCGGTCAGTGGTAAGGTGCACATTACTGCTGACTCATGGTCCAGCAGGCATGGACAGGGACCTATCTTTCACGGCGCATTGGGTGACTCTGCTGGCAGCTGGGAAGGACGCAGGACAAGGTACAGTAGTGTTGGAGGTTGTTCCGCCACCACGCCTCCAAAATACTACTACTGGTTGTGACACACCTCTCTCCTCCACCCCCTCCTCTTCTTCTTCTTCTGTGGCCTCTTCCTGTGCTGATGTGTCCTCGGTACCAGCGGTGCTCCATAGGCGTTCAAGGGGGTACGCAGGAATGCAGGCAAAGAGATGCCATGCGGTGCTTGAGCTGGTGTGCTTGGGAGACAGGAGCCACACTGGGGCAGAGGTTCTGTCAGCTCTGCAGGGGCAGGCTCAGAGGTGGTTGACGCCATGCCAGCTTAAGCCAGGAATGGTGGTTTGCGACAATGGCACCAACCTCCTCTCCGCTCTGACCCATGTGCCCTGTTTTGCTCATGTCCTTAATTTGGTGGTGCAGTGGTTCTTGGGCAGGTAACCGGGCTTACAGGATGTCCTGAAGCAGGCCAGAAAAGTCTGTGTGCATTTCTGAAGGTCATATAATGCCAGTGCTCGGCTGGCAGACCTTCAAAGGGAATACAACCAGCCCAAGAACCGCCTAATCTGTGACATGCCCACCAGGTGGAACACTACATTGGCCATGCTGCAGCGGCTGCACACGCAGCAGAGGGCCATCAATGAGTATCTGTGCCAATATGGCAGAAGAACTGGGTCAGGGGAGCTTGTTTTTTCCCCACGCCAGTGGGCCTTGATCAGGGATGCATGCACTGTCCTGTCACCATTTGAGGAGGCCACGAGGAGTGAGACTGTCCCTCTTATTCACATGTTGGAGCACACGCTGCATGGAATAATGGACAGGGCCCTTGAGGCAGAACAGAGGGAGGAAGAGGAGGACTTCCTTACCTCTCAAGGCCCCCTTTATTCACACAGTGGTCCTGCTTGCCCGCCTAACCCAGAGGAAGAGGATGAGGAGGAGGAGGAGGAGGAGGATTGTGTCAGGATGGAGGTGGAGCCTAGCACTCAGCATCAGCAGCAGTCTTCAAGGGATCAATTACTGTCCCAAGGAACCCATGGACTTGTACGTGGCTGGGATGAGGTGGCTGCGGATCCTGTCGTCCTCAGTGACCCAGAGGACTCTGCACCGAATGCCTCAGCAAACCCACGCTGCATGGCCTCTCTGATCCTGCAAAGCCTGCGTAAGGATCCTCGTATTCGTGCTATCAAGGAGATATTACTGGCTGGCAACTCTCCTTGATCCACGTTACAAGAGTAAGGTTGCGGACCTTATCTTGCCGTTGCAGAGGGAGCAGAAGATGAAACATCTTCGGGAGGCCTTGCAGAAAGGTCTGTGCAACGCGTTCCCAGAGACTGGGGGGTTACCAAATCCTGGTCCTGGACAACGTGTTGCTGAGGCTTCGGTGAGTCACAGAAGGAGCGGTGGAGAAGGTGGCCGTCTGACCGATACGTTCAGACAATTTTTTAGTCCACAGCCCCAAGGTATGAACGGTTCCAGCAACCATCGCCAGCGTTTGTTTTACATGGTGCGGGAATACCTAGGGGCAAGATCAGACTTGGACACCTTTCCCACCGAAAATCCTCTGGCTTACTGGGTCTTGAGGATGGATCACTGGCCAGAGCTTGCACAGTACGCAATTGAGCTACTGGCTTGTCCTGCATCCAGCGTTCTTTCAGAACGCACATTCATTGCTGCTGGAGGCTTTGTGACCGATCACAGGGTGCGCCTCTCCACCGACTCCGTCGATCGACTGACCTTTATAAAAATGAATCAGGCTTGGATCACCACCAGCTACCAAGCACCTGATGCTGATGTAACTGATAATTTTTTTGAAATGGCAGATCTCTTGGAGACTGTAACGGAATGACCCGGGACAAACAGAGACTTTGGAAGGATGAGGGGTACTCCTGTGCCAGCGTCATTAATAACTCTTATGTCTAGGGTCACCTTATGTCCGATAGGGCCATAGGGTGACTGAGAAAATATATCCTAAATTACAGGACAGGGGACATTACTGATAGCTCATATTGCAATTGGAGATATTGCAAAGTGTTGGTTTATTCTATGACTCATCTCTCTGTGTAGACTGCTGACATGTTAAATAAGGCTGGCTCTTGAAAGGCCTTTCATTGTGTGATAACACTGTTTAAAGCCTATTGATGCTCAGAGGTGTGAATACCTTTCATGCGGAGACAGAACGTCTGTCTAAAGATGTGGATTGAGAGGGATTTATTGTGTGATGGTGTTTTGTTTGAATTCTGTTAATGAAGGAATGTGACTTCACAGGTGCAGTGATAATTATAGCCCGGCGCCGAGATGTCTGGAATGTTTAGCAATTAGCCATCTGAAGGTGTATTGAAGCCCCTCCAGGGTGTGAGGTGTGGGTGGAGAGTTTGATTGTTCCTTTCATGCTTAAACTGTATATAACCTTGAGAGCTTTGATTTGAAACCAGAACACAGAGCTGTGTGTCTCGTGTCTGGGGGGAATTCTTATGGGTCGTGTTCGTTTTCCTGATTGTGGAGTGTCGATAAGCTGTCGTGGGTTGATGGAAGGTCATAAACGGTGGTGACCGTTACAGAGACTGCCTATGCTGATGCTGAGTGACTATCCTTTTATGCAGACTGAATATATTTTTCCTCCTTAATGTTCTTGCTGATAGCTTGTAAGAACATTGTTGGTTCTGGGCACCGCCACCAGTAGCTAAGGCCCAATTTTTCTGTCCCTGTTTAACAGGGGCGTGTAATTACAATTTTTGATGCAATACTTTGCAGCAGGTTTTTTGCTGTTCTCCAACTAGAGTATCTGTGAGGGGTTGCAGTGTTGTGGCACCAGCACCAGTGCCTAAGGCCCAATTTTTCTGCCCCTGTTTAACAGGGGCGTGTAATTAAAATTTTTGATGCAATACTTTGCAGCAGTTTTTTTGCTGTGCTCCAACTAGAGTATCTGTGAGGGGTTGCAGTGTTGTGGCACCAGCACCAGTGCCTAAGGCCCAATTTTTCTGCCCCTGTTTAACAGGGGCGTGTAATTACAATTTTTGATGCAATACTTTGCAGCGGGCTCATTGCTGCGCTCCAACTAGAGTATTTGTGAGTGGTTGCAGTGTTGTGGCACCAGCACCAGTGCCTAAGGCCCAATTTTTCTGCCCCTGTTTAACAGGGGCGTGTAATTACAATTTTTGATGCAATACTTTGCAGCGGGCTCTTTGCTGCGCTCCAACTAGAGTATCTGTGAGGGGTTGCAGTGTTGTGGGACCAGCACCAGTGCCTAAGGCCCAATTTTTCTGCCCCTGTTCAACAGGGGCATGTAATTACAATTCTTGATCTAATATTTCTCAGCAAGGCGTTCCAGCGCCCACCAAGACTAACTGTGAGGGCTTACAGTGTTGTGGCAACACCAACACCTAGGTCACAAATTTCTGCAGAGTATATACGGCAGGCCCCTACTTTCAAACATCCAAATTACAAATGACTACTACTTGCAAACGGAAGGAGACAACAGGAAGTGAGAGGAAATCTACCCCTAGGAAGGGAAATTCTCTTCTGTAAGGCCTCGTACACACGACAGAGTTTCTCGGCAGAATTCAGCGAGAAACTCGGTCAGAGCCGTATTCTGCCGAGAAACTCTGTCGTCTGTACACTTTTGGCCCGATGGAGCCGCCGAGGAACTCGTCGAGAAAATAGAGAACATGTTCTCTATTTTCTCGTTGTTCTATGGGAGAAGGCGGCCCGCCGAGCTCCTCGGCGGCTTCATCCCTGAACTCGCCGAGGAACTCGATGTGTTTGGCACGTCGAGTTCCTCGGCCGTGTGTACGAGGCCTAAGAGGTGTCTCCTGTCCACTGATGCTTTATCACAATCCTTGTTTCACAAAAAAAAACTAAATAAAAAAATAATAATTTGTCATTGGGACAGAAAGTGAGGTGCAATCTTCTGAACAGATGCACACAGACAGCAAAACAAATGTTACAGGGGTGATAACCCTTCTCTATGTTTTCGGAAAAGCTTAAAAAATATTTTATGGTTGAAGCTACACTTTAAAGAAGTACCAGTTGAAAATTACAAATAGATTCTACTTAACAACAAACCTACAGTCCCTGTCTTGTTTGCACCGCCTGTATACTTCTGTTCAAATTATATAGGGCCAAAGGGGCTTGTAATGACCTGGGGGGAGGGGGGCGGGGAAACCCATGCAATTTTTCTCTGTGATTTTCATCCATATTGCAGGGACCAAACATTATATTAAAGCCGCAAGCAGTCTTAAATTACTTTTTTTATAGTAATCTCATTTTTTTTCACTTTAAGCATCATTAAAATCGCTGCTCCAGAAAAAACGACCGTTTTTAAAACTTTTTTTTCCATTGATACATGTTCCCTGGGGCAAGACCCGGGTCCCCAAACCCATTTTCCGCCAATAACTTGCATATTGGGCTTTAAAATTAGCACTTTTGAATTCGAACGTTCGAGTCCCATTGACGTCAATGGGGTTCTAAATGTTCCCGCGAACGTTCGGTCCGTTCAAAGGTTCTGGTGCGAACCGAACAGGGGGATGTTCGGCTCATCTCTATTAAGCAGGCCTATGCTGCAAGCTAGGCCTGTTTGTTTTTGGTCTGGGGGCAGGGAGTGGTTAGTGTAGCAGTGGGTGTGACAGACATGTACTTCAGCTTTTGGGTTCCTCCCCTGCTTTCAGAGAGAATGTTCTGGAAGGGGGGCAGGGCTGAGATTTGGAGTGGCATGGAGCACATGTGAGGAGCCCTGACCAATCCGCAACTAGGATTGGCAGGGGGCAGGCCTCCTACATATACTCATGGTCAGACTTCTGGGGGGAGTTGCCGGCTTGGTGAACTGAAGGATGGAGCGCTAGACTGCGTGCTGGACGAAAACCCCCATCTGGGAAGGTGAATCTGGCAGAGGAGCTCGGGAGCTGGGAGAGAGCCTTTTCTTACACGGTTATGAAGAGGTGTCCTGGAACAGGAACTGGAGAAGCAGTTGGTCCGCACAGTCCGGGTAAATCCTTCAGCAAGGATTCAGGGCAGGAGTCAGTGAGTGAAGCACAGTTGAGATCTGGAAGAGGCATGCCAGGGGAGCTGGGTGCAGAGCCAGAGGAGAGACTTTTGTGTGAGGTTTTGTGCCAAATCGTTGCAGCCTGAGGGTGCATGATTTGCAAGTTGGGCTTGCTGGGATCAGTAGTCCATCATCAAATATTCTTTCTAACTAAATGTTCAGGGCCATCAATAAGGGGTACTGCAGGCCCCTGGCCTATTAAGAATGATCAAGTGAAACTACTCCTAGGACTTATTCAGAGTGAGGCCTAGTCTGCTCAAGATGGTGGGACAGGATGTCTAATGCTGTGACAGGAAAGTGATGCACAGGAGAAGTATCCTGGAGGTAGAAGTCTGCAGGGAGAGTGCAGAGGAGGAGAATGGTTCGAAGTAACGCTGTCAAGATTAGAGCCCACTATTTTTGTCTATCCAAGGAAATGTAAAGCATAAATGCTATAAAATTTGCAAAGGTAATGAGTAAATCTCAATGACATTTTCACTGTAAAGTCGGCGCAGCTATAACATTTCAAATAACAATTTATCCTATGGGCATCCCATATCCCTCCCCCCAACTAAGTTCAATCCCTCAAATAAAACAACAAAACAAAGCAAAAGACTTTTCATTGTCTACAAGTGGGACGTATGGATGTCTGGCAACAGGGTGAATATGTGTGGATGTTAGTAACTAGTGGCAACACACCGCTACATACAAAAGGCCATAAGAATGTATATTACCTAATTGATCAAAGAAAAGGCTCCCTAGTAGTTTATTTGATCTGTTTAAAAGGGAGAAGTTTCATCTTATACCATAGGTACGTGTACAAGAGCCAATTATTTTATTATGAAAAGGGATAAACTAGCTTTCCCAAGTCTAAACAGCTACCTAATGACAGAGAAGAGATTCACACACCTAAAGCTGCACACCACCACTCACATCTGAAATAAAAATGCTGTTGAAATTTTACCCATCAACAGAGATGCTGGCCACTTGCTGCTACTAGGCAGAGATATTTTGGAAGCTCACAAGGTGCACAGACATTGCAAAGTTTCTTAAAATGCTCCTTATGCCCATAAACGCAACCTCAGTTGGGTTCCTGTGGGAAATGTATAGCCCTGTACACACGATCGGATATCTGATGGAATCTAATCCGATGGATTTTTTCATTGGGTATCCAATGAAGCTGACTTTTATCAGTCTTGCCTACACACCATCGGTTAAAAATTCGATCGTGTCCAACACGGTGAAGCAAAACACTACGACATGCTGAGAAAAATGAAGTTCAATGCTTCTGAGCATGCATGGATTTTTGAGCGATGGATTTCCCCACAGACGATTGTTTTTTTTTCTATCGTTTTTTTAACCATAAGAAAAATGTAAAACAGGTTCTATTTTTTTCCCCGATGGATAAAAAAACGATGGGGCCCACACACGATCGGTTCTTTCGATGAAAACGGTCCATCGGTCTGTTTTCATCGGACGATCCGATCGTGTGTACAGAGCTTATGTCTCGACAAAACACACAGACCCTGCCATGCACATTCTTACAAGACCACTGTCTTAGAGAAGGGATGAGTTATATACTGTACATACACTTATGTATTTGCTTCCATGTCTGTGAAGTATACACTGTATTTCAATTTGCTCATGTTGAGTGACATGCTTATTGTACTATTGTTTTACTATTGTTTTAATAAAAAGAGTTTAAAGAAAAGAAGGAATGAGCTTCCCATTTTAGAGCATGCCCTAACCACTATCAAGTGAATGAGAGCAAAAAACTGAATACGAGGATACTCAACAGCATGTGTGATTTTGTCCAAGAAGAACGCTACAAGAGGGACTGTTCCAGATTACTGCCAAAGACAATAAGAAAACTCCAACAGTTGGGTAGCTTCCCTGCCCTTTTAAATCCCCAAGGGTCAGCCTCCCAAATAACCATGAACAAGCTGAACTAAGATTAATTTCTCTGAAATAAACAATGAAAAATTTAATTAGAAACGAGAAAATCGTTTTTCACATTTGTGTAGAAGAGAAATTACAATAAACATGAAAAGTCAGCTTTGACTATGAAACATAACATAGAATGCTGGTATCTGCCATCCTTCCAAATTTTCCATCCACACAAGTCAAGCCTGGACAAATCAAACGGGTGTTTGACTCACAAACAGTGTAATGCCACGTACACACTATCAGGCTTTTGCCCGGCCAAATCACATCCGAATTCCGACGGAAAAATATAGAACGTGTTCTATATCTAAAGTTCGATGGAATTCATCGGAATTTCCGATGAAAAACCTCCGATGGGGCTACACACGATCGGAAAATCCGATGGAAAAAGTTCATCTGACTTTTTCCATTGGAAATTCCGATCATGTGTACGGAGCATAACGTGCGGTAATTATCTAGACTAGACACCTTGTACAATGAGAGAGAACAGCAGTGACTGGTCTATATTACAGGAAGCTCCTGCTCTACTCCTTCAACTTAAAGTTGCTTGTGAATTCTGCATATTCAACAAGTGGTTTTACAATCTGCATAGGCTGTATGTGAGTCTAGGGGCTGTCATTGCATATATTGGCTCTTGAAATAGAACGCTGAGATCTGCATGCAGTTCTGAAATGTCTTTATGTAATACCTGTAATTATGCATATTAGTATTGCCTTATTCTTTGTGTTCAGCATATATTTTGATAATTTTTTTCCTAATAATAAATCTACTGATAAAATGTATTTCTTTAGAACGGTCATTATGAACAGCAGGAAGTATTCCAATGCTACGTTTGAGGAGATAAACAATATAGTGAAGGCTATAGTCTTGCTGACAGAAAAATGCTGTGTTGAAGGAGCTGCTGCTGACTGTTATGATAATGAGGTAACATTCTAGCATCCATCTGTGCCTAACAATAAACTGATGTTTTCAGCAGATACCTGAATTAAAAACATAACACTCAATCCACCTAGTTTTAAATTTGACTAATGCCGCGTACACACGATAATTTTTCAGCATGAAAGAAAACGTAGTTTTTCAGCATGTCTAAAAAACAACGTTTTCCCAACTTCATCATTAAAACTATGTTGCCTAAACACCATCATTTAAAAAAAATGATCTAGCAAAGCGCGGTGATGTACAACACGTACGACGGCACTTTAAAGGGGAAGTTCCATTTGCCTTTGGGCTTCTTTAGCTGATTCCGTGTTAGTAAAAGACAATTCACGCTTTTTTGTCTGTTACAGCGTGATGATGGTAGTTTTACCAGAACGAGCGCTCCCGTCTCATAACTTGCTTCTGAGCATGCGTGGGTTTTTTTCATCGTTTTAGCCCACACACGATAATTTTTTACAACCCGAGAAACGACATTGTTTAAAACAACGTTAAAAAATGCAGCATGTTCGAATTTTTTTTTGTCGTTTTTCAGAACCTGAAAAATGATGTGAAGACCACACACAATCATTTTAGTGATGGACTGACAGCGCTAGCATACCCCTTTATCCTAACTCTGAATGCACGAGCTGTCTTTAACTAGTAGTTTGTGGTAATTTCCCTGTTTTGGGTAAAGTAGAGATGAACTGTGGATAATATAATATACTGTATGAACATTAATGTGTTATTGGTAAACACCATTAACAGTTGGAAGTTGGAGTAGTCGCAATAATCCTTCAATGTGTTTTTATTTTGTCTTACCCTAACTTTTTTACTACATTGTTTAAATATTACTTTTTAATTAAAATGTTTTATTATTATTATCCCCTTGCCGCCAAGCCTATGCACATATGCGGACTCGGCTTTCGGGGGTTATACCGGGATGATGCCCACAGCTGCAGGCATCATCCCGGTATAAATTTTTTAGAGCCGGCGATTGGCTTTCCAGGGATAACAACCGACGTGGTTAAAAGACATTCGGTTGTTATCCCGGAGAAACGGGAGGGGACACCCCCCCTCCCGCCGCCTCCGCCGCTCTTACCGGGCCTCCCGTCCCATCGGGAGACCCGATCTATGATCCGCCTCCTCCAGTAACTAGCCGCAGACTGGAACGAAGCCAGGAACGGCCTTGATCCAGTCTCTTCCATGTAAACACGGAAGGGACGTCACAACGTCACTTCCGGTTTACTCAGCTGCCAATGGCACCGGTTTTAAAACAAAATACACAGTATTCAGAATCGCAGTTTTCGGCAATCTGAATACTTTGAAGTGCAAAGAAGGGATTGGGATTATAAATAAATACAATTTTTTTTTAAAGCGCCCCTGTCCCTGCAAGCTCGCTCAGCAAAGCATACGGAAATTGTGCCCACATATGTAAAAAGCTGCGCCGCGATCGTCAGAGCGAGAGCAATAATTGTAGCCATAGACCTCCTCTGTAACTCTAACCTGGTAACCGTAAAAAAAAAAAATTTAAGCGTTGCCTATGGAGATTTTGTGGTACTGTAGTTTGTCGCCATTCCACGAGTGCGTGCAATTATAAAGCGTGACATGTTTGGTATCTATTTACTCACGTAACATCATCTTTCACATTATACAAAAAAAATGGGCTAACTTTACTTTTTCATTTTTTTTTTAATTCATGAAAGTGTATTTTTCCCAAAAAGTTATGTTTAAAACACCACTGCACAAACACGGTGTGACAAAAAAATTGCAACAATTGCCATTTTATTCTCTAGATTGTCTGCTAAAAAAATATATATAATGTTTGGGGGTTCTAAGTAATTTTCTAGCAAAAAATACGGATTTTTACTTGTAAACACCAAATGTCAGAAATAGGCTTAGTCATGAAATGGTTATACAGGATTTTTATAGCATCAATAGTTTGCGCAGCGCTTTACAAAATGAGGGCAGACAGTACAGTTACAATACAATTCAGTACAGGAGGAATCAGCGGGCCCTGCTCGTTAGAGCTTACAATCTAGGAGTGAGGGTCAAGTGATAAAAAAGGTAAAAGCTGTGGGGGAGGAGCTGATGGAGAAAATGAAAGTATAATTGTTAGGCCCCGTACACACGACCAAGTTTCTCGGCAGAATTCAGCCAGAAACTCGGTCAGAGCTGAATTCTGCCGAGAAACCCGGCCGTGTGTACACTTTCGGCCGAGGAAGCCGACAAGGATCTCGGCGAGGAAATAGAGAACATGTTCTCTATTTCCTCGTTGTTCAATGGGAAATTTCGGCTTGCCGAGATCCTCGGCGGCTTCACAAGGAACTCGACGGGCAAAACGATGTGTTTTGCCCGTTGAGTTCCTCGGACGTGTGTACGGAGCCTCGGTTGAAGGCAGAATTCCCTGAAGAGATGGGTTTTAAGGGATCATCTAAAAGCAAACAGAGTAGGAGATAATTGGACAGATTGGGATAAGGAGTTCCATAGGATTGGAGAAGCTCTGGGAAAGTCCTGGAGGTAAGAATGGGAGGAGGTGACAAGGGAGCAAGAGAGCAGGAGTTCTTGGGAGGAACGAAGAGAACGATTAGGTTGGTATTTTGAGACTAGGTTAGTGATGTAGCTGGGAATAGAGTTGACGGTAGCTTTGCAAGTTGTTGTTAGAATTTTTACCTTAATTCATTGAGTGAGCCAATGGAGGGATTGACACAGAGGAGTAGCAGACACTGAGTGATAGGTAAGGTAGATGAGCCTGGAAACAGAATTCATAATAGGCTAAAGGGGGGGTAGCCTATGTAAAGGTAAGCTAATGAGAAGGGAGTTGCAGTAGTCAAAGCGGGAGATGACCAGGGAGTGAATTAGGAGCTTTGTGGTTTCGTTGGTTAGGAAGGGACATATTTTGGAGATGTTGCAGAGGTTGAGGCAGCAAGATTTGGACAGTGATTGGACATGGGTCCGAAGGGATAGTTCAGAGTCCAGGATTACAACTAGAACCTTGACATGAGGGGATGGGCTGATAGCTGTGCCATCGATCTTGACAGAAGAATCAGGGCACATGGGGGAGGAAAAATTATAAGCTTGGTTTTGGATAGACTGAGTTTGAGTAAGTAGTGTGACATCCAGGCTGATATGTCTGTTAATAAATTAGTGATACATGGGAAGACTGAAGGAGTGAGCTGAGGGGTAGAGAGATAAATTTGTCTGTCGTCAGCCTAGAGATGGTATTGGAAGCCATGGGAGGCTATCAGCTGACCCAGAGAGGAGGTGTAGATCATGAATAGGAGAAGTCCAAGAACAGAACCTTGGGGGACCCCGACAGAGAAAAGAAAAGGAGAGAAGGAGGTAGAATTGTAAGTAACGCTAAAAGTGCAGTTGGATAAGTAGAGAGAGAACCAGCAAAGCGTACAGTCAAAGAGACCAAAGGCGTGGAGTTTTGTGAGGAGGAGAGGGTGGTCAACCGTATCAAAGGCAGCAGAAAGGTCCAGGAGTAGTAGTACAGAATAGTGTCCATTGGTTTTGGCCTTTAGTAGATCGTTTGTTAGTTTTAGGAGGGTGGTTTCTGTGAAATTTGAATTTTTTTAAATCTTCCTACCTTTAAAGCTAATACATTTCAAGATGATCTTTAATGTTGTTTCTAGTTTGTACGTGTCTCATTAAGTGTGCCGAATACGTTGGTTTAATTAGGTTAATATAACAATATTTTTTATATTTTTAACTTTTAGGCATCAGCTCTGTCAGAAAAATCCTGTGATCCAAAGTCTTCATTTCCAAAACATCCTGGAGTCACTAGTTGTTGTGTTCAAAAGGGTCTCGAACGAAAATTGTGTTTAGCTGATTTAAAGCAACCTCCAAAGGAATTCCCTACTTATTTGGAACCATCAAACGGAGAACTGTGTACTGCCTTTAAGACCAATCCTCAGTTATTTTCTATTAAGTAAGTATACAAATACCATATCAATGACAAATGATAGTCATGTAGCTCAAAAAAAGTTCTATGCTTTTCCTATATGAACTCTGTTCCAAAAAAACATGCTGAGATGTTCGAGAGTTGCTCACTTGTTCAATTAAATGGCCTCAGTTTCTCTATTGGTTCTGACAAAAGTCCACAAGTGTATATTAGTGTTAGTTATATACTGATTAGTTATTGTCTCTGCCTGCTAGTTTACTTGAGCCAAAGTCGAAATCTCGGGTGAACCTCCGCTTTAAGGCTCATTCAGAGAAGATAAGAACTACTCCTTGCAAACATAATTAATTGTTGTTAGTACCCACTTAATAGTAATGATAACTATTGTATGAGTTAAAGCTTTAAAATGTACTTCTTTCTGTTAAGGAGGTTGTAAAAGTTTTTTTTTTACCATAATGCTTCTAGGCACTAAAGGCGTTGTAAAGGCAGACATTTTTGTTATCTTAATGCATTATTTATATGAACCACTTCAGCCCCGGACCATTTTGCTGGTCAATGACCAGGCCACTTTTTGCGATTCGGCACTGCGTTGCTTTAACTGACAATTGCGCGGTCCTGCGATGTGGCTCCCAAACAAAATTGGCGTCCTTTTTTTCCCCACAAATAGAGCTTTTGGTGGTATTTGATCACCTCTACGGTTTTTATTTTTTGTGCTATAAACAAAAATAGAGCGACAATTTTTTTAAAAAATAATATTTTTTACTTTTTGCTCTAATAAATATCCCGAAAAATATATAAAAAACTATTTTTTTTCTCAGTTTAGGCCGATACGTATTCTTCTACATATTTTTTGTAAAAAAAAAACGCAATAAGCGTTTATTGATTGGTTTGCGCAAAAATTGTAGCGTCTACAAAATAGGGGATAGTTTTATGGCATTTTTATTAATATTTTTTTTTTACTAGTAATGGCGGCAATCAGCGATTTTTATCGGTACTGCGACCTTATGGCAGACACTTCGGAGACTTTTGACACATTTTTGGGACCATTGGCATTTTATAGCGATCAGTGCTATAAAAATGCATTGATTACTGTAAAAATGTCACTGGCAGGGAAGGGGATAACACTAGGGGGCGAGGAAGGGGTTAATTATGTTCCCTAGGTGTGTTCTACCTGAAGGGGGGGTGGGACTGACTAGGGAAAATGACAGATCGCTGTTTATACATTGTATGAACAGACAATCTGTCAGTTCTCCCCCTGACAGGACTGGGAGCTGTGTGCTTACACACACAGCTCCCCGGTTCTCGCTCTGTAACGAGCGATCGCGGGTGCCCGGTGGTGATCACGCCCGCACCAGGGGCGATGCGAAATTACGGAATGACGAAATGACGTATACGAATGCAAAATGACGTATAGCTACGTGATTTTTCGTGCAGCCGAGTCGACCTGCCGCCGTATAACTGCGGTGGCTGGTCGGCTAGTGGCTAAGATAAAAAGCCTTCAGTGTGTAGCAGCCTTCGCAGCACCCCCTAATACTTACCCCTTTTCTGTCCAGCGATGTCCACGAGTCCCTCGGCCATCCCTGACTCAGCAGCGGTGCCATTGGCTCCCTCGGCTGTCAGTCAATCCAGTTATCAAATCAGAAGAGAGAGGGGGCGGGGTCGAACAGCATCTCTGTGTCTGAATGGACACACAGAGCTGCAGCTTGGCTCAGTACCCCCATAGTAAGCTGTTTGCTGTTGGGGCACTCGACAGGAGGGGCCAGAGCACCGAAGAGGTACCCCAGAAGAGGAGGATCCAGGCTACCCTGTACAAATCCACTACACAGAGCAGGTAAGTATGACATGTTCATTATTTAAGGAAAAAAAAAAAAACAAGACTTTCCATTCACTTTAAATTAACCTTCTGTGTGCAGCTTCCCCCTCCACCATGAGTGAATGCAGCCTTTGAATAATTTGAGTTATATGATTGCTGACACAATCACCATGACTGTATAAACAATCATAGTGTAAAAAATATGATGGCATTGCTCTGGGGACAGCATGTATTATTTTTTAAATATATATATAGATCTCTATATGTACCGTATTTTCCGGCGTATAAGACGACCCGGCGTATAAGACGACCCCCTAATTTTCCAGGAAAATTTTTGGTTTTGGGATATACTCACTGTATAAGACTACCCCCTTTTTTTCAAGCCCCACTGTGCCATTACATGCCCCCACTGTGCCATTACATGCCCCCACTGTGCCATCACATTAAATGCCCCCACAGTGCCATCACATTACTTTCCCCCACAGTGCCATCACATTGCATTCCCCCACAGTGCCATCACATTGCATTCCCCCACAGTGCCATCACATTGCATGCCCCACAGTGCCATCACATTGCATTCCCCCACAGTGCCATCACATTGCATGCCCCCACTTTCCCCCCCACTGTGCCATCACTCACGTTTTGCAGGCCGGTGACAGTCTCCGTCTGCTGCGAGCGTCCATGATTTCAAAGCCGCGCGCCGTCTTCTCAGCGTGTCCTGTGATTGGCAGAACACACATTTTCCCAGTAGCGCCTCTGTTCTATGTTCCGCCAATCACGGATGCCTTCTCATCTCGTCCGAGGATGAGAAGGCATCCGTGATAGGCGGAAAACAGAACAGAGGCGCTGCTGGGAAGATTTCTGTTCCGCCAATCACAGGACATCGAGGACGTGCTGAGAAGACGGCGCGCAGCTTTGAAATTATGACGATCGCAGCTGCACGGAGACCGTACCCGGCGTATAAGACGACCCCCGACTTTGGATGCATTTTTTTGCATCCAAAAAGTCGTCTTAAACGCCGGAAAATACGGTATATATCTATATATACATTATATTTCTTTATAGAGATATGTATATATAGATATATATCTATACATATATCTATATGTATCTAGATATATCTATATATATATAGATATATCTATATATATATATCTTGCTATATATCTATATATCTATATATATATATATATATAGTAATTTTTTTACATACTGTCACTAGAGCAGGTGAGGTATCACTATGGTGACATTGTACTGCTGTGGCGGTGATCATATACAATAGCTAGATGCTCTGATATGATATCAATATGGTATCACTGTATATCAGTCATTGTCTCTGATTGCTGCTACAGCAGTATATTGTCACCAGACCACTACCGCACCAATCACAGTGTCCCTAATCATTGCTGCACCATTCACAGTATTTCTAATCACCGCCACACTAGGGCTGGGCCGAACAAACCATTGTTCGGTTCTCAATAGAACTCCCGAACAGGGAAAATGCTCTAACCCTAACGGTGAACCCCATTGAAGTCCATGGGAGCCAAACAGGAAAAATTGTGTGGGGGTCTGGGTACTGCCCTGGGGACATGTATCAATAAAAATAAAATAAAATAAAAACAATAGTTTTTTCAGGAGCAGTGATTTTAATTATGCTTGCAACAATAAAAGAGAAAATTCCTTTAAAAATAATGCTTGGGGATACCAATTCACATGAGGGGGCGGGATCTGGGCGTCCCCTTTGTTAAAGGGGGCTTCCAGATTCTGATAAGCCCCCCGCCCGCAGACCCCCACAACCACCGGGCAAGGGTTGTGGGGATAAGGTCATTGACCCCATCAACATGGGGACATCCTCCCCATGTTGAAGGCATGTGGCCTGGTAAGGTTCAGGAGGGGGGGCGCTCTCGTGTCCCCCCCTTTTCCTGCCGCCTGCCAGGTTGCGTGCTTGGATAAGGGTCTGGTATGGATTTTTTTTTATTTGGCGCAGGGTTTCCCTTAATATCCATACCAGACCTGAAGGGCCTAGTAATGGAATTTGGGGGGACCCCCACGCATTTTTTTTTTCAATGACTTTCAAAGACTGATCTGTATTGCCGGGACCCGACAATTCATTATAGCCGCTAGTAGTTTTAAATTACTTGTTTTCCTTTAGAAATTTCATTTTGTGCAGAGACTGTTATAAACACAGGAAACATGCACTGCTTTATAGGCATACTATAGACACCCCCAGGTACAAAATTTAATTTATTTTATTGTTTCACTTTAAGCATTATTAAAATCTCTGCTCCCGAAAAAACTGTAGTTTTTAAAACATTTTTTCTTTTTGCATTAATACATGTCCCCTGGGGCAGGACCCAAGTCCCCAAACACTTTTAAACACTTTTTATGACAATTAACCTTTAAAATTAGCACTTTCTCCCATAGACTTTTAAAGGGTGTTCCGCATCTTTTCGAATTTGGGTGTAATTACAAGTATGCCTATGCTGTGTGTTAGAAATATCTTATTAATTAACAACTTTGTGTAAAAAAAAAAGTAAATTTAGATTTTTTTTCCTGCATTTTCCCAAAGTTATGGCAAAAATTTAATTTTCAAAAGACTCACTATGCCTCTTAGAAAATACCTTGAGGTTTTTTTGTTTCCTAAAATATCACAAAGGACACAGTCACCAGGAATCTTTTCATGGTCATTACTCAGATGCCCATATTACAATTTGTATACTTTAAGACTACTTCTATTTACCCTTCTGTCCTAGACACTAGCCTACACGTGCAATTATGTTAAAACAGCATTGATTATAGACTGTCCAAGATGTTTCATACAGAGAGGACCACTTTGTGTAAAAGTACTTTATAAGAACAGATAAGTAAGGTATACTTTATGTAATACTGGCACAGGTACCAATCTCTTTTATGTAACAGTATGACAGGCTTAGTGACATTGCGTGAGCAGAGGATTGTGAAGATAACTGAATGATTGTTTCTTTATAGCAGTAACATTTCTGATAGATTCTGTTTCTTTTGCCTGTTTCAAACTTTACCTTGTCTGCTTGACAGATTTCTCTATGAATACTCCAGTAATTTTGCACAAGCTCCATTTCTAATAGTCAAAAACGCCACAGAAAGCTACTTAAAAATGATACAAGAATGCTGTACAGCCAAAAAAATAGCACCGTGTTTTCTCAAACAGGTTTGTCTTTCTTGTTTTCTATTTCTCCTTTTGGACAGATTTGTTATGTTTGTAATATTTCCCCAGCCTGTGGTGTAATAAATTTGTGTTTCAATGTTTTTTTATTAAGGTTTTTCATAACAATAAAAAAAAATGTACATGCATTTAGATGAGTCAAAATACTGTCTTTTACAGCAATAGAAAGGTAAAGTTACACGACTAAACATATATATTGAGATACTTAAAGAGCACATAAGGGCGAACACTAAGAAGAACCATGTGCGTGGGGGGGTTCTGTAACCGATCGAGAGAGATGCTGGACATGGCTACTGCATACCTGACCTCCCCTTTTGGGAACAAGCTGAGATCGGGAGGAGGCATATCCATCTCTCCCCCTATCATTCCCCACATCAATATTTTATCATGTGTGCAACTATCTATCGCTCAACCTAGGAGTCATCTGAATAAAAAAAGTAATATAGAGAGATAACTGGGGAAGGAACAGAAGAGGCCAGAGTGAGAGTAGGGAGAAGAGAGGGAGAGTAGAGAGAGAAGAAAGAGAATACCGGTGCGGAAGGCAAAAATGTTGGCAAGTACTTAGATAAGACCATTAGGGAATGAGGGGGACCTTCATATAGCGAGCCCAAGGTGCCCAATAAATTTAAACCTAGCCTTGCGCGTTAGCCAATTGCTGTCAAGTGATCGATTTTGCATGGTTGTGATCTCTATTTTTCTAATATTAGGAATCTCTGGAACTCTTTAGTGATATATATAAATAGTGTACAAAATGTAGTTGAATCTCGAGTCCAATACTGTTAAAAAATTTAGGTGAATGTACACCTTTATTTAAAAAAAATAAACAGAAAAGTGGCATAGGGTTTCTCTGAATATTTAACCGGCCGACCGCCGCACGCAGATGTACGTAGACCGAATGGCACGGGCAGGCAGATTGGCGTACAGGTACGTCCCTTTTAATTTTGCCGCCCAGCAGGCGCGTGTGCCCGCCGCGTGTCTCGTGAGCGTGTTCGCGGGTCCCGGGAACTCAATGTTACCGGGCGGCCAACGAATGTGGTCGGCAAAGGCAGAACAAGGCATTCCCCTATTCTGCCTAGTGACACTGTCACTGATGGCTGTTCCCCGTGATCTGGAATGGTCATCAGTGACGTGTCACGTGTAGCCACGCCCATGCCCCCTAACAGTAAGAATCACTCCCTAGGTAACACTTAACCCCTACAGCGTCACCTAGTGATTAACCCCTTCGCTGCCAGTGTAATTTTCACAGTAATCAGTGCATTTTTATTGCACTGATCCCTGAAAAAATGACAATGGTCCCAAAAATGTATCAAAAGTGTCAGATGTGTCCGCCATAATGTTGCAGTCACCATAAAAATCGCTGATCGCCACCATTACTAGTAAAAAAAAATATTAAAAGAATGCCATAAAACTATCCCCTATTTTGTAGACGCTATAACTTTTGAGCAAACCGATCAATAAACGCTTATTGTAATTTTTTTACCAAAAATATGTTTAAGAATACATATCGGCCTAAACTGAGGAATTTTTTTTTTTTTTGATATTTTTGGGGGATATTTATTATAGCAAAAAGTAAAAAATATTGAATTTTTTTCAAAATTGTCGCTCTATTTTTGTTTATAGCGCAAAAAATAAAAAACGCAGAGGTGACCAAATACCACCAAAAGAATGCTCTATTTGTAGAAAAAAAAGGACGTCAATTTTGTTTGGAAGCCATGTCGCACGACCACGCAATTGTCAGTTGAAGCGACACATTGCCGAATCTCAAAAAGTGGCCTGGTCTTTGACCAGCGTAATGTCCGGGGCTTAAGTGGTTAAAATAGAGGTTTATCCAGGTATATAGCCTGCGTGGCACTGGCCAGTTAAGGGAGGGCAGCAAGCATGTGGCTACCCATTCCAATACCGAACCAGGCCACATGGGTCTGGTACCTTTTTACATGAATTACCTAAGAGTATAAAAATTCTAGTCATGGACTCAAATAGACAAAAAAAGGGTATGTACTGTACATACACTATATTGCCAAAAGTATTGGGATGCCTGCCTTTACACACACATGAATTTTAATGGCATCCCAGTCTTAGACTGTAGGGTTCAATATTGAGTTGACCCACTCTTTGCTGCTATAACAGCTTCAACTTTTCTGGGAAGGCTGTCCACAAGGTTTAGGAGTGTGTCTATGGGAATGTTTGACCATTCTTTCAGAAGCACATTTGTGAGGTTAGGCACTGATATTGGACAAGAAGGCCTGCCTCGCAGTCTCCGCACTAATTAATCCCAAAGGTGTTCTATCGGGTTGAGGCCAGGACTCTGTGCAGGCCAGTCAAGTTCCTTCAACCCAAAGTCACTCATCCATGTCTTTATGGACATTGCTTTTTGCACTGGTGCGCAGTCATGTTGGAACAGGAAGGGGCCATCCCCAAACTGTTCCCACAAAGTTGGGAGCATGAAATTGTCCAAAATGTCTTGGTATGCTGGCGCCTTAGGAGTTCCTTTCACTGGAACTAAGGGGCCAAGCCCAACCCCTAAAAGACAACCCCAAAACCCCTCCTCCACCAAATGATTTGGACCAGTGCACAAAGCAATAATAAAGCAAATAATACAGTAGTATGGCACCTAAATACTTCTATAAGATTGTATTATTTTTTATGAACTATCTATGTTTAACTATTTGATAATATTTTCATGCCCAGAGACTTCAGATGCACCCAGTGCATTTACTTACTGTGATGTCCAACAGGCTGTGCTCTCGCTTTGCAAGTTATGGAGAAGAAAAACTAAAGTTCAGGTACAGGCAAATGAAGCATTTAGCTTAGTCCAGTAAGATTTGATTAGCAATGGCTTTAGAAAATTGGTATAATGCATATTAGCATGACATTTAGCCAAACATAAATGTATTTATTTTGTTGACGCACTATGTATCGTATATAATCAAGTATATGCCGACCCGAATATAAGCCAAGGCAACTAATTTTACCACAAAAAAATGGGAAACTTATTAACTTGAGTATAAGCCTAGGGTGTCCATCTGCATGCCTCACTTTGCCTCACTGTGTCCATGTGCATGCCTCACTGTGTCCATGCCTTACTGTGTCCATGCCTCACTGTGTCCTTGCCTCACTATGTCCATGCCTCACTGTGTCCATGCCTCACTGTGCCCATGCCTCACTATGCCCATTGCACACTTGTAGAGGAGAAATGGGGCTACATGTGTGCCAAGTTCCAGATCCAGGGGACCTATGACCGGCCAGTACGGGGTCCCCAAAATCACCGGAGAAATGACCATTTAACATGGGAGTCTATAGACGGGGTGCCCGGCTTTGAAAAATCGGTGCTCCCCGGGTGTAGGTCTCCCAGACAACAAACTTTGCACACTTGTAGAGGAAGATTTGGGGTCCAGGGGACCTACGGCCGGCCAGTAACGGGTCTCCAAAGTCTGGGACATCAGGCGCAAAAAGGTGACTTGAGTATAAGCCGAGGGGGGCATTTTCCGCACAAAAAAATGTGCTGAAAAACTCGGCTTATACTCGAGTATATATGGTATGTTTAACCTTCTTTTTTCCATGGAAAACTGAGATTTCTCAAGCGAGGCAAGACTAGTGTGTCATCATCCAGTGTGCAAGGCTGGCTTTGGAGCTACGTTGTCCGCCATTTCTCCCAAGTCTTCCACCTTTCTCTTGAAAAAACCCCACCACATTATCACAAAAATATTTTGATTTGAGAACAAGCACTGCATGTACCTTGCTGTCTCTAACATGTGGAATTTACTAACAAGAGTGGTTTGCTATGGAATCTATATTCCAGCATGCAAGTGCAAGGATGTATCATGCCGCTGTAAAAAAAAACAAAACGTATATGGTCAGATTAGCGCAAGTGGGCAGGGGACCTACACTGTAGAAAGGAACCATAAGTTGGGGCCTTGGCAATAAAATGCAGTTTACAGAAGTGAATTAGTAATGGGTCCAAAGTACCCATTTACCTGTTCACTTTTAGCAGGTGATTTGTGGCAATAGTTTACTCTCATTCACTGTATATATAGTTTGTCGAGTCAATTCACTAGGATTCCTACACTGTTTTTTATTATGAATTGTTGTGACCATTTTAGTATATGTAAGTGCTTCCTTTTTTAAATAGGTTTACAGACTCTTTTCCAAAAATACATTTAGAGACTTGTTTGTAATCTGCAGATACATGAAGCAGGCTTTTTTTATCTTTTAAAATGTAAACTACTTATTTAGCAAAATTCAAAGAGAAACAGCAATGCATTAAAGTGCTCTTAGCAGACTTCTAACACTTTTGTAAATTATACTTTAAGTATGTAGTCTCAGAGAAAATTTCCGTGTGTGCCTGCTACAGCTGGTAAACGTGGCTGTAAATTTGTTAGAATTGCTAATCATTGTGCCTTTACTGACAACTTGAATTGTCACTTAGAGCTTAGTGAAAAACCTCCTGATAGCATTTTTGCTGGAAAAAGTCATGGTTAAGTAGTTACTTTCAGACACATTATTGAATCCCGGCACTACTCAAAACGAACACATTTCTGACTTTAGCTTGAAAGGGCTACTGAAGCCACCTGATTGATTTTATGGTTCGCACAGAGTAGATATCAGGTGGTACAATGGTAGTATATACTCTCGGAAACTTTTTCCAGGTTCTGTATCACACTGCATAACGCAACCAAAAACACGAGCAGTGTCTTAAAGTGCAGCGCGATGTAGAAGCTGATGTGTGTGGCAAGTGGCCGCGATGTCCGCCGGCCGCCTGCGATCGCTCCTAAAAGAGACAGAATGGGGATCTGTCAATGTAAAAAGACAGATCCCTGTTCTGTCAGAGGAAAAGAGACAGATCTGCTGTTCCTAGCGATCAGGAACAGCGATCTGTCTTCTCCTCCAATCACTACACTGCCCCCACAGTTAGAAACCTCCCTAGGGAACACTTAACCCCTTGGTTGCCCCCTAGTTTAACCCCTTTCCTGCCAGTGACATTTATACAGTAATCAGTGGCTATTTTTAACATTGATTGCTGTATAAATGTCAATGGTCCCAAAAAAGTGTCAAAAGTGTCCGATCTGTCCACCGCAATGTTGCAGTCCCACTAAAAATCGCTGATCACCGTAAAAAAATAATAATAAAAAATAATAATAAAAATATCATAAATCTATCCCCTATTTTGTAGATGCTATAATTTTTGCGCGAACCAATCGATATATACTTAGGTCCTTTTCACACTGAGGAGTATTTCAGGCAATTTAGCGCTAAAAATAGCACATAAATAACACTTGAAATACTCCTGCCCCAGCATTCTTAATGTGAAAGTCCGAGGGCTTTCACACTGAGGCGATACGCTAGCGGGAGAAAAAAAAATCTCCTGCAAGCAGCATCTTAGGAGCGGTGAGAGTAGCGGTGTGTATAACGCTCCTTCACCGCTCCTTCCTATTGAAAACAATGGGACACCGCGGTAATACCACTAGCAATGCACTTCTGCAGAGGCGCATTGCTGACCGTATTAACCCTTTTTCGACCGCTAGCAGGGGTTAATACCACACTGCTAGCGGCCCAATACCGGCAAAATTCCGCTGCAACTGTGACGATATAGCGACGCTAAAAATAGCAGCACTATACCGCCAGCGCACATGCTGCCCCAGTGTGAAAGGGGCCCAATTGTGATTTTTTTTCTACCAAAAATATGTAGAAGAATACATATCGGCCTAAACTGATGAAGAAATTTGTTATTTTTACATTTCTGTTTTTGGATATTTATTATAGCAAAAAGTAAAAAACAAAATTGTCACTCTTTTTTTGTTTATAGCGCAAAAATATAAACCCGCAGAGGTGATCAAATACCACCAAAAGAAAGCTCTATTTGTGGGAAAAAAAGGACATAAATTTTGTTTTTGTACAGTGTCGCATGACCGCGCAATTGTCACTTAAAGCGACGCAGTGCCGAATCGCAAAAATTTGCCCGGTCATTAAGGGGGCAAACCCTTCCGGTCCTTAAATGGCAAAACTGTCATAAATCCTAACTTTATATTTAACAACACGGCACCCTTGATCTTCTTAATTTTTAAGTAGTGCTGTCAGCACAGATTGCTGGACTACAGATGCATACATTGATTTCTTTCCCAGTAAATCAATGTTAAGCATCGTGCACACCACTATATTTTTATTTTTTTCATTTAACCCAGTTGGTTGAATGTAAAAACACTGACAGCTCAGGTTGGAGCTGCTGTACAATCTGATGTTTGTACAGTGATCTCCCCTGCTGTGCATTTGTGTTCGGACAGGGGGACGCCCTACCCCCCGCCAAAACACTCCGGTCAGAGCTCTAAGCCATTGGCTGAGAGTGCTGATTGGGGACTGGCTGGCAGAACTTTTTCAGTCATGAGCCTTCGACCGAAGCCGACCAAACACCTGGCTTCGGTCAGACCAGTTGCCATTCACACTGGCCGAATGTCAGCCGGTTTCTATTGAACCGACCAATGCCAGATGACATTTGGCCCGTGGGTATTAGGCATTAGGCTACTCGATTAGGTTTTACTTTGGAGTAATAGTGTTCGGATACTATCATGAGGGAAGCCCGAGAAGCCAGTAACCAGAAATTTTTATTATCTTCTATTCCCTCTTATTATTTTTATTATTATTATTATTATTATAAAAATGCTATTATTCCTGAAGCAAGAAAAAGCTTTTATTATTCCCATAGGCACCATCATCAGAATTCTTGCAGGGACAGTTTCTGGGCACACACTGAATTTAATGATGGAGGAATCTCTCCCGCTGCACTATTGTACTTGTGGGAGGTTTCTCTGCCATTACAATACAATAATCACTGCCAGCAGCTAAAGCCACCAGTAGTGATTGAATACAAAAAAACAACAACAAGCTGGTTGCATTGTCAATGGATAGATTGACTTCGGTAAAATCAGCCTGCCCATACATGGATCAAAATTCATCCAGTTCCTGCTGAACCAGCCAAATTTCAATCTGTCCATGGAAGGGTTTACTGCCTTACATCCAAAGAGCCTCCCCAGACTCTTTTTGTAAGGAAAGGGCTCCTGGGAGATGTATTTCTGAAAGCAGACCTATAGCAGTGGGAAATGAGCGCCCAGAAACTGCCCCTGCAAGAATTCTGATGATAATGTCTATGGCAATAATCAAAGCTGTTTCTAGCTTCAGGAATAATAGTTTTTTTTTGTAATAATAAAAGAAATAAAGATAATAATCTTTTTTGGTTACTGACTTCCCTCTTGATAGTATCCCAACACTGGTACGTCAAAGGAAAACCTAAAACAACTATAATAAAGCAACAAAAGTAGCAATACCTTCAGAAAAAACATACAGTGCCTTGAAAAAGTTTTCATACCCCTTGAAATTTTCCACCTTTTGTCATGTTACAACCAAAAACATAAATGTATTTTATTTGGATTTTGTGATAGAGCAACACAAAGTGGCACATAATTGTTTAGTAGAAGGAAAATGATAAATGGTTTTAAAATGTTTTTACAAATAAACATCTGAGATGGGTAACATGCATTTTTATTCAGCCCCCCTAAATCAATACTTTGTAGAACCACCTTTCACTGCAATTACAGCTGCCAGTCTTTTTAGGTATGTCTACCAGCTTTGCACATCTAGAGAGTGAAAATTTTGCCCATTCGTCTTTGCAAAATAGCTCAAGCTCTGTCAGATTGGATGGAGAGCGTCTGTGAGCAGCAATTTTCAAGTCTTGCCACAGATTCTCAATTGGATTTAGGTCTGGACATTGACTGGGCAATTTTAACATATGAATATGCTTTGATCTAAACCATTTAAAGCGGAGGTTCACCCTAAAAAACAAGTTTCTACTATGCCATCCAGCATACTAGCGTGAGCTACAGTATGCCTTTATTTATTTTTTGCGCCGTATTTACAGTTTAATACATTAGTTTAGTTTCAGACTAGTTTCGTTTCAGACTAGTAGGCGTTCCTATGAAGAGGGGAACATGATTGACGGCCAGCTATGGCGCGTCACGCTTCCCGAAAATAGCCGGAGTAGGACTCGGCTCTTCACGGCGCTATACGGCGCCTGCGCACAGACTAGGAGCTGACTGCGCAGGCGCCGTGAAGAGCCAAGTCCTATTTCGGCTATTTTCGGGAAGCGTGACGCGCCATAGCCGGCCGTCAATCATGTTCCCCTCTTCATAGGAACGCCTACTCCCCGCGGGGAGTCTGAAACTTAACTAATGGATTAAACTGTGAGTACGGTGAACCCCCGCTTTAAGTGTAGCTCTGGCTGTATGTTTAGGGTCGTTGTCCTGATGGAAGGTGAGCCTCCAACCCAGTCTCCAGTATTTTGCAGACTTCAACAGGTTTTCTTCTAAGATTGCCCTGTATTTGGCTCCATCCATCTTCCCATCAACTCTGACCAGCTTCCCTGTCCCTGCTGAAGAAAAGCATCCCTGCAACTTTATGCTGCCACCACCATGTTTTACGGTGGGGATGGTGTGCTTAGGGTGATGTGCAGTTTTAGTTTTCTGCCACACATAGAACTTTGCTTTTAGGCCAAAAAGTTAAACTTTGGTCTCATCTGACCAGAGCATCTATTTCCACATATTTGCTGTGTCCCCCACACGGCTTCACGCAAACTGAAAACTGAACTTCTTATAGCTTTCTTTCAACAATGGCTTTCTTCTTGTCACTCACACAGTGCCCGGGCATCGGCGGTAAAGCTTAGTGGCGCTTCACTATCATTTTGCGGTGCTTTTCGGGTGCTAGTGGGGTCCTTTTAACCCCCGCTAGTGTCTGAAAAAGGGTTGTCCGAAAAAGCATCTTGCGGGAGCGCTTTGGCGGTGCTGCCCATTGATTTCAATGGGCAGGGGGCGTTTTAGGAGTGGCACCACTCCTAAAGCACCTCAAAGAAGCTACTTGCAGAACTATTTTTTACATCCTGCCAGCGCAGTGCCCCAGTGTGAAAGCACTTGGGCTTTTACACTGGGACTGCAGGGGAGGCTTTTTCAGGTGCTTTACAGGCACTATTTTTAGCGCTAAAGCACTTGAAAAACACCTCCAGTGTGAAAGGGGTCTTAAGGTCAGATTTGTGGAGAGCACGACTAATAGTTGTCCTGTAGACAGATTCTCCCCCCTGAGATGTGGATGATGGATTGTTCTCCATGAGATGTCCAAAGCTTGGGATATTGTTTTATAACCCAATCCTGCTTTGAACTTCTCCACAACTTCATCCCTGATCTGTCTGGTGTGTTCCTTGACCTTCATGATGCTGTTTATTCACTAAGGTTATCTAACAAACCTCCGTGGGCTTCACAGGACAGCTGTATTTATACTGAGATTAAATTACACACAGGTGGACTCTAATTAGGTGACTTCTGAAGGCAATTGGTTCCACTAGATTTTAGTTAGGGGTATCAGAGTAAAGGGGGCTGAATACAAATCCACAGCACACTTTTCAGATATTTATTTGTAAAAAAAAAAAATTGAAAACCATTTATCATTTCCCTTCCACTTCACAATTATGTGCCACTTTGTGTTGATCTGTCACATCAAATCCCTACAAAATACATTTATGTTTTTGGTCGTAACATGACAAAATGTGGAAAATGTCAAAGGATATGAATACTTTTTCAAGGCACTGTACTTTTGTCCTTTAATATTTTCATGTTGACACATTTCTATTTGAGCATTAAAATGGATATTGCGTGCAGGAACGCATTGCATTTGATTTTCAAACTGCAAACTAAACTGTAAGGACTCGTACACACGATCGGTTAACCAGAGGACAACGGTCTGAAGGACCGTTGTCATAGGTTAACCTATGAAGCTGACTGATGGTCCATCGTGCCTACACACCATCAGTTAAAAAAACGGTCGTGTCAGAACGCGGTGACGTAAAACACAACGACGTGCTGAAAAAAACGAAGTTCAATGCTTCCAAGCATGCGTCGACTTGATTCTGAGCAAGCGTGGATTTTTAACCGATGGACGTGCCTACTAACGATCGTTTTTTTTCCCCCATCGGTTAGGAATCCATAGGTTCATTTTAAAGCAAGTTGGCTTTTTTTTAACCAATGGTTAAATAATATATGGGGCCTACACACGATCGGTTTGGACCGATAAAAACGGTCCATCAGACCGCTGTCCTCTGATTAACCTATCGTGTGTACGAGGCCTAACTTTTGCAATTTGCACATTTCGAACTATAATTTGAGACCAAGGACCAACTCCTAGCTATTAAATACAATATGATAGCACTGCCACCGGTCAAAGGAAACTGAAAAGAACAAGCATTCCTAAAAGGATCTGAATTGGACCTTATAATTGCAAGCTCTATTATTATACCACTGATTCAGCAAATAAAAAAAGTATTTTGGACTTAAATATTATTTGTATTTTGAAAAGCTTATTTTAATTAGATCTGTAATTTTCCACAAAAAATGTTGTAGTTTTTTATTTAGCTGATAACAATTCACCAGTACAATAAATAAGCAAAACAAACCTAATCTATTCTCACATTTATTTTTGCTTAGTGCTGCAGTAATGTTCAGCCAAAAGATTCCCTCTGCTGAGTTTAAAGATGTCATGCCAATTGTTGAGCAGGGCACTCGGGTGCTTGCCAAGTGCTGCAGATCTTTTTCTGATAACTGCATGGAAAATGAGGTAGGAAATTTATAATGATACGTTTTATAAAGCTACAGTTAATCTGATCAGTCTCAAGTACTTTTTGTATACAAAGTGAAACTGCATTTAAAGCTTTGCTTAAAAAGAAAAAAAAGCAATCACTTTTTTTTTTTTATGAATTGGAAAGTGGGGAATGTGTAAAACATTTTTCAGCTTTTTAAATTACCAAATGAGCTGGTGCTTTGCTAATAAACAAGTATTATAATATGTATAAACAAATATAATTGAGTGAATAAAGTGTAGTGTCTAAGCATTAAATGTCAAAGACAATACCAGAATGCATTGAATCAATATCATCAACCAAGACATTTTTAATATTGTAAAGTGCTCTCAGTGCTGTACCCTGTATCAACAAGTGCGTAACTCAAATTGTATTTATATACAAATAAAGTGCATCAAACTGGTAAATGTGAAATACACTGCATGTTTAAATGCAAGCAGAACAATAACAGAAAAATTGTTGGTTTACAAAGGTGCAAATAATCCAAAAAGCTATGTGCAAAATAATCCCAAATGATATGATTATTCAAACAGTAGATACATGTCCTATAGACAATCTTCAATGTGTGTAAAAATATATGAAGTGGTGCTCCTCCTTCTCCATTCTAAAGTTTGATGTCACTCTTTAATAAATGCAAGTAGAGTCTACCTCTTGTGAGAAATAAATAAATAGTGCAGATGGCAGCTCACCTTGGGGTTTGATCTATATTGTCATATAGATCAAATATGCTTGTTTGTACGTCTCTCCTTCGTGTGGGTGCCTTGCCGAAAAAGTTCCCCCGGCGGATAAGGACCTTCTTGAATTGCGCAGGCGTGAACTGAGCCTCCGAAAATAGCCGTACATGTAGAGTTGAGAGTCAGCTCTAGACGGCGCCTGCGCACACCATATTGTACTGCCGAGGCGGTGGTGCTATACTTCTGACATCCAGGCTCATTCCTTACCATCCCCGTGGACATGGAGCATGTTAAAAAAAGAGCCAGGAGGCCGACTGGCCACTTACAATGAGGTCCTGGACCTGTTGCAATAACTATTTACATCAACATTGCAAAGCACCCACCCCTTGCAGAGTAGCACTAGCATCGGGAGCGTGCGTAGTCATTGCGCAGGCGCCGTCTAGAGCTGACTCTCAGCTCTACATGTTTGGCTATTTTCGGAGCTCAGTTTACGTTTGTACTGCGCAAGCGCAGTACAGGGGGGTCCTTATCCGCCGGGGGTAACTTATTCGGCAGAACAACGGCACCTCCGTCAATCTGCCGTGTATGTCCTTCCTGTTGGCTCCTCTCCAATTGCTCTCACGTTAGCTCACATATAGTAAAAAAATATATCTCATAGAGTAAAACCATTGCATATTTTATTGAAATAAAAGTAACACTCACATTTAAGAACAAGATATACAGCAAAGTTTGTAGGTTGTAACACTTTAACTACTCCCCACATGGCCACTGCATACAGTACAGACCAAAAGTTTGGACACACCTTCTCATTCAAAGAGTTTTCTTTATTTTCATGACTATGAAAATTGTAGATTCACACTGAAGGCATCAAAACTAAATATAAAAATAAATAAAATATATTTCATATTCTAGGTTCTTCAAAGTAGCCACCTTTTGCTTTGATTACTGCTTGGCACACTCTTGGCATTATCTTGATGAGCTTCAAGAGGTAGTCACCTGGCGCAGCACCCCATCACTCTCCTTCTTGGTCAAATAGCCCTTACACAGCCTGGAGGTGTGTTTGGGGTCATTGTCCTGTTGAAAAATAAATGATGGTCCAACTAAACGCAAACCGGATGGAATAGCCTGCCGCTGCAAGATGCTGTGGTAGCCATGCTGGTTCAGTATGCTTTCAATTTTGATTAAATCCCCAACAGTGTCACCAGCAAAGCACCCCCACACCATCACACCTCCTCCTCCATGCTTCGCGGTGGGAACCAGGCATGTAGAGTCCATCCGTTCACCTTTTCTGCGTCGCAGAAAGACACAGGGGTTGGAACCAAAGATCTCAAGTTTGGACTCATCAGACCAAAGCACAGATTTCCACTGGTCTAATGTCCATTCCTTGTGTTCTTTAGCCCAAACAAGTCTCGTCTGCTTGTTGCCTTTCTTTAGCAGTGGTTTCCTAGCAGATATTCTACCATGAAGGCCTGATTCACACAGTCTCCTCTTAACAGTTCTAGAGATGTGTCTGCTGCAAAAGGTGGCTACTTTGAAGAACCTAGAATATGAAATATATTTTCAGTTGTTTCACACTTTTTTGTTATGTATAATTCCACATGTGTTAATTCATAGTTTTGATGCCTTCAGTGTGAATCTATTTTCATAGTCATGGAAATAAAGAAAACTCTTTGATTGAGAAGGTGTGTCCAAACTTTTGGTCTGTACTGTATGTGCGGCTGGGTGGGCACTCCTCTCCTCACACAATAGTTGTCAGTGAGGAGAGCGTATCGCTGCAGCCGGCTGGTGATCAGTGTGTATGAGCTGTTTTTTACAGCTTTTTACACACTGATCACCAGCCTAGTAACACACACATGTAAATACACAATGTAAAACACACATGTCCCCCACATATGTCCCAATGATTATCTGCACAAATATGTCCGTGATGACCTGAGCACATCTGTACATGATCATTTGCGTACATATGTCTGTGATCACACAAACCAATTATTATACACTTAACGGGATTTTTTTTACCAAAGACATGTACCAGAATTTTTTTTGGCTTATATTTATGACAAAATTCGATTTTGTTGGATTTATTTTAAAATAGAATAAAGAAAATATTTTTTTTCCCAAAGTTACGCTCTTTTTTCTACATATATCACAAAAAATAAAAAAACGGAGTCGTGAATAAATACCACCAAAAGAAAGCTCTGTTTGTGCGAATAAAATCATAAAAGATTTATTTGGGTACAGTATAGCATGATCGCGCAATCGTCATTGAAAATGCGAGAGTGCTGAAAGCTGAAAATTGGCCTGGGAAGAAAGGGGGCGAAAGTGCCCAGTATTGAAATGGTTAAAGACACCTCTGGTCTGGCCGAGACTCGGAAGTTGACTTCACCTAGCTCCTTCTGACGCATTGCGTCACAAGACATGTGACTTCATCAGGGAAGTCCACACGTCGTTGTGCATGTGGGAGCAAGTGCGCATTTGCTTTGTGCATGTAAAACAATATGAATTAGCCTGTGCCTATTCACAGGACGCCTTCCAGAAGAGCCATCTTGTCTGCTGGTATGCCCTTCCTGACATGCCTGGAGGGTGCTCTAAAACTTGAAAGCAATTCTAATAAAACTTCTTTATCTTCCAAAGCTGAAAACAAATATTTACAAAATAATACAGAATAGTTTATATCTATAAAATAGCTGATTCGCCTCATAAATAGTTTTTTTTATCTCTTTTGTCACAGGAAATGCTGTATTTTAGTACATTATACTACTTGATATTTGTTTACTGCATTTTTTCATAGACATCTTAAGTTTTATAAAATATTCCAGAATTACACAGAGTTCCATTGTATTTGTGTTCTTTTGAATTTTAGCAAAATGATTTGTAAAAAGACGATGAAAGATAATATTTTGATGTGGATAATGTGAACTAATAAGTTACAATATTAAACATCTGCTATTCAGAACACAATGGCAGTTTTTTTTTTTTAAATGAAGGAGAAAACAAGATGACTAGTTATTTGTTCACTGCTTGTTATCATAAACATCCTCAGTTATCTTAAATATTCCAGAATTATAGGTTGTTCCATTTAATGTGTGCTCAATTGCATTTCAGCAAATTGATTTGTAAAAAATGAAATATTTTTTTTATGTAGATAATGTGAAATAATGAGTTATAACATTAGGCATCTGTTATTCAGAACACAATGGCAGGTTATTAAATATGAAGAAGAGAACAAATACAAGACAATAGTTCCAGCTACTACAATAAAACATGAACATTATTTTTATGTCATTTTTTAGACATTAGCTTACCACACAATGCGAGACAAAGAAGCTAGGAACATACACCATGTACTGCTTGCTGTTTTTATTACATTTAAAATGTTTATATAATATCAAACATCAGAGATAATATTAAAGGCAAATATACCATTAAAGGTTCATGCAAAAAAGGGACAATGCAAAATTTGAACGTGGGTATGAACATCTGGACAACTAAAAGCACTCCAAAAATTATATTTTTCTTTTCTTTTTTTTTTTTACTTTTTTTTACAGCATCCCATAAATTAACAGTGTGGAGCAGTAAAACAACGAATGGTCTTTAATAAAAAAAATTGTGATTTACGCAATGTAAGCGTATTTCAATTAAACATATTTTTAACCTAAACTCCTGAAAGATTTACAGTAAACAACACAAATTAATGCAGTTTTTTATTAATCTATACATCATTAAATGTATTTTTTAAATGCAAGCAGTTTATGCCCTTGAATGTGCCCTAGTATCAGCCTCTTGTATTCTATCCAGGACTGTCTTAATAGCATCATGGGCCCCTGGGCAAAGTAATGCGCCGGGGCCCCTACTATCTTGCCCCAATTTACACACCTACTTTTTAAGAAATAAAGTATAAATAGTTGATAGAATTAAACATATATTCATTAGTACTTTCAGGAGGGCACAGTATAGATTCTGGGACACTTCCCGGGACACGACCATATCAGGACAGTTTAGTAAAAAGCGTGACTGTTCCAGAAAATCCAGGACAGTTGGCAAGCATGATCTAATGCAAGATTATTGTGGGGCTCTGGTGTACCTGGGGCCCCTGGGCGGTGCCCAGGAGTGCCCTTGCATTAAGATGGCCCTGATTCTTTCTATATCATTCAGTGCCTGATTAAACTCCATGAAAGCCCTTAAAGCGGGGGTTCACCCTATAAAAAAATGTATTTTTATTTTTTTTCTTCTAGCATAAAATTCGGCATAGTAGCGCGAGCTACAGTATGCCTGTCTTAATTTTTTTATCCCCGTACTCACAGTGTAATCGTACATAGAAGATTCCGACTGCCCACGGGGAATGGGCGTTCCAATCCAGACGGAAGGTGATTGACGGCCGGCTCTGGCGCGTCACGCTTCTCCGGAAATAGCCGAAATAGGCTTTGCTCTTCACGGCGCCTGCGCATAGTCTGTGCGCAGGCGCCGTGAAGAGCCGAGACCTACTCCGGCTGTCTTCGGGGAGCGTGACGTGCCAGAGCCGGTCGTCAATCACCCTCCCTCTTGAAAGGAACGCCCATTCCCCGCGGGCAGTCGGAATCTTCTATGTACGATATAACAGTGAGTACGGGGATAAAAAAATTAAGACAGGCATACTGTAGCTACTATGCCAAATTTTATGCTAAAAAGTTGTTCTGCAGGGTGAAACACCGCTTTAAGCAGTCAAAATGCTAGGGCCTCGCTCACAGTGTTTCTGGATTCTCGTGCCGCTAGATGGAGATGACCATCACTAATGTACATTACACAAACGTAGGTTGCACCAACATTTTTTAACAAACTGACAGCTGAAAGAAGATGAGCTTTTAAGGGACAAACTGTAATGTGAACCTGATGTCAATGGTTTATGTACTTTAGGCTGTCATTGGGTACATTACACTAAGGCAGTTTTTTCTCTATAGAGTCTTTAATGTAATGTTTTAATTTCTTTGAGTTAATTCATTTTTTGTATCTTTTGTAAACAATTTAAGAAAGTTTCATTCTAATTTTCTTTCAAGTTTAAATCAATATTTATTATTAAATCAATATGTTGATCCATTGTTGCGGGGCCCTTAAATAGTGTGGGTCCCATAGGTCGGTGCTAACACTGCCTATCGGTAATCCCACACTGATAACAGGGTTCTGACTGTGGGTGACAGTCAAGAAGCTGATCATTTGTGCTGGAGTGATCTTGTGTAAACAAGGGAGCTTCTCATAGGAGGAGAGAGCACACTGACAGAGAGAAATGAGCTCCCACTGTCTATGTATGGGCCCATGCACATGCTCATGCAGACCTGTAAAATTCTGACATACCCGTGCATCTGTAGGTTGCCTGCATGCAGGGCCGGCCTTAGGTGTTCAGGCGCCCTGTGCAAGCTAATCCTGTGGCGCCCCCCCATCTTCACCCCTCGCCCCCAAGACATTGTGCAATTTGACGCCCCCCTCAAAGTGCCGCCTGCTACATTGGTACCATCGGGTCCCATGTGATCACGTGAGCAACTGACTGCGACTTACATTCTGCGAGCTGTGATGGCCGCACGGCACCCCTGTTGCCCATGGTGCCCTGTGCGGCCGCACAGCTCGCACACCCCAAAGGCCGGCCCTGCCTGCATGGTGAGTGCAGATGCAACAAAAAAGGGGTCATGCATGCAGGATGGGTGCCAGAGTCCATCTGAATGATCCCTAAATGTTTCTTAAATGCAGCAGAAAAAATGAGGTCTCCCGCCCCACCAGAAAGGACTGTGATGTGTGGCTGTGCCGTGCAAATGTCAGGACTGGATAGACAGAAATACAAAACCCTTGAGAATGGAAAACATATATGTATTTCTTCTGTGTATTTAGCTGTTTGCCTGAAGTACTGTTTAACTAAGTGTTTATCTTTGCAGATGTCTGTGCACATCAAACAAGTATGTACGAAGCTATCAAGAGACGCCAGAGTTACTGAATGCTGTAAAAAAGCACCAATAGATACTCTGCATTGCTTACATTCCATGAGTGCTGCTGAGTCTATCAAGCTTCCAAAGCTTCAGTTGCCACCAGCTGACCAACTATGTAAAAAGGGCAAGAATCAAGGGCTTGAAAAGTAAGCAGAAATCTGTACTATAAAATTAAGGCCATAATATCCTTTCTAATAGATTGGTTGCATGAAGACAGAGCCATTTAAGAGTAGCAATCCTATACCTACATTTTTCTTTAGGGTGTCATATAAATCAATATCATGTTTTAACATGTGAACACTTTATCCTGTAGTATAAGGAGGCAGCTAATGTTGCAAAAACTGGTAGAATGTGAGACATTAAATAATCGAGCTATAGAAGATCTATATATTTGAAGAGGAACTTCAGACTAATTAAAGAACAAGCAACCGCTTTAGAATGGGAGCTTTTTTATCTGGTTCAGATCTGCTTAGCTAGTGAAAAGAAACGGGCAAACATAATAACAAATACTGGTATGTACTAATGCACGTGGTCACTAAGCAGGGTAAGGCCTGATTCACACCTATGCATTTTTAGTGCTTTTTGCAGATTTGCACTACAGAACGTGTTCCATAGGAAACCATGTTAAATGGACTGTAGTGCAAATCTGCAAAAAGCACCAAAACTGCATAGGTGTGAATCAGACCTAAGGGTTGATCTTGGAAACATTTAATAGAATTATATGGCCATTTTAGATTTGGGTACAGTTTTTGTGGGATTATGCATGAAGCTTGATTAGGAGTCTGGTTCTGTTCATTGTATGGTAAATGCATGTATTATTCGGTCTTAAAAATCACTGTGCAGAACATTTACATGCGTCATGCTTTTTTTAAACAAAGAACTATTATGCATTGGGGGGAATTTACTAAAACTGGAGCACATAAGATCTGGTGCAGCTGTGCACAGTAACCAATCAGCTTCTAGGTTTTATTGTCAAAGCTTAACTGAACAAGCTGAAGTTAGAAGCTGATTGGTCACTATGCACCACTGCACCAGATTCTGTGTGCGCCAGTTTTAGTAAAGCACCTCCAAAGTGTTGCACACCAAGATCAAAGTAACTGTGATGTAATGGACTTGGAGCTATTTATTGTGCTATTGAAGAGTACCATAAACCACCTCCCACGGCAAAAAAAAAATCATGTTTGTTTTCTTAAAGCGGATCTCCACTCTAAAGTGGAGTCCCGCTGATCGGCACCCTCCCCCCCTCCGGTGTCACATTTGACACCTTTCAGGGGGGAGGGGGGTGCAGATACCTGTCTACAGACAGGTATCTGCACCCACTTCCGGCCCTACGATACGGGCAAAGGACGGGTTTTTTCTCCGCTTCCCGTCCGTCCCCCGTTGTATGCTGGGAACACTCGGCTCCCAGCACACAGCGGGAGCCAATCGGCGGGCGCAGCGCGACTCGCGCATGCGCCGTAGGGAACCGGGCAGTGAAGCCGGAGCGCTTCACTTCCTGGTTCCCTCACCGTGGATGGAGGGGGGAGCAGCAGGGTGACGAGCGATCAGCTCGTCATCTGCTGCGATCACCGCTGGACTCCAGGACAGGTAAGTGTCCTTATATTAAAAGTCAGCAGCTGCAGTATTTGTAGCTGCTGGCTTTTAATATATTTGTTTAGTGGCACATATCTGCTTTAAGGCCTGCTTTGATGTATTACAGCAACAATATACATTAACATTGCATAACATTGGGATTATTTAGTGTTCATATAGCAAAGGGTATGATTACTCTGAAAATTGTATATTGCCAAAGGTTGTAAAAAAGCTGAAGCTATGTTATCTTTAAATACCCAATCACGTGCAGGATTTTATGCACATAATTAAATTATTGTAAACATAGCTTCACCCTCTTTACTATGGCCTGATTCACACCTATGCAGGTTGCAGTTTGCATTTTCCAGGGCAATTTGCGTTTTTCAATACACGCTTTTGATCCATTCAAGTCCATGGAGCCAAAAACCAGAAAAAGTCCCTGGCACTTTCCAAAAAATGCACAGATGTCAACTACATCCATAAGAAACCATGTTTACGCACTGTAGTGTGTTTCGGCAAAACTGAAAATGCACTAAAAAATGCATTGGTGTGAACCAGTCCTAAAATAAGAGAAGCCACCATTTGGTTATAGAAGTGCCAACAGAAGCTGCTGCAGGTGTGTGCAGGTATAACTAATGCCGCGTACACACGATCGGTCCATCCGATGAGAACGGACCGATGGATCGTTTTCATCGGTTAACCGATGAAGCTGACTGATGGTCCGTCGCGCCTACACACCATCGGTTAAAAATAAACTATCGTGTCAGAACGTGGTGATGTAAAACACAACGACGTGCTGAAAAAAATTAAGTTCAATGCTTCCAACCATGCGTCGACTTGATTCTGAGCATGCGTGGATTTTTAACTGATGGTTGTGCCTACTAACGATCGTTTTTTTCCCATCGGCTAGGAATCCATCGGTTAAATTTAAGACAAGATTGCTTTTTTTTAACCTATGGATAAATAACCTATGGGGCCCACACACCATCGGTTTTGACCGATTAAAACGGTCCATCAGACCATTCTCATCGGTTTAACCGATCGTGTGTACGCGGCATTACCGTAGGTTTGAAAAAAATAGATCTTCAAAGGTCCCACTATTGTTTGATATGTCTGTGAAAGGGCCTTCAATCAAATAGAGAGTATACTGTAAACAAAGTCCACAAATTGCCACGTGACAAAAAAATACACTGATGGTTGCAAGTTGCAATCAGTTTTCTGTATATGTACTGGAAGTAAAATATAGGAAAGCTATAAAGTATTATTTTAATCCATCTGTACTAGAAAAAGCCTTTGTGAATATTTTCCTAAATCAATAACAGGATATACAATAAAATAAAATACTTTTTCATAATCTGGTTTAAGGACGAAACATAATGGAAAAACATAAATAATACTTAATCGCCTATATCCATGCTTGTTTTGAAGAAGGCATATTTTTAATTTACCAGATGAAAGAAAAGTTGTTTTATCTCGGCAGTCTTTTTCTCATCTGCAGGTACATGTATGAGATAGCAAGGAGAAACACTAAGCTGCCAGAAGTGTTTGTTGAAAAGCTGTATGAGTCTGTTACAGAGATTGTGAAGAAATGCTGCAGTTCAGAAAATGCAAATTCTTGTCTGGATAAGAAGGTACTGTGACTTCTTTACCGCTTGAACACAAGCATGTTGTCCTTTCCACAGCCTTTATACTTGGAGTATGATTCAAATTGAAGTGTCACTGCATAAGCAATAGTTAGAAGAAACATGCTCTTTTTTTTATCACATCACCAACATCTAGTTGAGTTATCCTGGATGATTTCCAACCAAGTCAGAACATGGTACCTTGAGGCAAAAAACAAAGGGCCAGATTCACGTAGCCCGGGCGCAACGTAACTTAAACGATTTAAGTTACACCGCCGCAAATTTCCCAGTTAGTGCCCGATCCACAAAGCACTTACCTGTAAATTTGCGGCAGTGTATCCTAAATCCGTCCGGCGCAAGGCGGGCCCAATCGAATGGGGCGAGTGCCATTTAAATTAGGCGCGCTCCCGCGCCGGACATACTGCGCATACCCGACGTGCATTGCGCTAAATGACGTCGCACAGACGTCATTTGCTTAGACGTTAACGTAAATGGCGTCCAGCACCATTCACGGACGTCTTACACAAACGACGTTGATGTTTAAATTTTGACGCGGGAACAACAGCCATACTTAACATGGCTTAAGACAACTAGGGCTCAGCCCTAGTTTTACGCGGCGTAACTCGACGGAAACAACGTTGAGTTAGATCGACGGGCCGTTCGGACGTTCGGGGATCGCCGTAAGTATTCATTTGCAATTTCTACGCCGGCCGCAATGGCCTCGCCACCTAGCGGCCGGCCTAGAATTGCATCCTTAAGATCCGACAGTGTAATTCAATTACACCTGTCGGATCTTAGGGCTAGCTATGTGTAACTGATTCTATGAATCAGCCGCATAGTTAGAAACAGAGATACGACGGCGTATCAGTAGATACGCCGTCGTATCTCTTCTGTAAATCTGGCCCAAAAGGCCCACGTAAGCCAGCCATACACTGGGAAAAAAAAGTACCAGTACCTGATTCCTTCCTCCACAGTTAATAGCATGGGTTGATGACTCCTTCCCACCATCTATTGTGTTTTGATGGCCAGCCCCCGTGGCTGTTGGAATACCTGAGCAGTGGCTGCGTCTGACTAAATACAACCACTGTTTGTCCAGCAATGTTTCACCCAGCGCTTTGGATTTTCAGATCAAAGAATGTCCGGTGGGAGAAGCGAAAAAGAAGAGCTCCTTGCAAAGAAAACAATTACTTATCTGTCCTGCTGCCCATGCCCCTGAACTAGCCCGCTAGCGGCTGAATAGCACCGCAAAATTCACGGTAAAGCGCCACTAAAAATAGCGGCACTTTACCACCGACGCCGCCCCTGCATGAAAGGGGCCTAAGGGGCGTTTGGAGCTGAACTCAAAAGCTTTTTTGCCCTAATGCAGAATTCAACCTTTATAACCACTTTAATGTACAGTTGTGGCCAAAAGTTTTGAGAATGACACAAATAATAATTTTCACAAAGTTTGCTGCTAAACTGCTTTTAGATCTTTGTTTCAGTTGTTTCTGTGATGTAGTGAAATATAATTACACGCACTTCATACGTTTCAAAGGCTTTTATCGACAATTACATGACATTTATGCAAAGAGTCAGTATTTGCAGTGAAAATGTTGAAAGAAAAATAAAACCTTTTTATAGTTTGTTGCATAATTTTGCAAATAGCACATTTTTCTCTATCACTGATGAGGCTGATGAGGCTCCAGTGATGGGCACTGATAGGCTGCACTAATGGGCAATGATGAGACAGCACTGGTGGGTACTGATGAGGGGGCACTGATGAGGCTGCACTGAGGGGCACTGATAGGTGGCACTGATAGGCACTGATAGGCACTGATGGGTGGCACTAATAGGTGACACTGATAAGGAGGCACTGATGGGCACTGATTAGCAGCACTGATGACAACTGATTGGCAGCACTGGTAGGCACTGATTTTCAGCACTGGTGGGCACAGATTTGCAGCACTGGTGGGACTTCATTGATAAACAGGACACTGATAATCAGTACCCTGATTATCAGTGTAGATATCCCTTTTAGAGAAGCCAGTTATCAGCTCTCTTCTCCTCTCCTTATGCTGTCATATGACGGTACCCCAGAACTAGACGTCATTAGGCTATAGCGCAGTCGGCAAGTGGTTAAATGTGGTGGTTGCAGTTTTTTTTTTTTTTTAGGCTTTTTTGTATCCTTTTTTACCTAGAGATCCAAAGAGGCACATTTATTGCCTTATGGTGTCCCCAGTCTGGAAGGAGGAGCAATAAGCAGCATTGTGAGTCTAGGGAGAGTGTAGTGTTATGCCACATACACACGATTGGATTTCCGATAGAATTTTCCGTCAGAATTCCGATGAAGCTGACTTTCATTAGTCTTGCATACACACTATCAGACTAAATTCCGACCGTCCAAAACGCGGTGACGTAAAACACTACGATGACCCGAGAAAAATGAATTTCAATGCTTCCGAGCATCAGTCGACTTGATTCTGAGCATGCGTGTATTTTTCTCCGATCGGAAAAATGTAAAACACGTTCTATTTTTTTACACCGATGGAAAAAAGTCAGATGGGGCCCAAACATGATCAGTTTTTCCAGACTTTTTTCATCGTAAAAAATGATCATGTGTACATGGCATTAGATACAGTAGCAGGTTTAAAGATTTTTTTGTCAAGTCCAACTGCAACTAACACTTCAGCAGTTATATCAACACATTTCTCTCTATTTTGGGACAAAAGTTTTACATGAAAGAATAAAGTCTGACCGTTGCAAGCACCCTTGGTATGGTAAATGTTTGTATCAACCCTCTAATTGCCACTTTTACTAGACAGCTTGGTCTGTTAAAGAAAGTAAAGTACAGGTAAAAATAAAAGAATAAAAGAGCCTAAAAAAAGTAAACTAAGGCAGCCACCACATTTATGGTCAGGTTTGCTGCAATGTAATATGTTTTTACTTTTAATAGCACTTCATGTATGGGTATTTTATATTAGAGCATGCATATACAGGCAGCAGCATATGAAATTGTGATTGCAGTTGCCAGTGGGAAAGTATATAAATGTGCACTGTGATAACCTTAAAAAACATGCCACTATGTTTTCTTTTTTTACATTAAGTGGTTTTTCACAGTCAGCTTCAATTACATTAGTTTGTACATCATGCAGTTTTATTCCTGTAGGAAATGTGAATGCAAAATAGCTAACATATATAAGAGAACTACCAAAAACATTAGAGAACATCCCATTTTTATTTTAGATTTGTTCTCAATTAGCTGGCATACGTTCAGTAACATTTCTTTGTAAATTAACCCTATGTATACTGTCAGACATGTGTTGATCTCCACTAGCATCATGTATGTAGCAGTACCCCTGTAGGGGGTGCTGAAAGTTGTAGTCCGCCTGTCACCCTGCCCAGCCCGGCATTCACTTTCTCAAGCACACAGTCGATGAATAGTCCATTAACTTTATTTGTGTGTTTTTATTGAGGGAGTATAACTTGCATGGGGTTAGGGGATTTATGAGATGCCCAGAATTTGCGTAAAAACATTTGCTTTGGGACAGAACTATGTACGCTCCCTGTACATATTTACACTTCACACTCTTCTTGCACAAACTTGCTTGCAGACTATTACCTCCTCTTTCTCTCTAGCATGTTACTTCTCCTCAGGCACAGCTAGCACATGGGGTCTGACTCTGGTTCCAGCCAGGCCTTGTAGAAATGCCTTTTGCAGGCAGGGACTGTGGGCATCTGTGCTGTAGCTAGGAAAGCTTAAATTGGTTAAACGCTAGCTGTCCTTGTGGACTACTGATCCCAGCCAGTTCTCTTCAGGACCTGTTAGCCCTTCTGGCTGCAACTGCCCGACTCCACTGCCCATGGCATCACAGTCTCCTCCCACTGGCTCTACATCCCTCTCAGACTGCACATTTCCAGTCCACTCTGGCATGCCTCCCCAGTTTTCCAGACTGTGCCTGCCACTCACCGACACCTAGTGGATCCCTCCTGGAGACTTTGCCTGGCAGTACCTTCCACTGTTTTGTCCTGCTCCTGGTCAAAAACACCCCTGTGGTTTGTATGAGTGTCCCTTCCACTCCCGAGCTCCAGGCCCACGGTCAACCCCCAGACTGGGGAGTTCCCTCAAAGGCCCTGACAGCTAGCACTCCATCTCCCAGTTTTTCTACCCAAACTCTCCTCCCCAGCTGGGCTGACCCTGGGTATTTAAGGAGGCCTGCCCCTTGCCAATCCAGGGCTCCTTAGAACACCCCAGACAGCTCCACCTTTTTTCCCCTTCTCTCTTTTAGAATCCTCTAGAAGCCAGAGGGAGGTAACCAAAAGATGATGACCTCTGTGAGTCACCAGCCTACTCTAAACCACTCCCAGACCCCCCTCCCCCCACAGTTCAAAACAAAAAGGCCTAGCTTTTTTCTAGGCCTGCCTACATTTACCTACACTACAGAAACCCTAACTCTAGCACTTACCTAAGTAGAGGGTGCTACATGTACTTGTTTTAAATGCTATTAGAGTATGATTTGGCTGTTTGACTCTGGTGGGGATGATTTGCATTCATGTACATTTGTTTTGTGTGTAAATCAGGCTGTCATATCTGCTATTTTTGAAAGTCCACTATGTAGATGTCATGTGGAACTTTAACTTTTACTTATGCTGACATCAGATCTAAAACTTTTATCTAGGCACATCAGCTCTCATCAAAAGTTTGAGGCCTCATGCACACTGGATGTTTTTTCTGCTGCTCCAAGTGGAGTTTAGGATTTGTTTTCTGCCCCCCTACATGTTAGTCTATGTGTCCATGCACCCATCTCATAGGGGTATTTAGAGGCCTCTAATCAGTGAGTTCAGGAGCAGAAGAGTTTTGGCAAAGCTTGATGTGCCTAAACACATGTAAATGTGGCTAAACGCACCACAAAGTGCTAGTCAAGTTAAGTGCTTAAGCGTTTATTCATTTCAATAGCCAGAATAAATTATTATTCTGGCCAATGAAATGAATTAACGTTCAGGAGCTTGATGCGCCTAAATGTATTACACTAGCTTACAAGTGTCAAGCATTTTTTCTGCCAAAGCTCTGTTGCCAGGAGGAAAGGAGCCTAGGAGATTTAGCAAACTGTCCAGTGTGCATAAAGCCTAACATTTAAGACACAGTTTTCATTTTCCCAGCCTCAAGCAAATCTCAACAAATGAGCATCTGTGTTCTGTTTCAGAAATCACAGCTAAATGATGAAATTAAAAATTATGTCAGTGAAGGTAATGAACTGTGTGGAGATTATCATAAATATCCATTCTCAGAATTCAAGCAAAGGTAAGAACTGCTATTGTAGAAAGTTGTAGTTATGAAGTATGCTGCTTGTTGCCGGCTTGTGCCGTAATAATGTACCCTTAAAAGCAAAAAGCTCAAGAGGCCAATGTACTGAAAATGACTGAAAATGTGTGTTTCATGATAACATAATGTGAAGCAATCAAATTGCAATGCACTAAAGTATTTTCAAGAGTGAATACCTTCCGGTTAGAAATTGTCATTTTGCCATTAACATATTAAATCAATTCACAAGCTACTTAGGCCTGATTTACACTTATGCAGGTTGCATTTTGCATTTCTCATAACACATATTTAAACCATTGAAGCCTATGGAACCAAAAACCCGAAAAAAAAGTCCCTGACCCTTTCTATAAATTGCATATATGTGAACTACATCCATAGGAAAGCATGTTAAATGGACTGTAGTATGTTTCTGCAAAACTGAAAATGCACTAAAAAATGGATAGGTGTGAACCAGGCCTAAAGTCCTGTACACACAATGCGATTTTCGGAAGGGAGTTGTCATTCGATGGCCTGTCGTCTGAAATTCTTACCGTTAGTATGCTTCTTTGGACATCCGATTCTAATTTTTTTGTAAAAAAAAGCTGGATTAGCAGTACATTTTTGACGAACAACAGCTCAACGTCCGATTTTCGTATGGTCAGTACAAAAGTCAAAAGTACACAACGACGAAACATACGTCAAGGCGTATCCCAGTCACGGTTTCTCTTCCGGCCACTTACGGTTACTGTATACAACGATGGTGGAACGCACGCTGGTTCAACACAGCACGAGCGGGACGGCTGCTTCTCATCTCGACTTTGGTAACAGATGCAGTGTTCCTCTAGTGACGAGGCAAGGCACATTTGGCATATGTTTTAATTATTTATTTTAATAAAACAGAAATACGCTATTGCCCTGCTTTTTCATTTTATTTCTGAATGACATTGCGGTGGAGTAACAACCAGATCCCAGGCTTTTCCTCTTGGTGTGTACTAGTAAAAGATTGCAGATCCATGACCATACAAAGCTCCTCCTGACCTTCTTTTTAGTTAAAGTGATCATGGTGGTCTGGTGAGTAGGAATTTCTACCTTATTCACCGGGTGTTGTCTCATAAAGCCATTGGCAGTGGTGATGGTGTAAGACCTGAGTTTCTTCGAAACAAGATTTATGGACTTTTCAAACATATCACACTTGTTCCTGATTTTGTATACCGTATATACTTGAGTATAAGCTGAGTTTTTCAGCACAGTTATTGATGTGGGGCCCAATAGTGCAATGTATGGAGGATTGTGGTACAACCGTTTAGTAATGTGCAATGCATGGAGTGTAGTACAGTAGAACAGTATGGTAGTCTGTAGTATTACAGTTTATAGTGGAGTGTGGAGATACAATTTAGTATGGCAGTGTATTAAGTAGAGTAGAGAAGTGAAAGGTGTCGTTATGGTCATTCAGTGGGTAGCAGTGGTGGGGAGGGAGGGTAGCATAGTAGAAGGTGATCGGTTGTCCAGTGGGTGGAGGAGTGAAGCTGGCAGTGGATTTTTGCAGTGGATGGAGGTTTGGGTCAGAGATAGCGGTGCCAGCTTCCAATCAATCTGGGGTACGGCAGATCTTGGTGATCAGTGCTGTGCCAGGCCCTCGGTGACTGACATAGAATTGCAACAGCAGATCGGAAGTGATTCCCAGGTCCCTCCTGTGTGTCCCAGTCCCAAGGTTCCTCCGTCCTAGTGTCAGCTTATTCCCCAGTCAAGCGGATATGCTTCAATAAGATATTAGACTCAGCTGCTGTCAAAATCATGAGTACCAGCTGTCCCCTCCCTGCCCAGCTGTGATCAGTACATAGAGCTCTGATCTGGGTAGGGTTGCCATCTCATTCCCTTTAAAACCAAATGCATATTAATTACAAAGGTTCTGTGGCCGATTAAGGTGGTCATTAAACTCACTTAGTGCCTTATCTGCATACAATTAGCCACAGAACCTGTGGAATTAATATGTGTTTTTGTTTTAAATTGATGAGGTTGCAACCCTAGACCCGGGGTCCCTCCGACACTATTCCCTGCCCTCTACTCCTTCCCTGACCCTGAGCAAGAGACCTCCCCTCTTCCTGCACCTCCAATTTACTCTGTACCTATCACCCCACACTGATCCACTCTACAGAACCCTGAACCCCTCAACCCATCCAGATTTCCCTGTACAACACTGAACCCGGTAGGTTCTCTTTTTATCTCATCAAGATTCTTGCCTGATTTCCAGATGAGAAACCTGAATGCCTCGTACACACGGACGGGAATCTCAGCAAGAAGCAGTTTTCTTGCTGTTTTTTGCAGAGAAATCCGGTCGTGTGTACGAGGCCTTACACCCACATTCAGGACTGGCCAGTGTTCTGTGATTGAATGGACTACAATTACCAACAGCCTTTGTGGATGTCGGCTTGTAGTTCTCAATGAACTACCATGGCTCTGTTTAACGCTGTGGTAGTTCATCGATTCATCCTGTTGGTGTAAAACCGCCTGCCTGTATGTGCGGGCAGACAGCTTGAACTGACAGTCTGCTGGAGATGTGCATTGTATCAGTGATCTGCTGATTGCTGGTGCAATGCTTTCTAGGCTCCCAGAACAAAAAAGTAAATGCACACTTTGTCATCTGCAAAAAAAGCGCATTTATTATTTTTTGTTACAAGGTGAACTTATCCTTTAAAATAAATTTCTCCCTCAAATGGCAAATAAAGTTGACTTTAATATAATAATGCTCTGTACACACAAGTGGAATTTACGTCGGAAAAAAGTTAGATGGTTTCTCCGACGGAATTCCGCTCAAGCTTGGCTTGCATACACACGGTCACACAAAAGTTCTCTGAACTTTCGAGCGTTAAGAACGCAGTGACGTACAACACTACGATGAGGCGAGAAAAATAAGTTCATTGCTTCCGAGCATGCGTCAAATTGTTTCCGAGCATGTATGTTTTTTTTTTCCCGTCGTAATTGCATACAGACAAATGTATTTTGGATAGGATTTTTTTCCGGCAGAATAATTGAGAACCTGCTCTCAAACGTTTCCCGGTCGGAAATTCTGACAACAAAAGTCTGATGGAGCATACACATGGTCGGAATTTCCTATGAAAAGCTCACATCAGACTTTTGCTGGCGGAAATTCCACTCGTGTGTACATGGCATAAAGGTGCATCTCATAAAATTAGAATATCATCAAAAAGTTAATTTCAGTATTTCAATTCAAAAAGCTAAACTCATATATCTTATATAGCTGCGTTACACACAGAGTGATATATTTCAAGCATGTCTTTATTTTAATTCTAACGATTGTGGCTTACGGCTAGTGAAAACCAAAAATTCATTATCTCAGAAAAATTGAATATTACACAAGACCAATGAAAAAGGTATTTTTAATACAGAAATGTTGGCTTACTGGAAAGTATGTCCATGTACAGTATAGTATGCACTCAATACTTGGTCGGGGATCATTTTGCATGAATTACTTTATCAATGTGGCGTGGCATGGAGGCGATCAGCCTGTGCCACTGCTGAGTTTTGTAATTGTAAACCCAGGTTTCTTTGAAAGTGAATTTCAGCTCATGTGCATCTTCCTCTTGACAATACCCCACAGATTCTTTATGGGGTTTAGGTCAGGTGAGTTTGCTGGCCAATCAAGCACAGTGATACCACGGTCATTAAACCAGGTATTGGTATATTTGGCAGTGTGGGCAGGTGCTGTTGGAAAATTAAATTAGCATCTCCATAAAGCTGGTCAGCAGAGGAAAGCATGAAGTGCTCTAGAATGTCCTGGTAGAGGGCTGTGCTGACTTTGGGCAGGCTTTCTTTAAAATGTACTATAATTTATATAGTCACCCCACAGTGCCAAAAAAGTATGGCAAGGCAGGTGTTATTGCATCTCTTGGGCTCTTATGGCCAGATTCAAGTAGGGCACCGCACCTTTAAGGCGGTGTAGCGTATCGTATTTACGCTACGCCGCCTTAAGTCAGAGAGGCAAGTACTGTTTTCACAAAATACTTGCCTCCTAACTTACGGCGGCGTAGCGTAAATGTGGCCGGCGTAAGCGCGCCTAATTCAAATGAGGATGGGGGGGCGTGTTTTATGTAAATTACTCGTGACCCGACATGATTGACGTTTTTTACGAACGGCGCATGCGCCATCCGTGTACATATCCCAGTGTGCATTTGCGATTCGACACTGCGTCGTTTTAACTGACAATTGCGCTGTCGTGTGACGTGGCTCCCAAACAACTTTGACGCTCTGTTTAACGCTGTGGTAGTTCATCGATTCATCCTGTTGGTGTAAAACCGCCTGCCTGTATGTGCGGGCAGACAGCTTGAACTGACAGTCTGCTGGAGATGTGCATTGTATCAGTGATCTGCTGATTGCTGGTGCAATGCTTTCTAGGCTCCCAGAACAAAAAAGTAAATGCACACTTTGTCATCTGCAAAAAAAGCGCATTTATTATTTTTTGTTACAAGGTGAACTTATCCTTTAAAATAAATTTCTCCCTCAAATGGCAAATAAAGTTGACTTTAATATAATAATGCTCTGTACACACAAGTGGAATTTACGTCGGAAAAAAGTTAGATGGTTTCTCCGACGGAATTCCGCTCAAGCTTGGCTTGCATACACACGGTCACACAAAAGTTCTCTGAACTTTCGAGCGTTAAGAACGCAGTGACGTACAACACTACGATGAGGCGAGAAAAATAAGTTCATTGCTTCCGAGCATGCGTCAAATTGTTTCCGAGCATGTATGTTTTTTTTTTCCCGTCGTAATTGCATACAGACAAATGTATTTTGGATAGGATTTTTTTCCGGCAGAATAATTGAGAACCTGCTCTCAAACGTTTCCCGGTCGGAAATTCTGACAACAAAAGTCTGATGGAGCATACACATGGTCGGAATTTCCTATGAAAAGCTCACATCAGACTTTTGCTGGCGGAAATTCCACTCGTGTGTACATGGCATAAAGGTGCATCTCATAAAATTAGAATATCATCAAAAAGTTAATTTCAGTATTTCAATTCAAAAAGCTAAACTCATATATCTTATATAGCTGCGTTACACACAGAGTGATATATTTCAAGCATGTCTTTATTTTAATTCTAACGATTGTGGCTTACGGCTAGTGAAAACCAAAAATTCATTATCTCAGAAAAATTGAATATTACACAAGACCAATGAAAAAGGTATTTTTAATACAGAAATGTTGGCTTACTGGAAAGTATGTCCATGTACAGTATAGTATGCACTCAATACTTGGTCGGGGATCATTTTGCATGAATTACTTTATCAATGTGGCGTGGCATGGAGGCGATCAGCCTGTGCCACTGCTGAGTTTTGTAATTGTAAACCCAGGTTTCTTTGAAAGTGAATTTCAGCTCATGTGCATCTTCCTCTTGACAATACCCCACAGATTCTTTATGGGGTTTAGGTCAGGTGAGTTTGCTGGCCAATCAAGCACAGTGATACCACGGTCATTAAACCAGGTATTGGTATATTTGGCAGTGTGGGCAGGTGCTGTTGGAAAATTAAATTAGCATCTCCATAAAGCTGGTCAGCAGAGGAAAGCATGAAGTGCTCTAGAATGTCCTGGTAGAGGGCTGTGCTGACTTTGGGCAGGCTTTCTTTAAAATGTACTATAATTTATATAGTCACCCCACAGTGCCAAAAAAGTATGGCAAGGCAGGTGTTATTGCATCTCTTGGGCTCTTATGGCCAGATTCAAGTAGGGCACCGCACCTTTAAGGCGGTGTAGCGTATCGTATTTACGCTACGCCGCCTTAAGTCAGAGAGGCAAGTACTGTTTTCACAAAATACTTGCCTCCTAACTTACGGCGGCGTAGCGTAAATGTGGCCGGCGTAAGCGCGCCTAATTCAAATGAGGATGGGGGGGCGTGTTTTATGTAAATTACTCGTGACCCGACATGATTGACGTTTTTTACGAACGGCGCATGCGCCATCCGTGTACATATCCCAGTGTGCATTTGCGATTCGACACTGCGTCGTTTTAACTGACAATTGCGCTGTCGTGTGACGTGGCTCCCAAACAACTTTGACGTCCTTTTTTCCCCTCAAATAGAGCTTTCTTTTGGTGGTATTTGATCACCTCTGCGGTTTTTAGTTTTTGCGCTATAAACAAAATTAGAGCGACAATTTTGAAAAAAAAAAATAATTTTTGCTTTTTGCTGTAATAAATATCCCCCAAAAATATATAAAAAAAACTATTTTTTTTCCTCAGTTTAGGCCGATACGTATTCTTCTACGTATTTTCCGTAAAAAAATCGCAATAAGCGTTTATTGATTGGTTTGCGCAAAAGCTATATCGTCTACAAAATAGGGGATAGTTTTATGGCATTTTTATTAATATTTTTTTTACTAGAAGAGATTTTTTATCGGTACTGCGACTTTATGGCGGACACATTGGACACTTTTGACACATTTTTGGGGCCATTGGCATTTTTATAGCGATCAGTGCTATAAAAATGCATTGATTACTGTAAAAAAATTACTGGCAGGGAAGGGGTTAACACTAGGGGGCAAAGAAGGGGTTAATTATGTTCCCTAGGTGTGTTCTAACTGAAGGGGGGGTGGGACTGACTAGGGGAAATGACAAATCGCTGTTCATACATTGTATGAACAGACGAACAGTCATTTCTCCCCCTGACAGGACCGGGAGCTGTGTGTTTACACACACAGCTCCCGGTTCTCGCTCTGTAACAAGCGATCGCGGGTGTCCGGCGGTGATTGCACCCGCCGGGCACGAGCGTCGGCACCACATGGCTGAAATGTGAGATGACGTAATATTACATCGTTTTGCGCAGCCGAGCCGACCTGCCACCATAAAACTGCGGCAGCTGGTCGGCTAGTGGTTAAAATAGATGCTCAATCTCTGAAATCTCATGTAACCTTTAACATGTTAAAGCAATTTCAAAGGTTATTTTTAGTCTATTTAAATCTACAGCTATCAATAACGTATATGGTTATTCTGCTAATAGGATTCTTATTCAGGTACTTTTTTAAAGGGTGACAATGCCATGTCTCTAAGTTGCTGCCTTGAGTTGTCACCTTGTAACATGCACTTTCTGCAGCGACTACAAGGGACTTTGTTAGCATTCATTCTGTAGTTGGACATTCTGCGATTGATGTTCTAGCCAATGGAATCATAATGTAAAAAAAAAGGGGTAAACTTCCTGTGTATTTCCTGTTTTTTTGTGGAGACTAGTGTGGTGGAATTTGCACATATGTGAACCATCAATGCGATTCCAAAATGATTTACATTGATGTCTATGGAGACTAAATTCGCAACGCAACGCTGTAAACTCACACAAGACCCTTTTTTATCACATTCGTAGAGGAATCTCAACGCATGTATGTGAACGACTGTCATTGAAAACAATGGGCCAGATCCACAGTGAGAGTACGCCGGCGTATCTACTGATACGCCGGCGTACTTTCAAATTTCCCGCGTCATATCTTTAGTTTGAATCCTCAAACCAAGATACGACGGCATCTGGGTTTGAGCCGACAGGCGTACGGCTTCGTACACCTTCAGATCGTAGATGCAATACTTTGGCGTCTGCTGGGTGGAGTTTGCGTCGTTTTCCGCATCGGGTATGCAAATTAGCTATTTCCGACGATCCACAAATGTACGCGCGGCCGTCGCATTCTCTTACGTCGTCTCTAGTCGGCTTTTTCCGGCATATAGTTAAAGCTGGTATTTTGCGGCGTATAGTTAGACTTGGCATGTTAAGTTTGGCCGTCGTTCCCGCGTCCAAATTATTTTTTATTTTTTTTGCGTAAGTCGTCCGTGAATCGGGATGGACTTAAGTCACGTCTAAGTTTAAAAAATGACGTCCTTGCGACGTCATTTCGCGCAATGCACGACGGGAAATTTTGAAACGGAGCATGCGCAGTTCATTCGGCGCGGGGATATGCTTCATTTAAATGAATCACGCCCCCTAATCGCCGATTTGAATTCCGCCGCCAGAGATACACTACGCCGCCATAACTTATGGTGCGTAAGTTGTGGATTTGAAACAAAGCCAAGTAAGTTACGGCGGCGTAGCGTATCTTAGATACGCTGCGCCGGTGACGATCTATGTGGATCTGGCCCAATGACTTTATGGATGATGTGCAAATTTAGAATGTTTTTGACGCATCACATTCGTTATGAACTCACATTAGTGTGAACCGGGCCTTATCATTTAGCACATGATTAGAAAATGCTTGGGAACGTTTTGAAACAGAAAGTGTTAATGAAAATATTTAGAGCATCTTACGCAATAATTGAATAAGGGCCCAATTTTTTTTCTTGCACAGGGGCCATTTGGTGTCCGTCTGCCACTGTATGGAGATTAAAACACGTGACCTGCAGGTGTCACAGTGAACAAATTTGTTTTTAAATTATTATAGTTCTGCAGGCTTACATAGTTTGTGTGAAAATGCGATCTGCTTGTTATTGCCCTGTTTTTTGGACCTCATACTAATGACATGCAAAAGGCTTAATTCTCCAAGCAATAATGTTTGTATTATTTGCAGTATTTATTGTAATTCCTGTGTTGCAACCCTTTATAATATATGAACGAAAAAAGTGTACTGAAGGCCTACAGAACACCTCCCAGCGCCAAACCTGGATATAAGCTGATTGCAATAAGCTAATAACTGAAAGGGCGTAGATGACAGAGAATCTGTATACTACGATGATGGGAGCAGCCGTTTAAAACAATAAAGACATGATAAAAAAATGATCACAATTAAAAGAGCATAAATGCACAATTAAAACAATCACAAACAGCGCTAAAAGTGATAATTCTGGTGTAAATGCTCAAGGCACCACTAATACACTATAAAACAATATTGTGTGAAGGAAATCAGTCAGTACAGGTAAAGTCCCATATAAAGATGTGGTTCACTTTAAGAAAGGACAGACAGCGTAGCACCTTCCACCCGAACTCCTTAAAAGACACCGCGTGGGACAAAACGAGCCCCCTCTGGGGTACACACTTACCAAAAAGTAAGTTATATCTGGCGATGTATATAAAGCTCCAGACTGGTATATATCCTTCAAACAGGGTAATCAAATGAATCTGTATGGAGGCTCCCAATTAATCCAAAAAAAGACAAAAACAGTGCCATAGCATAATTCCGTTTTTAATGGGTTAAAAGTATAAATAGCCCACAGATATGATAAACCCTTCAAACATTACACGTACAATATAAAAGATAAACAAGCGCATAGTCACCAACTCCTGTATGCAAGGTAGAGCGTCGTGCTGGTCCTATTACAGTCTCAAAGAGCCTAGCAAACGTTGGTTCCAGCCGAGGCCCTGGTGGAGCGCAAGCGTCACTTCCTGAGCGGCGTGAGTAGCCACGCCCTGACGCGTTTCGTCATAGGACTTCGACAGAGGGCGTGGCCTCACGACGCAATCCACCTAGTTAAATACATGTATTTAACTAGGTGGATTGCGTCGTGAGGCCACGCCCTCTGTCGAAGTCCTATGACGAAACGCGTCAGGGCGTGGCTACTCACGACGCTCAGGAAGTGACGCTTGCGCTCCACCAGGGCCTCGGCTGGAACCAACGTTTGCTAGGCTCTTTGAGACTGTAATAGGACCAGCACGACGCTCTACCTTGCATACAGGAGTTGGTGACTATGCGCTTGTTTATCTTTTATATTGTACGTGTAATGTTTGAAGGGTTTATCATATCTGTGGGCTATTTATACTTTTAACCCATTAAAAACGGAATTATGCTATGGCACTGTTTTTGTCTTTTTTTGGATTAATTGGGAGCCTCCATACAGATTCATTTGATTACCCTGTTTGAAGGATATATACCAGTCTGGAGCTTTATATACATCGCCAGATATAACTTACTTTTTGGTAAGTGTGTACCCCAGAGGGGGCTCGTTTTGTCCCACGCGGTGTCTTTTAAGGAGTTCGGGTGGAAGGTGCTACGCTGTCTGTCCTTTCTTAAAGTGAACCACATCTTTATATGGGACTTTACCTGTACTGACTGATTTCCTTCACACAATATTGTTTTATAGTGTATTAGTGGTGCCTTGAGCATTTACACCAGAATTATCACTTTTAGCGCTGTTTGTGATTGTTTTAATTGTGCATTTATGCTCTTTTAATTGTGACCTTTATAATATATGCCTGCACATAAGTTAACTCACTCACTGAGTGCTGTTGCCCAAAAAATACATCAGAAATTTATGGTTGAAAATAAATTTTCATTAAGAAATCATTTTTTATGAAAGAATAGTATAGTATTACCTGTAAAAATGTTTAGCCACTGCCCTGCTGCAGAAGATAGTGGCATCTAAACTGGAGTGGCATTCTATTTGTTTGAATATTGCTTTGCACATCTATGTGTTTTAAAATATTGCATTACCTTGGTTCCACACTATTTCTATTTGTCAGTTCTGAGTAACTCTCAGCTCTTTTGGTTCTTTTGGCCTCCCTTATAAAGTCACAATTATACTGTATATAATAGTATATACTTTGATTAAAGATATATATGACCTATTGTTAAGATTTTACTTGCCATCTGTGGCCCAGATTCTTGTAAATGGGCGTAAAACTGCGGCAGCGTAACGTATGTCATTTACGTTACGCCGCCGCAAGTTTTACAGGCAAGTGCTTTATTCACAAAGCACTTGCCTGTAAAGTTGTGGCGGCGTATCGTAAATCACCCGGCGCAAGCCCGCCTAATTCAAATTAGGCGGGTAGGGGCGTATAGCATTTAAATTAAGCGCGTTCCCGCGCCAAACATAATGTGCATGCGCCGTCCCTAAAATTTCCCGACGTGCATTGCGCTAAATGACGTCGCAAGGACGTCATTGGTTTCGACGTGAAGGTAAATGGCGTCCAGCCCCATTCACTGACGACTTACGCAAACAACATACATTTTTTATTTTCGACGCGGGAACGACGGCCATACTTAACAATGGTTGCCCCTCATATAGCAAGGGCAACTTTACGCGTCGCAAATCTAACGTAAACGTCGTAACTTCACTGCGTGGACCGCGCGTACGTTCGGGAATTCGCGGATTTTGCTAATTTGCATACTCGATGGGGAAAACAACGGAGGCGACACCTAGCGGCAAAAAAATAAGATCTGACAGCGTAAGAGCCTTACGCCTGTCGGATCTAATGGATATCTATGCTTAACTGATTCTAAGAATAGATACGACGGCCCAGATTAGGACTTACGACGGCGTACATTGCGTTGCGCCATCGTAAGCCCTTTGAGAATCTGGGCCTGTGTTTTTAGAGAACACAAAATTTAGTTGCAAAAATTCCAGGTTTGTTTTGCCTGATGCCATCTTCAGGCCATAGTAGCATCTGTAGTGAAATCTGTTTAATGCTGCAATTGTCACATACAATTACAACATTAGAATATCAAACTAATTTTAAAAAGAGGAAACATAATTTTTCTTGCTTCTATAAAACATTTTTGCACATGTTTTAACCTGTAATAAAAGAGCAAGGCTTTTAGTAAAATCTTATACTAAATAAAAAAACGTAATATGTCTTAAAAATGTATAAAACTTACTTATGCCCCTTTTACGATGGAAAAAGTCAGATGGGAGCTTTTAATCGGATATTCCGCCCGTGTGTATGCCAAATCTGACTTTTTCCGTCCAAAATTCCAACGGACATAGATAGAGAACATGTTCTCTATTTTTCCGACGGAAAAAATTCCTATTGGAAAATCCGTTTGTCTGTATGGAATTCAAACGCACTAAAAACCATGCATGCTCAGAATCAAGTCAACCCAAGCTCGAAAGCACTGAACTTCATTTTTCTTGGCTCGTCGTAGTGTTGTACGTCACCGCGTTCTTGACGGTCGGAATTTGGTGTGACTGTGTGTATGCAAGACAGCTTGAGCGGAATTCAGTTGTGTGTACAGGGCATTATGTATGAAAATTAGCCACATAGTTATTATGAAATTAACTAATGCATGCTAACACTGATAGAAATGGACTAGGTAAAAAATTACCCTCTCTCCTCTAATATGCCTACTGTATGCTGATGTCCCAAATGTCCCCCCACCCTGCAACAGACTGATTCATTCTTTGATTAGTTCCACTCAGTGGATGATAGCTCTAAACTGGAGATCATCCGTCCTACCCTGGTCCCAGGTTTTATCCAGGATGGAAGCACTCAGATTATCTGAGAGAATCCACCATACACTATCAGATAGCTTACATATCTTTAATAATAAGTGGAGCTACTGGTCTCCACCGTAAAGACTCTACCTAAACATTGTTCAACCCATCCAACAATTTATGTCTCATATATCTCTCCCCTTATTAGTCCTGTTTAGTTTAATTATTTCCACCTATCACAGAGAAATGTTTTGAATTGGGATATAGACCACAATATGATGCAACTTTTCAACCAATAGGTATTGTCATTGTATCCCCTTATCTATTTGCTGCCTGACAACACATTATTGTATACTTCATATTTATCTGTCCATTACCGTATAAACTTGTCACTCTGTACTGTGATTTTTTTGTCATTTTCCTGTCTTCCAAATAAAGCTTTTTGTAAACAAAAAAAAGAAATGGACTAGGTATGTAGCCAAATGTGTAACTACTGTATAAGGCCCCGTACACACGGTCGGACAAAACCGATGAGAATGGTCCGACGGACCGTTTTCATCGGTTCACCGCTGAAGTGGCCTGATGGTCTGATGTGTGTACACACCATCAGTTCAAAATCCGATCGGGTCAGAACGCGGTGACGTAAAACACACGACGTGCTGAATAAAACGAAGTTCAATGCTTCCAAGCATGCGTCGACTTGATTCTGAGCATGCACGGGTTTTGAACCGATTCTTTTCTGTATTAACCATCGGTTTGGTCCGATGGGGCAGCGGTCCATCGGTTCGGTTTTGAAGCATGTTTTAAAATTTTGGACCGAAGGAAAACAGACCGATAGCCTATACACACGGTCGGTTTGGTCCGATGAAAATGAACTTCGGTTCATTCTCATCGGACCAAACCGACCGTGTGTACGGGGCCTAAGCAAAATGAAAAAAATTTACATGTTTTGCATATTAACTAGCATTACCACATCGATGTCCCCTTCTAGTATAGTTTTATTATCTGTTGATCTGTCAGAATAGCCATTATTTTTCAGTAAGGCTCCTTTTAAAGATGCCGATTGTTTGTTTCATCAGTTCAGTCAGGTTTTTTGAAAAAAAAAAATGATAAAGTTTACATTGTTTGTTTTTAAATCAGAGTCCTTTTGTTTATGAAAAAAGAGCCTTTGTCCATTTACATCAAGTTTTCATAAGATCCATTTCTTTAATGGAAGAAAATAGGGTCTTGATCTGTTCCAAAAAACAGATGGTGACTGAAGTAGGTTGTAAATGGATGATCATCCATTTACATCCATTTTTCTATAGAGATGCATTGATGTCCATTTTTCATCTATCAATGGATGGATGAAAAATGGATAAAAGGTCCATATGTGTGAAGCGGGCCTAACGGTAACAGGCCAACTGTCCAACAAATGGTACAGTTACATTTTTTTTTTTTTACGTTCAAAAAAATGTTTATATGACAATATGTACATACAGGTTAAATATGCATGTTACATAAATTATACTATGGCAATGGAAACAGAAAACCGACATGGATAAAGCAATAAACAGAAACCAGGTCAAATATCTGAATACAATCATTTCTTCTGACTGTGAGTCCAGAGGTTACATAGTGAGACGTGTGCAATTCCTCTGGGTGTTCTAAGACCCATTAAGGCCCCATGCACACGAGAAGCAATTATAAACACCTCTAAACTCACGTTTTCAAAGGCAAAAACCGGAGTTTAAAACGCCCGTTTTTGCCGCGAATTGCGCTGCGTCTTGCCACGATTAGCGGCGTTTTACCGCGTTTGCGGCTGCCAGCGCTTATCTCAAAGACATTGTAGACCCTCCCAAAGTTTAAAACGCAAAAATAAAACGCTTCTGAACCCAAAATTTTGCGTCTGAAAAAATGGACATAAACCCAACTGCTTTAAAACGCCAAAAAACTTGATTGTGTGCATGGACACCTAGGATAACATTAAATGTTATGGAGTTTAGCAGCGTCTCGTGTGCATGGGGCCTTAGTGTTAGTGTCAGAGGTATTCAGCCAGCGATCCCAGATTTTGTTGTATTTGGTAGGGCATACCCTATTAATTAACTTCCTGCTTCCTGCTGACCACTGTGATAGGAAGCTTTACTGCGGTGGTCAGTAATGTGCTCACCCCCACCTGTGAACTACATCTGTGTGGCAGGACGCTCTCTACGTGTTAGAGACTTCAAGGAGGTGTGAATTACTGGGCGTGCCGCAATTCATACTGGGAAATTTAGTTCTTACATGACCGAGCGATGCAAACCAGGAAGTGAATGAGAGAACAGAAACTAGAATGCTGGAGGTCATATAGATGAAGGAATTTAATAGGTATTTACTTGTTTTTAACAGAATAGTTACATTTCTGTCTGTCTACCTTGCAGACATTAGTTTTAGGAAAACATTTTTTTTCCTTTAGTGACCCTTTAAGTTCTCCATCCGACAGGAGATGGTGTAGGTAGTATATCCCCCGTGTGCTCCAGATCTCTGAATTTGGTATCTGGGCCAACTCAGGTAAGTGTTTATTGTGCCACAGTGGGGTGTTATCTCTAAATGTATCCATAGCAATAGCCCAAATCCTCCTGTAATGGTACAAGAGGGAAGTCCTCTCGACCATTTGAGTGCCCTGTGTACCCATTGCTATCGCGCTAATAGGGTCCGCCGTGTGTTGCACCCAATATGGACATAAGAGAGTGCTGAATCTCTCTTTATCAGTCTTATCAACGTGGAAGAGTTGGGACAATTGAGATGCTATATAGTAGAGGTTTAGATCTGGCATGGCAGTTCCTCCTAAATCCGTGGGGTTTTTGAGAGCGCGCCAGGCCAATTTGTGCTTGTTGCTACCCCAGACAAAGGGTTTAAGTAGGATCTCAAAGCATTTAAAGTGTTTAAGGGGAATGTACACTTGAGAGTGCCAGAGGATATATAATATTTTGGGAAGTAAAACCATTTTTATTAGGTTTATGTGACCCCAGACGCCCAAAGGTAAGCGGGACCATATTTGAATTTTAGTTTTAATTAATTAATTAATTAATTAATGTGTACAGGGGTTCAATATTGAGTAATCTGCCAGTGACCTAGAAATGTGAATACCAAGGTACTTCATAACACTCACTCTAAGAAGAGGGAGTTGTGTCTGATCTTTAGATGCAGAGAAGTGGTCAATTGGGAGGACCTGGGATTTACCCCAATTAATTCTGAGACCCGAGAAGAACCCACATTTTTCGATTGTATGTAGTGCTAGTTGAAGTGAAGGGCCCGAGTCTGCTAAAAACAACAGGGTATCATCTGCGTACATGCAAATTTTTTCAGTCAATGTTCCCTGAGTCAGACCCTGTATCACAGGATTACCGTGGATGGAGATGGCCAATGGTTCCGCAGCCAGAACATACATTAAAGGGGAGAGCAGGCACCCCTGGCGCGTGCCTCTAGTGAAGCCAAATGCCTCGGATGGCCAAACATTGGCCATCACCCAAGCCGAGGGATCCTGGTAGAGGAGTCTAATCCATTTAATGAATTTGGTACCAAAGCCGCACCCTTCTAGGCATCTCCACAGATATCCCTACTCTACTGAATCAAACGCCTTGGCGGTGTCAAGGGTCACCACCACGCGTTCGCCCACATTGTCATAAGTGGCCTGAAGGTTGATGAAAAGCTTCCTGAGATTAAAAGTGTTGCACCCTGGCATAAACCCCACCTGATCTTTATGTATCAGGGATAAAAGAATTTGGTTCAGATGGTTGGCTAGGACCTTTGCTAGAATTTTAATATCAACTTGAAGTAATGATATGGGTCTATATGATTCTGGTTAACCTGGGTCCTTCCCTGGCTTGGGGATTAGTACTATAATTTCTTCTCTCATTGATGGTGGCAGCACAAGGTCAAAGAGATAATTATAAAAGGGATTGAAGTTTAGAGGTAAGTAGTTCACAGTACTGTGTATAAAACTCGATGGGTAAGCCATCTGAACCCAGGGGCTTTAGATCTGGCAAAGCTTGGTATGGCCTCAGATTTTTCATAAGTAGTAAGGGCCGCTTCTAGTAGAAACACCTGTTCCTCCATCAATTGTGGAAATAAAACACCCATAAGAAAGTCCTGCATCGTCACTTCATCTGGGGGTGCTCGAGATGTGTATAACTCTGCCAAAAATGTTTGAAATTGAGAGGTGACACTTGGGGGGTCTGTAATGCACCCTCCCTCCCTTCCATGAAGGCATATAACCACAGGGAGCTGGTCCTCGCTATGTACCATGTATGTTAACATTTTGCCCGCCCTTTCCCCATGCTCAAAAAACGTTTGCTTAGAAAAAGAGAGGTTGCAGCAAGTTTTCTCTGCAATTGGTTAACTACCTGAGTTTACAACTTCAGAAAGTCAGCCTGGGCAGGAGAGGGGTCCCATGCGTATTGGTGTTCTGTGTTGGTCAATTCAGTGACGGCCTTCTCAAAGGCTGCGGCCAAATCTCCCTTTATCTTATTGATTGCGGATTTAAGGGTTGATCAGGCAAGAATTTTAAATGATTCCCAAACTACCAAAGGGGAGGCAGAGGGATCATTGTCTAAAAAGTACTGTTTAAACTCATTTAGGTTATCATCCTCTGGCAGCAGAGAGAGCCAGAAGCGATTAAGGCGCCAGGAGCTAGGTGGTTTGTTAACATGAACCCCAATGGTAACCCAGTATGGACAGTGGTCGGAGAGGAGTCTCGGGCCAAACGCTGTGGTTTGTAGCCGTGGGAGCAATGATCAGGAGAGGAGAACGAGGTCAATGCAAGACATAGTATTATGTGTGGACGAAAAAAAGGAGTATGTCCTAACTTGGGGGTTTAGATGCCTCCAAGTGCCACTAAATTAAAATTGGTTTGAAGCCTGGAAAATCGCATGAGTCTATCCAGATTGGGGTTAAGTGTTTCATTAAAGTCCCCCAACCAGAATGCCTGGATCGTGGGGTGTCGGGACATGTACGTGAAACCTTCCAAAATAATTGTGGCACTAAAAGGAGGTGGAACATAAAATGCTAGTATTAGGAAGGGTGGGTTCTCCATATATTTTGACATTCAGGAAGACATACCTCCCCTGGGGGTCAGAGGAAACATCACATAATTCAAAATGCAGTGACCTGGCCACCAAAATCGAGACTCCACGAGCATGGGACATGTGGGTGGAATGAAAGGCCCACCCAACCCATGGTCAACAGAGTGCCATCTGGAGCCGCCCCTCCACATGAGTCTCAACTACCACCACAACATCCGCTCTTGGCTTCCTAAGGAAGGCGAGGGCTGCCGATCGTTTGACTTTGTCTCGGAGGCCCCTCACATTCCATGTAAGAAATTTTATATTAGCCATAGTCTAGGTATCGACATATGTAATGAAGTTTGGGCATGCACACATCACAGTGGATTAAAAGTATATTGTGAAAAATAGCAGAACTCAAGAGCAATATATTACACATTAAATCTGACTGCACAAAGAGTTCAGTAAAAATAGCAGCATTCCACGTCCATTGCAAACTTTTGTAGAACATAATATTGCCATTCCAAAACGTATAAACTCCCCCCCTCCCCGCCCTTCACCCTCCCAAACTGGTGTGGGCATCAACCCAAAACAATGCTTCAGGCGAGAGGGGCTGGAAATCAGTACACAAGGACACAGAGCAGTCACTTGAAACTTATGCAGCAGGTACAGAAAAAGAGAAAAAAGAAAAGGGAAACATGGCTGCTGTACTGATGGCATAGCCCTGCTCAAGGACAGCCTTGTGAAACAGAGCCCATAACAAACAATTAGCAGGGCTCCATGTCCAGCCCCCCAGGGATGCTCCTGTGTCCTGCTGGATGGACTGCACTTTGCATGATACTGGTAGGTCAACAGTAAAACTGGAGTCTCATTGATAAAAAATAAAGGAGTAACTATCGTTGTGAAAAATCTGAAAATAGCAATAATAAGCAGAGCCTGCACAAGGGTAACTGGGCACCCGAGATCCCTCTCTGTGGCAGTATTGTATCTCGGTGGAGTACGGTTCCAAAGGATATAATAACCGAATGGCACAGGGGTGGCCCGTGGCAAGAAGGGAGCCAGGGGCAAAGCGTGACTTGACAGTCCATGGGGTAAAGACAACTGCACAGTACTTACGTGGGGAAGGAGGACAAGGCATGGCCCGAGCAATATCACAGGGAAGGGAACCCAGTGGGATAAACATGGCGATCAGTGCGCTGCACCTCCCGAAGCTTCTCGACGTTCAAGCCAGGTAATAGCCTCCTCAGGATCCTCAAAAAAGTTGGCTCGGTCATCTGACTCTACCTGTAGCTTGGCTGGGAATGGCATGGAGTATTTCAGGTGTTTGATCGGCAGTCTACGTTTCACCTTCATGAAGCTCTGTCTGCGGCATTGGACATCAGCAGAGAAGTCGGGGAATATAGCCACTCTTCCATTACCGTGGGGGATGTTGCCCTTCTCTCTGGCCAGGCGTACAGCTGCATCTCGGTCCTTGTAATTAAGGAACTTAGATATGAATGTACGGGGGGAAGCCTGCGGAGGAGGCCTAGCCGGCATACGGTGAGCTCTCTCGGCCGCCAAGGTGGCAGAGAGCGCCTCCCGGGCCATAGGTGGTAATAAGGAGTTGCTCCTCAAAGGCGGTCGGGTCCTTACCCTCTGCACCCTTAGGAAGACCGAGGTTGCATCTCCTCAATCTGTTTTCCATATCATCCTGTTTGCCCAATAGCTGGTTAATTTGGAGTTGCATACATTCAGAACCCGTTTGTAAGGGCGGGATGGCCCAACCGAGTCTCTGCCATTGTGACTCTGTCGCGCAGCTTCTGGAAATCCTGGCGGATTAACGAGATATCCATCCTGACCTCCTCGATCTGCATCGTTAATGATGTCCGGCATAAAGTAATGGCTTCAAGGGGTTTAGTAGTGTCTCCACTAGCCGGAGGCTGAGTCTCACACGTGGCGCCGCCATCTTCCCCCCGTCCATTCTGTGAAACTGAGCGAGTTTAGCTGCAGCTGCCTTCTGGGCTTTGGTCGGGGACATAGCGTAGCGAGACTTTCCGAACTAGTCAGAGGTGATCAGGGTGATGCGGGGTTGTAGGATAAGCTAGTTTCCAGGATTAGTGGACGAAGCACCTACTCCTGCTCCTACATTTACAGGAAGTTCTTATTTCAGCTGCTAAATGGTCAGAGCAGCAGTCAGTCAACCAGCAAGAGGCACCAACTTCAGTGGATTGGATGAAGACACAGGAACATCATTTTTCTGCAGAACTAATTGCTGTTGGTTAACCTGTTAGAAAAGCTTTTTACAGGTATAGAGCAGGAACTGGCAGGAATAACAGGTATTTATGACACTATTATTAACACCATAATGAAAACAAAACTTGCACAGCTACATTTACAAAGGGGAGCTATTCAAACAACTATGTGGATATTTGGGTTTATATACGTTCTATAACTTCCAAAGAAAATTTAGGCCTACATTGGTCTTGATGAAAATAAAAAAAAAGGCCATGTGGCCCACTGATAAAAATACAACTGCTTAGCAAAAGAGAGCATGTGCAGTTATAAAGGTCTGCAAAGATCCATACTGCAAGGGGTTTCCAAACAATACTTCAACACAGGAACTATCTTCTGTCCATGTCCACCACCAGATGCAATCAGGCTACTCACTGTACCATTAATATTGTTTTGTGTGGAGTTTTTGTTTATAGGAGATAGATAAAATGATACAATTATTTAGCATTGCAGCAATTATAGCACTAACCATGAAAGTGAATGAAAATACCACTGTGGCACAAGATAACATAACATGAAATTGCAAGCAGATTAAGGTTAGACAAACCAGAGACACGATTTAAATTCTTTAAAGCAAAATATTTTGTCAAAAAATGAATAACATTACTGATAACGAGAAAACGTAAAACTGTAATACTGGGTAGTATCAATTAAAAAACATACAATAAAGGATATTTCTGGATATCATAACTATTATCATGAGTTAATAAATTATTGTAATAATTATTTAAATGCGTATATACTTTGGTTTGCATTAGAAAACTGTTATCACACAACCATATTATTAAAATAAATATTGTTCACACTTATTTTCATTTTTTGAGCTGCTAATTACTTATAGTTTGGTTCCTTGCCATAATTAGACAGCCACCGAGTTTAAGCTTAAAGCATGGCCTGATGTACAAAACTAGTACTAATGAATGCGGATGTGTTTGTTGTCACAGGTTAATTAAAGCTCTCAGCAGGAGGGTGCCTCAACCAACATCAAAGAAAGCAGAAGAGTTAGCGGAAGAGCGAGCCAACCTGGCATCAACATGCTGTATAATAAATGCTCCCCCAGTATACTGCAAAGAGAAGGTAAGCAGTACACCATGTATTCCTAGAAACATTAGGCTTTAATTGAAACTCTACAGAACAACAGATAATAGATCCAATTTGTAGATTTAAGTAAAAAGAAATACCTCCAGGTGTCAAATGTTAAACTATAGCCTCTCTCAGTGTGTGGGAAAAATTAAAACGTTTAGAAGAATGATAAAATGGGAGAAAAAGAGGAAAATATACTCTAACACACAGTAGGTAGACACAAACCGTAGTTTACTTAGTATTCTTTAAGTGTATTGTTTACTATAGTTTACTTAGTATTCTTTAAGTGTATAGCGAAAGAAAAGAGAAATTTACATCAACTCTTCCAAAAAAATAAACAACAATAAAATCCTGACACTTCCCATGCTTTCTCCAAAACAAAAAAAAACAACATATTTTTGGTGGAGTAAGAGTCGGTTCACACTGAGGCAACACGACTTCTAGCACAACTTTGGGAGGCAACTTGGACACGACTTGAGTATGAATCATCAGGCAACTTCAAGTTGCCTTCAGGACAGTACAAGGCAACTTCAAGTCGCCTCCAGGATAGGAGGCTTTCCAGTGGCCAATAAAACAACAATCAGCTCTGTGGGAGGGAGGGGGAGAGACGAGTTTGCCTGAGAAATGTAGGTTATCTTCCTGTATTGTTGCTTCAGTTAAGACAGTGATCAGACTTCTAAGGGAACTTCCATTAAAATCAATGGGTACAAGTTGCCTACAAGTCGGATTGAAGTAGTACAGGAACCTTTTCTGAAGTCGGAGCGACTTCAGTAGTGTGTATTATAGAGGGCTCCATTCACTTCCATTGATTTTCTCAACCACACGACTTGGGACAACTTCAAGTCGGATCCCAGCTCCCCCCTGTGTGAACCGGCTCTTAGGCTTTACCTTTCTGTTTTATATACAACAGTTTTTGTAAAGAGAGGTTTGTGCTAATTTTGATCTCTTATTTATAGCTAGTGTCCTTTATTGTATTTTAACACCTCTGTGATGAATGGGTGCAGGATTCAGTTGATGCTTTTATTTTATCACCAAGGTAGTAGATCCTGTCAGTAGTATGAAAGCGTGTGGATACAAGATCACAGGCCTGGACTGGGACAAAAATAGGCATTTTAGACAGAGCAGCTCATGACATATTTATTGACCCCTTCCCCACTCTCCATCCTGAAGGAGGTTAGGGGGGTCTGGAAAGAGCAGGGAGGGGCAGAAATCACATGGGGGGGTGGAAAGCATGGAGAGGGGCATGGGAACATGTGGGGCTGGAAAGCACAGGGGGTGGAGAGCATGGGAGGCTGGAGAACACAGGGGGCAGGAGAACATGTGGGGCTGGAGAGCATGGGGGCAAAGAGCATGGGGGCCAGAGAGCATGGGGGGTTGGAGAACACAGGGGGGCTGGAGTACGGGGGTGAATAGCATGGGGGGGGCAGGCAGCACTGGGGGGTAGCAAAAAGCACTAGGATGGCAAAGAGCACTGGGGGGGCCGGAGAGAACAAGGGGTGGGCCGGAGAGCACTGGGGGACTGGAGAGCACAGGGGCAGAGAGCACCGGGAGGCTGTGGAGAGCATCTGGGCCAGAGAGCACTGCGGGCTGTGACGCGCATGGGGGCCGAACACGGGGGGGGGCACCGGGGCAGCTGAAAGAATCTGTATAGGAGGAGCAGTGGGACAGCTGCATATAGAAGAATCAATCTCTCCACTTGCCTCTGAAAGCCAGCTGGAGTTAGAGGAGGAGAAGGGGCTGTCAGAGGCTGAATGCCTGCAAAAATTAGAAGAGGAGGAAAAGTGGCTTTCATGCCGCGTACACGCGATCATATTTTGGCATGAAAAAAACGTAGTTTTTCAAAAATGTCATTTAAAATGATCGTGTGTGGGCTTCACATCATTTTTCAGGTTCTGAAAAGCGCCCAAAAAAAAAATCGAACATGCTGCATTTTTTAACGTAGTTTTAAACTATGTAGTTTTTCGGGGTTGTAAAAAATAATCGTGTGTGGGCTAAAACGACGTAAAAAAACCTGTGCATGCTCAGAAGCAAGTTATGAGACGGGAGCGCTCGTTCTGGTAAAACTACCATTCATAATGGAGTAAGCACATTCATCACGCTGTACCAGACAAAAAAGCGCGAATCGTCTTTTACTAACACGGAATCAGCTAAAGCAGCCCAAAGGCGAATGGAACTTCCCCTTTATAGTGCCGTCGTACGTGTTGTACGTCACCACGCTTTGCTAAAGCATTTTTTTAAAATTATGGTGTGTAGGCAACATCGTTTTAATGATGAAGTTGGGAAAACGTTGTTTTTTCGACATGCTGAAAAACAACGTTTTTTTTTCATGCTGAAAAATGATCGTGTGTACGCGGCATCAGAGGCTGCAGGAGGAAAATAGAGAGATTGTTTTTTTCTATATGCAGCCGCCCTGACGCTCCTCCTGTCCAGGCCCCCCCCCCCCCCCTGCAGGCCTGATGGCTGAACTGGTGGCTGGCCCCTGTACTAAAGTGAATATGAGCTTCTATCTGCATGTTAGGGAACCAGCATGCTAATATACATCTACTTTAAAGATTAACGACCCAATCACCTGGTGTAATGGGCTGTCAGCATTAGAGGAGGGAACCACATTTCCTTTCACAAAACCTGTAGAGAATGAAAACCTATTTGTATTAGATCATGTATCAGAATCTCAGTGCAATGCATGGAAGTCATTGTGGAAGACTAAATTAGGATGTTATGGATAGTTTAAGATGGTATTTAACCACTTCAGATCCACACTATAGCCGAATGACGGCTACAGCGCGGACCTGAATTGTTGGGAGGGTGTCCCTCGACATCCTCCCGTGCTCGAGCGGCCTGCGTGCCCCTTGCAGGGCGCGCGTGGCGTGCTTTGTGATCAGCGAGTCAATGAGACTCAGCTGATCACAGATCGGAGTAAAGGGTCGATCCTGACCCCTTACCACGTGATCAGTTGTTAGCCAATGACAGCTGATAATGAGATGTAATCAGAGCGGGTAATCTGCAATTTTTAAAAAAATAGCCGATCACCGACAGGTCTCAGAGGGACATCGGTCCCGATGAAGGAGAGGTGCCACCTGAATAACAGTGCTGACTACCAGTGACACCCATCAGTGTCACCTACCAGTGCTCATCAGTGTCACCTACCAGTGCCCATCAGTGTCACCTATCAGTGCCCATCAGTGCCACCTATAAGTGCCCATCAGTTCCATCAGTGCCACCCATCAGTGCCACCCATCAGTGCCGCCTTATCTGTGCCCATCAGTGCCGCATTATCTGTGCCTATCAGTGCCCACTAGTGCAGCCTATCGGTGCCCACCAGTGCCGCCTTATCAGCGCATATCAATGAAGGAGAAATATTACCCGTTTGCTAAATTTTAAAACAAACTATGAAACATGTTTTTTTTTTTTCATGTTTTTTTGTTTGTTTAGCAAAAAATAAAAACCCCAGTGGTGATTAAATACCACCAAAAGAAAGCTCTATTTGCGTGGAAAAAAATGATAAAAATTTCATTTGGGTACAGCGTTTCCAAACAAATGTTTTACCTTATTTTTATGTATTTTGTTTTTTTGCAATTTTCCTTTTTTATTTAATTTAATTTATTTGTTTATTTCAGTGTTATTTGATATGGGTTTATCAAAAAAAGCCATGCTATAAGCAGATCAGTAAATATCTGGTGATCATGTGTCTTTGCTTATTAACAAAGCCATGTGATCGGCATATCGGTAAATCAGTTCTGGCTGAACTTACTTTTTTATTTTAGCCACTGCTTTTTATTGATCTGTTCACTGAAACTTTGGGTGAGCTTACATTCTAAACAAGAACTGCATCCCTAATAACAGATACTGTACAGAAAAGTTATTTTCCCTGAACTGCTTATGCTGTATTTGCTATAACCTACATTTTAAACATTTTACATTTTACTGTTAATGATTATGGTATTTAGTGCAGCGCTGGTATTTTGTAATGCATTTGAACTAGGAAAACGGTATTATGTATTCCTTGCCAGTGCACGGCATAAACACAGAATAAGCATTTTAAAATTACCATCATTGATATTTTCTGCTTTGTGGGAATTCATTCACATTATTATTATTATTAAATTGTTTCCCAAGTACAGAAAACTTTTATCATAAAAAAATGCGTAACGCAAATGTTCCTGTTCAAATTTGAAACATCAATATTCCATGTTTGAGTTTAGCTCTAGTTCTGTTCAGAAAATATCACATCTAGGTTAGATATATTGGGCCAAATCCACAAAGATCCGGCGCAACTTATTTTTTTCCATTTAAGTTACACTGCCTTAAAATTTCTACCTAAGTGCCCGATCCACAAAGCACTTACCTAGAAATTTTGGGCTGTGTAACTTAAATTCTGCCGGCGCAAGGCGTTCCTATTGTAATGGGGGCGATTCCCATTTAAATTAGGCGCGCTTCCGCGCCGGCCGTACTGCGCATGCTCGTGACGTCATTTTCCCGACGTGCATAGCGCGAAATTACGTTACGTCGAGCTTTGTGGATTGCGACGGGTCAAAGTTGCGTCGGGAAAAAAAAACATACGGCGGGAAAAAATAATTCAAATTTAAAATAAAATTGCGTCGCTCGACAGAAAGGTCTGCTTTTACCTGGATGTACTAACTTTACACTTTGTAAAAGCAGCCCTAATTTTGCGTATGCAAACTAAAACTTACGGAGAAAAAACGAAGCTGAAAAGCTTTGTGGATCTCCATAAGTGCTAATTTGCATACCCGAGGCGGCATTTCGACACGAAATGCCCCCAGCGGCGGATGCGGTACTGCATCGTAAGATCCGGCAGTGTAATTCAATTACACATGCCGGATCTTCTGCCTAACTATGGAAAACTGATTCTGTGGATCAGTTCCATAGTTAGGAACAGGGATACGACGGCGTAACAGCAGTTACGCCGTCGTATCCCTTTTGTGGATTTGGCCCATTATTTGTAAAGATGTTAGCAAATTTTTTGCAGTTCCTTACCTGCTTCTGTTCTTCAGATATAAACCTTGGCATCTTCTTAAAAATGATCGATAAGTAAGAGGGTTCGCTTTTACATGAACAGTCACAGTGTTATAATGGGATGGGAAAAACTGCAGCCCCAACATATATTACAGTATATTACTAAAAGTATTGGGACAACTGCCTTTACATGCCATGTAACTTTAATGGCATCCCAGTCTTAGTCCGTAGGGTTCAATGTTGAGTTGGCCCACCCTTTGCAGCTATAACAGCTTCAACTCTTCTGGGACGGCTGTCCACAAGGTTTAGGAGTGTGTCTATGGGAATGTTTGACCATTCTTCCAAAAGTGCATTTGTGAGGTCAGGCACTGATGTGGACGTGAGGGCCTGGCTCACAGTCTCCGCTCGAATTCATCCCACAGGTGTTCTATCTGGTTGAGGTCAGGATTCTGTGAAGGCCAGTCAAGTTCCTCCACCCCAAACTCGCTCACCAATGTCTTTATTGACCTTGATTTGTGCACTGGTCCAAATCATTTGGTGGAGAGGTATTATGGTGTGGGGTTGGGCTTGGCCCCTTAGTTCCAGTGAAGGGAACTCTTAAGGTGTCAGCATACCAAGACTTTGTGGACAATTTCATGCTCCCAATTTTGTGGGAAAAGTTTGGGGTGGCCCCTTTCTGTTCCAACATGACTGTGCACCAGTGCACAAACAAGATCCATAACTCCAAAAATTGAGTTTTTTTATTTTTTATTAAAGTGTATTTTTTTCCCCACAAAAATTGCATTTGAAAGTCTGCTGAACAAATACCCTGTGACATAAAAAATTGCAACAATCACCATTTTATTCCCTAGGGTCTCTGCTAAAAAAGATATATAATTTTTGGGTGTTATAAGTAATTTTTCTAGCAAAAACAAATACAGATTTAAACATTTGAGAAAAGGCTTGGTCTTTATGTAAGAAACAAGCAAATTAAAACCCAAATGTATCTAACACTTTTGAAAGGTTCAAGCCACATAAAATCTGACCTATGCATCTACTGGCAGGATTAACTTGTAATACAACTATGTTATAGAGGAGAGAGAAAAAAATTGCCGTGTTAATGATAATAGACTTCATCATAAATCAACTTTCCTCTTAAAGTATGTTTTATGATTTATAACAAATTGCCAACAAAAACATCTGGAGACACAATAACCTAGGGAACATCCACAAGATACAAAGCAAAATAAGATGAACATTTTAACATCATTAGCTTTCCATCTGTCATATTGAAAATAATCTCTGAGGGGAAACTCATTCTAACTTTACATGGTTCTAGAGAGCTATGGATCATTATATGTCAATTAATGACAGTTAATCATTTTCTTTTACCTCTTAGCTTAAGGCTGGAAGATTGTATTTGCAAGATTTCTTTTTTAGCAAAATTGCTCAATTATGTGTATTATTTTTAAAGAGTAAATGTGCTTGAGTTCAATTCTGTAAACACTTCCAAAAATCCACAAAACAGCCAACAGCAAAACAGCAAACTTTAATTACACTGAAGAACCCTAAGGCCTCGTACAGACGAGCAGACATGTCCGATGAAAACGGTCGGCGGACCGCTTTCATCGGACATGTCTGCTGGGAGGTTTTGGTCTGATGTGTGTACACACCATCAGACCAAAATCCCTGCGGACAGAGAATGCGGTGACGTAGACGACACCGACGTTCTCTGACACGGAAGGTCAATGCTTCCACGCATGCGTTGAATCAATTTGACGCATGCGCGGGATTTCGGGCCGCTGGTTATACGTCATAACCAGCGGACGTGTCCGATGAGTCATACTAACCATCGGGTACCTTTCCAGAAGCACCTTGTTCACATGTTTATGAGGAAACGGATTTCTTGTCCATGGCCTGGGGGATGTGAGGCTCTGTAGGGGGACTTAGCAGAATTTGGAAGCCCCTATTAAATTAGTTAAAGTCCCACAATGCAAATCTATCATCGATCTAGCAGCTAAATGTAAACAAATGAGCACAGAGCTGGCTGACATTGTTGACTCTAGATCATCATTAAGCTAGTATTTTTCCCCCGAAAAATCTTGGTAATCCAAAAAACACATAGTCGAGATAATTATTGGCACAAAAGAATCTCAGAAGCAGCTCAAAAACAAATGAAAAGTATATCAGAAGCTACCCAAATGTAAGCCATTATCCCCAAAACTTATGTACAATAATTTAAAATGTGATCAAATTCATGTAAAGTAAATATAACAAATATGGTAAAATGTTTTGAAATCTGGAACCCAATAAACCATTGAAATGGCTTATCTTTTAAATAATATTCTCTAAGCAGTCATTCATCAATATATATAAACAATGCTTAAAAATCCAAAGAAATTTAAGCACTAGCAGCACTAGGTAATGGATAACTCAGTCCACATATTGGTAAATCATCATAACAATCTTGAATTCTTTATAACAGCACTGACACACTGCTGATAATTCAAAGGAAAGGATATTTAGTCCCATCAGCACATCTCATGGGTCTTCTCACCCTGTGGATTTTGAATTCACCAAAAATCGAAAGGGAATGTGCCTTCTGAATACTACAGTAGTAGTTGTAAGTGAACCTCCTTCCGTCAGCGGATCCACAGCCGGACTACTCCTTAAGAATATGATGCTCCTGTCCGGCAACGCTCTCACTGGGAGTGGCAGCCTCCACAATATTAGTGAACATATGGGGAAAGCAATCTCATAACGTGATACTGTTTGATAAGCTTTATTCTCAAATGACCCCAAAAAAAGTTGCATTTACAAAGTGTAAAATTCATATAAGCATGTAGACAATAGCACATCAGATCGAGTGTGTCACTCTCACCGCTCCTAGCTGTTGTCAGCCACAGTGATGCCCAGGTAGAGCTTCACACTCGTGAGTCTGAATAGGTGGCCATGTGGACACACCCTAACACGTTTTGTCATTGACTTAGTCAGAGGGCATGGCCACACAGCACAGCTCACACTATTTATGAGCTGTCAACAGAGCGTTAACCCTGTATCTGCTCAGATGCACTGATCAAGATTAGACGTAACATGACCCTGCCAGTCAAGCAACAGGTGACAAAATGTAGCAAGAACTTTATAGATCATTATTCCATTGATGGCATGTTGTTGAACAGCTGCTATTTACGTAACGTTCACAATATATATTAATCGCTGAGCAGTAGATCTATAATGCATCATCCAATGTTATATATTCAACTGAGTCTATACATTGTCCAATTAAAATTATAATATAAAATAACTTTATATTGGTGTAGCTCTTTTTAAAACCACTCAATTGTGCTCTGCTAAAAAATGTCATCCTGATATATATAAATAATACATGTAACTAAAAACATTCCATTACATATAAAACATCCATTATTACATATAATAAAACATTTTTACATTACAGTGCAGCTATGCAAACAGCTCCCCAAATCTATGTCAAATAAATGAAAAATCAAAAAATGTTGACACATTTAAATAAATTAGAATGAAATAAAACATCTTTATAGTGCTAATAAAAAGATGAATGAAATCCCCATTCTTAATATATTCCTGTATGCAAATAGATAAAAAAAAAGGACGTAATTAATAGATATCTCTGCATGACTCAAAGCCCAACAAAGTCTGCATAGGAGTGTAGATATAAAATGTGTATAAATGAAACTCATTAATAGTCAATTTAAATCTAATTTGACATTTGTACCTTTAGGCCTAAGCGTGTTGGTCAGAAAAATCCATTTGGTTTCACATTTGGATAACTCTATTACCCTATTAGATCCATACCACACCGGCTGATGTTTGTTTATACTTTAAACCTGAAGGATCCCTATTATGTTTTTGTCTGAAGTGTAAGGACACACTGTGGTCCTTGAAACCAATGCTAATGTTATGGATATGTTCTGATACCCTCTTACCTAATGTCCTCTTAGTGCAGTCTATATACATTAACCTGCAAGGGCACTGCAGGGCATACACTACATATGTGGAATTACAAGAGATAAAGTCTTTGATGTCAAACTCCCTTTTGTTAGCAGTTGAAGTTAACTTAGTGAGTCCTCTAATATGGGTGTCTACTTGTTGATATGCTCTACACTTGCTGCAAGAATAGAATCCAGACATGTGGCAAAACATTTGTGCCAAAACATGGTGGCTCCTGAATTTTTTTTGACTACCTTATCCCCAAAGAAAGGAGCCTCTCTGTAAATTAATATTTTATCCATATTCAATACCCTCCAATACTTCTTAAAATGGCCTCTACCTCTCTATACTGTGTGTGGAAATTGCTTATGAATCCCCATTCATGTTTGCTATGCACAACTCTGTCTCTTCCTCTTAAACATATTTCTTGAGAAGTCTGACCAACTTCATCTATCACCATCTATTACTTTGTAACCTTTTTTTACAAAGCATTCTTTTATGATCTGTGTCTGGGAAGTATAATCTGTATCCAAAGTGCAATTTCTCCTTACTCTCATGAATTGTCCTTTTGGGATGGTGTCCATTGTGTATAGATAAATAGCTATTCCTATCCGTTGGTTTAAAGAATACTTTAGTGGTTATAACATTACTTTATAACATTATAGTGACATCCAAATAGTTAACACGATCCTTACTCCAGTGACAATCCAATTGAATATTATTATTGTTCATATTTAATCCTTCATTAAATTCTCTTAATGGTGTTTCAGATCCAACCCAAATAAAGAGTAAGTCATCAATATATCTTTTGTAGAAGAGGAGATCACTCCTTCTCCTACCAAAGATAAACCTATCCTCCCATTCGCTCATAAACAGATTAGCGAGACTTAGCGCAAATTAGGCGCCCATTGCTACACCTCTCTTCTGTGTATAGAATTTACCACCATACCAAAAAAATTATGGGATAAACAAAAATCTAACGCCAGCCCCAATAACTTCTTCTGTTCATAAGGCAAGTCCTCTCTTTGACTTAATGCCCAATTAAAGTGGTTGTAAACCCACAAAAAAACTGCAAGACAAAAGCATAATGAGCTAGTATACATAGCATACTAGCTCATTATGAAATACTCACCTTAGATCGAAGCCCCCGCAGCGGTCCCAGTACACAGCTTCAGCCATCGCTCCCAGAGTCACTTCTGTGATTGGCCGGAGCCGCGATGACGTCACTCCCTCACATCCGCGCGGGAGCCGCCGGTAACGGCACACTAGCTGAAGCAACGGCATGAACGTGCAATTGCTTCAGTGCGCATGTGCCAATGACATCAAATGATACAGGATTTATCTCCTAAACCGTTCAGGTTTAGGAGATATCCGGGTAGTTACATCATGTAATCCCTTTAACAGCTAACAGCATCATCGTGTTGAATTATAGTATACGATGATGCTACATCAGCTGCAACTAAAAACACATCTGATTGTTTAGAGAGTTATCCAAATGTGAAACCAAATGGATTTTTCTGACCAACACGCTTAGGTCTAAAGGTATGAATGTCAAATTAGATATAAATTGTTTCAGCAGTGACTGTTAATGAGTCACATTTATACACATTTTATATATACACTCCTATACACAATTTGAGTCATGCAGAGATATATATTAATTTCACCACTTTTTATCTATTTGCATACAGGAATATATTAAGAATGGGGAGCCATTGTGTGAATTTAGCTCACCATTCATCTTTTTATTAGAACTATAAAGACATGTTTTATTTAATTCTAATTTATTTAAATGTGTCAACATTTTTTGAATTTTCGTTTATTTGACTTAGATTTGCAGAGCTATTTGAATAGCAGCTCTGTAATGTTAATGTTTTCTATTTTTATCATTTTACATATCCATGTGTATCTCCAATTGTATCATTATATGTAATAATGGATGTTTTATATGTAATGGAATGTTTTTAGTTGCATGTATTATTTATATATAACATGATGATATTTTTTAGCAGAGCGAAATTGAGTGATTTTGAAAAGAACTACAATAAATAAAGTTATTTTATACTATAATTTTAATTGGACAATGTATTGACTCTGTTGAAGACATAACATTGGATGATGCATTATAGATCTACTGCTCAGTAGTGAACGTTAATATGTGAAAAGCAGCCATTCAACAACATGCCTTTAATGGAATAATAATCTATAGAGTTCTTGCTACATTGTGTCACATGTTGCTTGCTTGACTGATGGGGTCCTGTTACGTCTAATACTGATTAGTGCAACTGAGCAGATAAAGGGGTTTATTTACTAAAGGAAAATCCACTTTGCAGCCGTCGTAGATCTGTGGGGGACGTACAAGGAAAAAAAAAACAGCATTTTTGCTTGTACATGATTGGATGATAAAATCAGCAGAGCTTCCCCTCATTTCAGATCTTCAACTCAGATTTACAGTGACTGCACTTCCAAGTGCACTTGTAGTGCAGAGTGGATTTGCCTTTAGTAAATTAACCTTACAGTGTTAACGATCTGTTGACAGCTCATAAATAGTGTGAGCCGTGCTGTGTGGCCACGCCTTCTGACAAAGCCAATAATGAAATGCGTTAGCGGTGTCCACATGACCACCTATTCAGACTCACGATTGTGGAGCTCTACTATGACTGACAACAGCTAGGAACAATGAGAGTTATACGCTCGATCTGATGTGCTATTGTCTACATGGTTATATGAATTTTACGCTAAGTGCAACTTTTTGGGGGGTCATTTGGGAATAAAGCTTATCAAACAGTATACCATTATGAGATTGCTTTCCCCATATGTTCACTAATATTGCGGAGGCTGCCACCCCACGGTGAGAGCGTTGCTAGAAAGGAGCATCCTATTCTTAAGGAGTCTGGCTTTGGATCTGCTGACGGGAGGAGGTTCACTTACAACTACTACTGTAGTATTCAGAAGGCGCATTCCTTTTCAACTTCTGGTGAGTTCAATATCCACGGGGTGAGAAGCCCCATGAGGTGTGGTGATGGGTAGGGATGAGCTTTATGTTCGGGGTCAAACATGACTTTGACTCGAACATTGGCTGTTCGCCCGTTCGCCGAATAGCGAACAATTTGGGGTGTTCGTGGCAAATTTGAAAGCCGCGGAACACCCTTTAAAAGTCTATGGGAGAAATCAAAAGTGCTAATCTTAAAGGTTAATATGCAAGTTATTGTCATAAAAAGTGTTTGGGGACCTGGGTCCTGCCCCACAGGACATGTATTAATGCAAACATTTTTAAAATTGCATTTTTTTTCGGAAAGCAGTGATTTTAATAATGCTTAAAGTGAAACAATAAAAGTGAAATATTCCTTTAAATCAAGGTGAATTACTGTGCTAAATTACTGACACCCTATATAATGTATAGAGTGATGTAACAAATGAATGTGCTGCTGCAACTCTAATGTGAGATACACACACCTGAACGGATATTAAAACAAACCGAGCTGCGCTGAAAATTACTAATACAAATAACAAGTGAATCATATAAAATTGCTAATATATACAAAAAGACACCATATAATTAATAATTATAAATATGGCATCAAATCGTGAAAAAAAGTGATGCGTGAAACATAATGAAATAAACAAAAGCTAATTGGTCCTTAAATCAAAAGTAATGTGACAAGACACTAGTGGACCCACATAATGCATGTCTATAGTATGCCTTTAAAGTAGCGCATGTTTCCGGTGTTTATAACAGTCCCTGTACAAAATTACATTTCTAAAGGAAAAAAAGTTATTTAAAACTGCTTGCAGCTATAATGAATTGTCAGGTCCTGGCAATATAGAAAACAAAAAGGGTGCAATCAGCGCAAAAATTTTATAAAATAAACCTCCAACTTCACAAATGCAAGCTGAACACTGACAAGACAATCACAAAATCCAAAAGATACAAAAATGTATAGGAAATAGTGCAGCGCACTATAATACAATTAAACTAAAGTGCAAAACACAGTTGTTATACCAATTATAAATAAATTAATCATGAATGGTGCATAAATAATGCAAAAAAACTGTCCAAAAAGTGAAAAATTCCAAAGGGATAGGGTGACAACCACTCCAAATCTTCACCGGTGACTTTAACTTTAAATAAGTGATCCCTCCACTGTTAAGAATGGCTACTCTCACCTTAAGGTATGGACCCCTGTTTTACCAGGCAGTCATACCAGCAGAAATCGATAAACAGATTGGTGCAATATGTGGATAGCAAACTTCTTAGGCTCGGGAGCATTGTGATCGAGGATAAGAGAAAAAACAGATCTAAGTGCTCTCTGCTTTAAAAACAGCTTAGGTTTATTAAAAAGGCATTAACAGGCTACTCACATTAGCCTGAAAGGCAAATTGCAGAAAGGAATTTCACACAACATGTGTCTTCTCAGAGATGGCAGCAAGCGACTTCAGGCTCCTTCCCCCGTACTCGTTACATTGTAGCAACTTCCTCAGAGGGGCAGGTCCTGGCAATGCAGATAAAAGTCATTAAAAAGAACATGGGTTCCCCCCAGTTCTTTACCAGGCCCTTTGGGTCTGGTATGAATATTAACCACTTACCCCCCGGACCATATTGCTGCCCAAAGACCAGAGTACTTTTTGCAATTCGGGACTGCGTCGCTTTAACAGACAATTGCGCGGTCGTGCGACGTGGCTCCCAAACAAAATTGGCGTCCTTTTTTTCCCACAAATAGAGCTTTCTTTTGGTGGTATTTGATCACCTCTGCGTTTTTTATTTTTTGCGCTATAAACAAAAATAGAACGACAATTTTGAAAAAAATGAATATTTTTTACTTTTTGCTGTAATAAATATCCCCCAAAAATATATAAAAAAACATTTTTTTTCCTCAGTTTAGGCCGATACGTATTCTTCTACATATTTTTCGTAAAAAAAAATCGCAATAAGCGTTTATTGATTGGTTTGCGCAAAAGTTATAGCGTTTACAAAATAGGGGGTATTTTTATGGCATTTTTATTAATATTTTTTTTACTAGTAATGGCGGCGATCAGCGATTTTTTTTTCGGTATTGCGACATTATGGCGGACGCTTCGGACATTTTTGACACATTTTTGGGACCATTGGCATTTTTATAGCGATCATTAGATTACTATAAAAATGCCACTGGCAGTGAAGGGGTTAACACTAGGGGGCGGGGAAGGGGTTAAGTATGCCTGGGTGTGTTCTTACTGTGGGGGGGGGTGGCCTCACTAGAGGAAACACTAATCCTCGGTTCATACATTGTATGAACCGAAGAAAAGCATTTCCCCTGCTGACAGGAACGAGAGCTGTGTGTTTACACACACAGCTCCCGTTCCCCGCTCTGTACCGAGCGATCGCGTGTGCCCGGCGGCGATCGCGCCCGCCGGGCACACGCACGGGAGTCGGGGGTGCGCCCCTAGTGGCGGCTAAAAGGTAGGACGTCATAATACGTGATCTCGCCTAGGAGAGCCACCTTGTGGACGTATTATGACGGTGCGGCGACGGCAAGTGGTTAAGGGGAATCCCGAACCCCAAAAAAATGTGTGGGGGTCCCCCCAAATTCCATTACCAGGCCCTTCAGGTCTGGTATGGATATTAAGGGGAACCCTGCGCCAAATTAAAAATCCTCCTGAACCATACCAGGCCACATGCCCTCAACATGGGGAGGATGTCCCCATGTTGATGGGGACAAGGGCCTCATCCCCACAACCCATGCCCGGTGGTTGAAGTGGTCTGCGGGCGGGGGGCTTTCCAGTTTCCTACCGACGTATTGTAGAATGACGGCGGCAGGAACCCTCCCTCCCTCCAGGCGAACGTCGTATGATGTCTTTTCTTCCCGGCATTGTGGCGAGTGCCTGCCGCATCACTGTGGTCCCGATGCGTGTGCCCTGCAACCACGATGGCCGCCGGGCACCCGCGATTGTTATTCACAGAGCAGGGATGTGGATCTGTGTGTGTGTAAACACACAGATCCACGTCTTGTCAGGGGAGAGGAGAACTGATTGTATGTTCCTTGTATACGATCGGTCACCTCCTCTCATCGGTCCCCTACAGTTAGAATCACTCCCTAGGACACACAATTAACCCCTTGATCGCCCCTAGTGTTAATCCCTCACATTTATACAGTAATTAGTGCATTTTATGGTCAAAAGTGTCTGATATGTCCGCCGCAATGTCACAGTCATGATAAAAATCGCAGATTGCCACCATTAGTAGTAAAAGAAAAAAATTATAATAAAAATGCCATAAATCTATCCCCTATTTTGTAGATACTATGGCCCGGATTCACGTACATTGGCGCATAGTTATGCCGGCGTAGCGTATGGAATATACGCTACGCCGACGTAGCGCAGAGCGGCGAGCACAGTATTCACAAAGCACTTGCTCCCAAATCTACGCTGGGTTCCCTCGGCGTAACTCGTCGTAAGTGGCAGTGGGCGTGAGCCATGCTAATGAGGCGTGACCCCATGTAAATGATGGGCCGAGCGCCATCAAGATACGAATAACGAACGGCACATACGCCGGCCCATGGACGTATCCCAGTGCGCATGCTCAGAATCACGTCGGAACGAACGCCTAAGATACGTCGAATCACTGCCTACGACGTGAACATAACCTACGCCCAGCCCTATTCACGTACTACGTAAACAATGTAAAATACGACGGCTGTGTTCCCTGGTGCAGCCATTTGCATTGATGCTGCTGACTTACACCTGCTTTATGAGTCTTAACTTTACGCCGGACGTACGACTTACTTAAACTGCGTATATTAATGCGCCGGGCGCAAGTACGTTCGTGAATCGGCGTATCTCACTCATTTGCATATTAGAATCGTAAATCAATGTGAGCGCCCCTTGCGGCCAGCGTAAATATGCGCCCACGATACGACGGCGTAGGAAACTTACGTCGGTCGGATGAAGCCTATTTTCAGGCGTATCTTGCTTTCAGAGTCAGGCGCATAGATACGACGGCGCATATGTGCACTTACGCGGCGTATCTCGAGATACGTCGGCGTAAGTGCTATGTGAATCCGGGCCTATAATTTTTGTGCAAACCAACCAATATACGCTTTTTTTTTACCAAAAATATGTAGAAGAATTCATATTGGCATAAACTGAGGAAAAGAATTGTTTTTTAAAAAAAAAATTGGGGTATTTATTATAGCAAAAAATAAAAAATATAGATTTTTTTTCAAAATTGTCACTCTTTTTTTGTAGGGGAAACAATTATCAAAATTTAATTTGGGTACAACGTCGCATGACCCCATGATCGTCATTCAAAGTGTGACAGCGCTGAAAGCTGAAAATTGGCCTGGGCAGGAAGGGGATGAAAATGCCCCGTATTGAAGTGGTTAATCATAGCACAGCAGAAACTCCCATTAGGCATTTCAATAACTCACACACACACAAACACCCGCATACATACACCCCGTACATTTACATACATATGCACACTTACACCTACGTGCATACACTCACATACATGTACACATACCAGCTTTCATTAAACTCTTTTTCTCTCATGGCATGACTTACTGTCCCTTCAAATCTTCAGTTCCTTGTCCCCACTCCTGCGAGATGGAAATTGTTAAGGCTGCAGTCCTGAAAAGCTCCATGGTTGGCTTTACTCTGTTTAAGGATACCCTCCTCATGTGTATACAGAATAGTGGCTGCCCAGTTGTTTTATGTCAGCCAGCCACAGCAATAGAGAACATGCACAGGAATAGCATTGGCACACAGGGAACCAGGCAAAAGCCCAGGGTACCTGATGCTAGTGGCATTAATCATGATCAAGATCAACAGAACAATTTCGATCAACCTGTTGCTGACCCTTGCTGTAATGTATATGGGGTGCTAATTATTATTTCATTCAAATCAGTGCCGAGAAAGAAAGATAGGTATATAGAACAGACAGGTTTTTTAGAACATACTGTGACCTCATTGACTAGAATATGATGCGCAAACTATCTGTAAGGCCCCATACACACGACCGGATCTATCCGCTGGGATAGATCCGGTCGTGTGTAGGCCCGAGCGGACAATTTTCGGCGGATAAAAATCCAGCCGACGGATTCCCAGCGGATAAAAATTTTGTAGCATGCTACAAAATCTATCCGCTGGAATCCAGTCCAGCGGACCGATCCGGTCGTCTGTACAGACTCACCGGATCAGTCCGTCCGCTCCCATCCCTCGCATGCGTCGTAATGATTCGACGCATGCGTGGAAATATTTACCTTCCAGCGTCGCGCACTTCGCCGCGTCATCGTCGCGGCGACCGCGCGACACGTGACCGCGGATGTTTTCCGCGCGGATTTTGATCTGATGGTGTGTACAAGCCATCGGATCAAAATCCGGAGGAGGAATAACCCCTCGTCTGTACGAGGCCTAAAAGGTAGTTATATCTAACTTCAAGTATGGGATGTGTCCCAAACTTACTAGATATGGTCAACATAAGGTACCATCATAACTAAACAGAACTATAGAAGTTCAATAAAAAGTAAATTGTACAATCAAAGCACATCAGGACTTCTGTCATTCTGGAGTATACTGTTCTTGTAACTAGTGGAACATTCAATAATTTAGTTTTTATTCTTATGTGCTGTACTTTTTTTTCAGAGCTCTCTTCCAAACTTGTATTTAGTTTAAACATGATTCAAAGGAATTGCTTAAATTAAGATACATTTTTTTTCTTTTATTTTGTTTTTAGATAAACAAGATCATCGGAAACACCTGTTCTCAGGAACCTTGCCTTCTTCAATAGGTAACCAGTGATTTTTTCTTTGTCTGTTAGAAATGCCTATCAATTCTGTCTTTTTCTAAGGTTAATATTTTACCTAATGCCTCGTACACACGATTGCGATTTCCGACAAGAAAATCAAATTTTTTGTTTCGGCAGGAGAACGGCTGAAATTTGTCTTACACACGGTCACTCAAATCTTGGCTGAAATTCCAAACGTCAAGAACGTGGTGACGTACAACACGTACGACGAGCCGAGATCAATGAAGTTCAATAGACAGTTCGGCTCTTCTGCTTGATTCTGAGCATGCACGTTTTTTTGCTCATCATAATTGCACAGACGAAAGCAGATTTTTTCCTGTCACGAAAATTGAGATCCTGCTCTCAATCTTTTCTTGGCAGGAAAACTGACTGAAAAAGTGTGATGGAGCATACACACGGTCGGTTTTCCTGCCAAAAACCTCACATCGCACTTTTCCTGTCAGCAAAACTGATCATGTGTACGAGGCAAAAGGCACATCCATGCTTACATTGTGGTAATGTGCAGTAAAATGCAACACATTGCTAAGATGTAAATAAGCCATAATAGTTTTAGCTCCAGTGCAAAAAAATATCATGGTTATACCAAGCCACAGTTAAAGTAGAACTATAGGCCAATCTTTTTTTTTTTTAAATTATAGATAGATTAAGGGAAGGTCACATTGCCATCTGCGTCCCATTAGAAAGATTTTCCTTCGCTTCCTGTCTTATAGCCAAAACTGGAAGTGAGAGGAAATCCATGCAAATTAAGGGAATCCCTTGGAGTCCTCTAGATCATCAGAACTAGTGTCCCAATTGGAAGAGTTTCCCTCTAATATGCCACGTACACACGATCGGTCCATCTGATGAGAACGGTCTGATGGACCGTTTTCATCGGTTAACCGATGAAGCTGACTGATGGTCCGTCGCGCCTACACACCATCGGTTAAAAAAAATGATCGTGTCAGAACGCGGTGATGTAAAACACAGCGACGTGCTGAAAAAAATAAACTTCAATGCTTCCAAGCATGCGTCGACTTGATTCTGAGCATGCGTAGATTTTTAACCGATGGTTGCGCGTACTAACGATCGTTTTTTTCCCATCGGTTAGGAATCCATCGGTTAAATTTAAAGCAAGTTGGATTTTTTTTAACCGATGGTTAAATAACCTACGGGGCCCACACACGATCGGTTTTGACTGATGAAAGCGGTCCATCAGACCGTTGTCCTCTGTTCAACCTATCGTGTGTACGAGGCCTAACTTTTCTAGGGACAACCTAAGATGGTTGTGTGATTTTCTTTTACATTCACTTTTAATGATAACGGTAAACAGGATAAATAGAGAGGGTGAATCTCTACTGAGGCACAGACAGCAATAAAACCTGACAAGTCTTTTAATCCCTCTCCACTCAAAAGAAAAAGGGTTGCCTTTAGTTGTGCTTATTATTAAAACCCCTGTCAGCCAGAAAAGTTAAAAAGTGCTAAAAGTCATATATATAAAAAAAAACTTTTGATTGATAGGTTAAATGACAGAATAAGGGAAGAGGAGTTAGAAATCAGAAACACGAAAAAGTCACCTCATATGAAAGGCAAATGATACAGACTCATTCTGTATAATCTCCTGGTATTTTCCTTTTTGATAACACAGTATCATCCCACTCTATTGTATTTTACAGAGAGACACTAGTACAGCAAAATCTGGATTTTAAACAGTGTGAAACACTGACCTATCAGTTTATGCCAGTTTTAATTAATCTATGTACTTTGACTTTTTAACCCACTGTTCCGCATCAGAAAATGTCTATTACACCATAAATAAATGATTGACTCAATAATTATACTTCAAAATTATGTTATTACAATATGATATTCATTTTCTATTCAAGCAGACATATTATCATTTTTGCTAAAGTTTATTTTAGAGTATAGGATTTGTATGCATAAAAGATTTAAAGGAAACCTGTCATGACAGAAATATAGTGGCAGCTGTCGCTGATCTCTACATTTTAAATTGTAGTCTCCCAGCAAGCATGTTGAGTCATTAGTTCAATGCTTTCTGAGATACTGACCTTGGAAAACTTGGGGGATGATTCATGTACACTGGAAAAAAAATTCTGACTCCAACTGTTGTATTAGTGAACTTTCCCTTGCTGAGACCGCTATGCCTGGCCTGTATAAGCAGGTACAATAGCCGCAGACAGTCTTTATCAGATAGCTGAACTCATCAAATACTGTTTCTCATCCATGAAGATCTTTATTGGATGTGCAGGTTACAGCAAACCGGATGTGGCAGATGATTGGAAGGACGGTATTTGCGGGTCAAAACATGGCATTGCGTTCCCAGATGTGGCCTGGAGACAAGCGGCCATCTCTTATTCCCAAAGACAATGTAAAAAGGAAGGGGAAATACATCATAAGTGGGAGGGAACACAGAAAAGGATAGGGAAATAACTAAACCACAGGGTGGCAGTATATTAACCAACTATACAGAGCTCATAAATAAACAATGGCTTAAGGAAATTGATTATATAAATTCTCAGTTCACAGCAATATCAATTTTAACCATGACTATGCATAGTAGAGCTGTTGCCTGTAGCTGTGAATTAGAATTCTTGTTAGTGTTTCCATAAAATGAAAAATAGACACATCCGACCCTTGTATAAAGCATTAGTACAGCCTGATCTTGAATATGTAGATCACATTTAAACACCAGTCTGAAAACGTTTTGGAACTAGAGGGGTTCAGTGGAAGGGGCAAGTAAATAAAAATGTGGACCTTGCAAGTCACAGTATTTGAGACCTACAGTATGTATGAACTCTCCCAGCCAGCCCAATGCAAAATCCATAGGTCTAAGAAAAATGTTATATTCATCAGTAAAAAAAATAAAAATAAAATATATTTGTTATAGACCCAGGGCCGGATTTGTGTTTTTTTGCTCCCCAGGCAAACTTTATTGTTATGCCCCCCTCCTTCTTCAGGTGTTGAAAAACACAGTCTGATCATTTATCAAACTCTATTCTGCCAGAAGATTGGTCCTAGATCCATGGACCAAGCATGTGAAAGCAGTAAATACATACTTGCCACCAACAAAAATTTGAAAACTGTAAAAATTCTTGTTAAAACCTATCTGTATGCTAAGAACACTATAGAGAAGGGTATGGAATTAAAGGAACAGTACATGGGCACAATGTAGGCATTGGAGAGGAGCAGCCAACGGGGGGAAATGATGGAAGAAGAAAGGGGAATTACTGTGAGGACACTGAATATGAGAGGGTGGGGATAGGAGAAGAAAGAGAGAAGCACAGTATGGGAGGACTCTAGAGGTAGAGAATGTGGCACAGAAAAGAGCTGAAGATGTAAAAGAGAGGGAAAATAAAGTGGGAGCCCAATTGATAGATTAGAACAGCACTATGGGGAAATACAGACATCAGAGAGGAGGTAAAGGCGATATCAAGCTACAAGAGAATAAAAGTACATGGGGCATTGGAGGGAAGAGTAGAAGAATAGTATGGGAGATACTAGTAGCCAAGGAAAAGAGCAGGGGGGAGCATGTGAAAGACAGAGAACAGAAAAGTAAAGGGGGGCTCTAAAAGCAAAGGAGAGAGAAAATACAGGAGAGTGCTGGAGGTGAAGGAGCAGCACATGGGAATGCAAGAAAGGACTGAGAGAAAACTGGCGGAGGCACACTTTAGGCAGGGGAGTGCAGCAGTGCAGGGGCTACTGGAGGTGTAGGGAAAGAACAATATGAGGGATACTGGAGGACAGGAAGAGGAGCAAGAGGTAAGAAGAGTGTTGGAGTACAGATTTGTATTTTTATGCAACAATTAGTATTTAGTAGAGATATAGGCCCAGATTTACAGAGAGCAAGGCGCACATTACGCCGCTGTAGAGCAAACACTGTACGCTACGCCAACGCAGAGAGGCAAGCATTGCATTCAGCAAGCCAGTGCTCCCAATGCCGAGCCAGCGTGGCATGGGTTTTCAAAGGCGCACGTCGGCGTAGGTGGAAGTGGGCGTGACCCCATGCAAATGATGGGCCGAGCACCAGACAGGTACGTATCACAAACTGTGAATGCGCTGTGACGTGGACACAAGTACAGCACCCACATGCGCCTGCTCACAACCACGCCGGCACAACTGCCTAAGCTACGCCGGATCACTGCGTACGCCGTGAACATAACATACGCCCAGCCAGACATACGTCCAACGCACAATACGCCGGCTTGTGTTCTCTGGTGCAGACCTGTGCATGTCTGTTGCCGGGTTGCACCTCCTTTATGGGGAATAACTTTACGCCGGACGTACAACTTATGCGCATCTCACGTAGCATGCGCCGGGCACACGCACGTTCGTGAATCGCCGTATTTTCCTCATTTGCATGTTTGATTGGCTAATCAATGGGAACAGCACCATGCGCCCAGCCTAAATGTGCGCCCACCCTACGCCGGTGTGTGCAAGCTACGTCGGCGGGGTGTTGCCTGTTTTTAGGTGCATATTAGTTTGTGGGTCTGGCGCACACATACGCCGGCGTAAGTGCTTTGTGAATCTGGGCCATATTCTTCAGCCAGTACATGTCAGTCTTCATAAATCTGTAGCTGCATATATGGTATGCTCTATGTATTTTCCTAGAGTAAAGTTCCTGTTTCCTGTCTGCAGTTAAGCAGCAAAGCCCATGTGGTCTGTTTGTTCTGTAGGGATATATACAGAATTTCTAACAAAGAGGTAGAGCAGTACAGTGCAGAGGAGAGAGGAAGTATCGGAGAGTGGTGGCGGCAATGGGGAGAAAAAGTACAGTGGGGGTACTGGAGGTAAATGAGAGGTGTACAACAGGAAAATGTAGGACTGTGAGAAAAGGTGAAAGATGAAGGGTGAAGGCAGTGGGAAAGGGGAATCAGGGGAAAACAGCAGTATGTGAGCTATGGGGCACTGGAAAAAGAGGACAGCTACTGTACTTTGCAAAATACTGAAGGGGTACTACAGATGACTATTGCACAGAGCAGGTTAATATAACATGTTTATTATTTTAACAAAAAAGTGGTTTTCTTTAGAAACGCCTTAAAGTTGATTATATTGATGCTGTTTTTTGATAAACTGATGGTGGCGATAGTGATGATATTGATTATTGTTTATTTTTGGCTAGGTGGTTTCCAACCAAATTCAAGAAATGAGGATATATTGATGAAGAAGAAAAACTATGAATTCCAAAGTGTAAAACTTTTAAAGCAAATGATTGGTCTCTGTGGATTTTTAGATCATGAATTTTAAATAAATGTTATAGTCATAACTTGAATATTAAAGTTTATCATTTATTTACAACAAGATAAACAGCCAACAACAGTTGTAAAGCGCAGTTGTCCAATTTTTATAAAAAGGAAAAAAGACTCTTGGTGTGGAATGATTTTTCATCTCTCAGTCACTGATAACCTTATTTTCTGCAATCTTTGCATGTATCATTTTCTGTAACTGTAAAAGAGCAGGCCTATTTGTTTCTCTTCTTATGTTTGTAATTGGCTAGAAAGCTATAGTAGTTTTCAAAGCTAATGGGTCTGAGCAGAAATTCAGGGAAGACAACATAGACACACCAGGGCGTACCCAGCTGGACTAACTTATCAGAGATAACACATAATGAACCGGAAAGGAAAATATTTCATATCTTTTCTTGGCTAAGACTTCACTCAATTAAAATGCAGACGGTTGTTAACAAAATTATTGACATATTTATGTATATAGCCAATTTTTTCTTAAAGTGGTTCTAATGCCCCATACAGACGGTCGTTTTTTGTGATGAAAAAAAAATGACGTTTGAAGTGATGAAAAAAAACGACATTTTTGAAACTTCATTTTCAAAAACGATGTAGCATACACACCATCATTTTGAAAAATGGTGAACAAAGTGACGGCACTCTAAAGGGGAAGTTCTATTCGCCTTGAGGCTGCTTTTAGCTGGTTACTTGTTAGTAAAAGATGATTCGTGCTTTTTTGTCTGTTAAAGCGTGATGAATGTGCTTACTCCATTATGAATGGTAGTTTTACCTCCCGTCTCAAAACTTGCTTCTGGGCATGTGCGGGTTCAAAAACGTCGTTTTGCCCACACACTATCATTTTCATTGACACAAAAAATGACATTTTGAAAAACGACACAAAAAATTCGAGCATGTTCGAATTTTTTTTTGGTCGTTTTTCTGAAGACATAAAACGACATTTTCCCCACACACTATCATTTTAAATGACGTTTTCAAAAACGTCATTTTTTTTCATCACAAAAAACGACCGTCTGTATGGGGCATAAGGCCTAGACATTTTTATCTTAATGCATTCCCTTTCTCGATCCAGTGCTGTGCCCATCTGTAGTGGCGCTAGTTTCTCTCTCCTCACAGATTCAGAGACATCAATGGGAGCCATTGGGTGGGGCTGGCCAATCTGTGCTGTGTGTGACAATGGACACACACAGCCCGACTCTGGAGCAGGTGGCAAGCAGAGAAGAGGAGGAGACAAGAGCACCGGAAGTGGACCCCAGAAGTGTTCACACCGGTGCAACTTGTCATGCCAACTGATAGTTTAAAATCTCATGACAAGTTGCAGCCTAGTTGTGCTATGGGACCGTTTAAATTGGTGCAACTCTAACTGATGCCCTGTGTGCATTATTATGATGTTTTTGTTGCTCTGTAGTGTCTTACCTCAGTTTAATGCTGTGATCTTATCTTTATAACTCTTGCCCCATTGCTAGTCTGACTTTAGAAGTGAAAGGTTCGCTTTGATTGTTAGGCATCCTTATATTCACTCATGATTCATTAACAAACTTCCATCCCCACCCTTATAACAGTATAAATTTGAGCACCCCTAAGTGGTGAGCACATTGCTAGGGGAGCACGTTGCAGGGGCTTCTATCCTTAAGGTTTCTTTCTCTAAGTGATATGCTCTTCAAGCTCTGCACTTCAGCGATTGCGCAAAGCGAACATACATTGCAAACTAAGCTGGAAAGCACCTAACAGGCTGTAGGTGACCCTGTATCTCTATTAAGCTCTCCTTCCACTCTGTAACATGCACTCTCTACCACTCCTCTACCATTCCTTCTGGAAGTTGTGTCCTCTCTCCTCAAACTCTCTTACCTTCACCCCTCTTCTCCACCGCACTGCCTATACATAACACCATGCCTTCTGTCCTCTCCCTATTACTGCTCTTACCAACTCTTGCTCATTCTACATCCATATACTGATAAATTCTCCAGTACTCTGAGGCATGCCTCTTCATATAAATCACACTCCCACATTACCTCATTCACCCTCCTGCTTCTCCTAACCTCTGGTGACATACCCCCAAACCCAAGGCCTACATCGTCTGTCTTTGCCCGACGCTCCCAACACCCACTGGCAGCAGCCGCAATCCACAGAACTTAGTCTCTATTCCTCTTCTTCCCAAAACCAGCCTCCCCTTCTCCTGTGTCCTCTGGAATGCACGCTCTGTCTGTAACAAACTCATCGCCCTCCACAACCTCTTTATCACAAATTCCTTTAACCTACTTGCCATTACCGAAACATGGCTTCATGAATCAGACACTACTTCTCCTGCTTCCCTCTCCCATGGTGGCCTTCTCTGGACTCACTCCCCCAGACCAAGAAGATGGAAGATAGGTGAAGTGAGTATCCTTCTAGCCCCATGCAGCACCTGTCAGGTACTTCACCCACCTCCCTCTCTGACACCCTCCTCGTTTGAGGCACATTGCATTTATCCATTCTCTAATATTTCTCTAAGAATTGCTGTCATCTTCCGGTCCCCTGGATCAGTATCGACCTTCCTTGATGACTTCTCTGCCTAGCTACCCTACTTTCTCTCTTCTGAAATCCCCACAATCATTCTTGGCGACTTCAACATCCCTGTTAATGCTAACATTAGCATTACTTCTCAGTCTAACCTCATCTCTTGACCTGAAGCAATGGATACAGTCTCCTACTCACTCCAGTGGTAGCACCCTTGATCTGTCTTCTCCTATCTGTGCACTCTGTGCAACCACTCCAATATTCCTCTCCCATGCTTTGATCACCAGCTTATTAGTTTTTCTCTGTCCCTGTCTTCCACCTCCTCTCCCTCCAACCGCCTAACAGTTACCCGTTGAAACCTTCACCTCTTCAACCCTTCTCTTCTCTACTCTGCTACTGATCACCTCTATGACAAAATCTCACCCCTGTCCAGCCCCAACCTAGCCACTGTTGTCTACAACAGCTCACTGTCTTCCTCCCACACAGAAGTAGGCCCGACCATTGCAACCCTGGTAAACAGAAGACATCAGAAGTCTCAGAAGATGTAGCCATACTCTTGAGCATGTGTGGCATAAGACTAAGTTCCAGGAATTATAGTAAATGGATGTGACCTGACACACACTATAATAAAAGTAGGACACATGGCGGCCTCCATCCCTAAATTTGGTATATAGAAGAGAGGAGTTTGTGGGACTTTAAATGAGGGAGCGCCATGTAAAGAGAAATACCATAAAAAGTAAATTACAGTACATGATTTATTTTTACAATCTTATATACATGTCAAATATTTTGTATCAAATAGGTAGGTAGTCACAAGGCTTACTCTAGATATGCTGCTACATAGCATGCAATACAGAAATAAAATCATAGACATGGCAGATATATGTAATAAAATCGATAAATATATGGAATATGAACAGGTGATTGTTGGCATCTGGGGGCACTCTACGCGTTTCCTGGCATTTCAGCCAATCATCAGGAGTGTTTTAGGGCAGTATACTGGAAATGAGAATAAACAGAAATAAATGATGATGCATTGAAAATGGGGAAGTACAGGGACTGTCCAACAGAATGGAAATAGTTGGGAAACTTACTATACCACCACCACAAGACCCGGTCCGGTATCTGCCAAGGAAAGAAGGGGGGGTCCGGGCAGGATGTCTCCCCCAGGGTTGAGACGGGGAACCCCTGAGAACGAGGAACAGCGCCCGGAGTAAGACACGGTGGTCACAGCTTGATCCAAAATGTTATGTGTGCACGTAAAGTGCATAGTGTACCTAAAACAAATGTATCAAAAAATAAATAATAAATAATTGTAAAAAAGGGGTAAAGAAGTATGAATGTGTTCCCATAAGGGGAATGCATGGGGAAGTGTGCAAGGAAGAGAGCCAGACAGGGGAGGAAAGAACATACCATAGGGTGATGACTTGGCTCCCAGCGAGAGAGGGTGACCTGTGTGCAGGATCAGATGTGTTGTTCCTAGTGGTTGAGTCAAGCAAATGAACCACCAGCCACTCCAAGGCTACTATATACCTCCATTCCCGGGTGGGGCCCCCATCAACATCATGCCTAATTGACCATTTAGCACAAGGGAGGCGGGGAGGGAATTCCCAGCTGCGTATGGTAAACCATCAGCAGTGGGTTCCCCGCCCAGCTCGTGTGGTCAAAGATGGAAAGAAACATCAAATTGATGTCAATGACGCTGTTAATACAGCATCAGAGCATGACGCCGATGCGCAGGAGGCCGACCCCCAACCTAAGTTCCAGGAAGACTTCAATCAATATAAATCTGCCCACCTAAAGTTCTATTCCTGCCTCCACACTGCCAAACAGACCTATTTGATCACACTCATTAACACCTTCTCATCCAGTCTCCCTCAACCCCTCTCGACCTTTAACACTCGACTCTGTCCTCCAGCCTCTAATTCACTCCCAGGAGATCACCAATCACTTCAAAAATAAGATTGATACAATTCATGAGAACTCCAATGCACAGAAACCTCCCCTACTAAACACCCCATGTCCACAGATACAATCATGAGTTCCCTCATTCAACCCTGCTAGTATTAACGAGGTTGCTAAAGTTTTATCTAACATCCATATAACCACCTGCCCCCTGGATCCTGTTCTACGCTCACCCTCGGACTCGATTCTACTCTCTCTAACTTACATTTTCAACCTCTCCCTCTCTTGTGGCATCTTCCCAAATTCTCTAAACCATGCGCTAGTCACCCCCATACTTAACCACTTAAGGACCCGCTCACGACTATATACGTCCTGTTTTTAAAGATGGATATCTCGGTAACGGCAGCAGCTACTGCAACAACCGAGATCTCATATTTAAGAGGACCTGTCATGCTTTTTTCTATTAAAAGGGATGTTTACATTCCTTGTAATAGGAATAAAAGTGATCCATTTTTTTTCAGTGTAAAAATTAATAAAAGAAATAAAAAGAAATAAGAAAACAAAAAGAATATCACCGCGATCGCTAGAGCGAGAGCAATAATTCTAGCCCTAAACCTCCTCTGTAGCTCAAAAGATGCAACCTATAGAATTTTTTAAACGTCGCCTATGGAGATTTTTAAGGGTAAAAGTTTGACGCCATTCCACAAGCGTGACATGTTGGGTATCATTTTACTCGGCGTAACATAATCTTTCACAATATATTAAAAAAATGGGATAACTTTACTGTTGTCTTATTTTTAAATTAAAAAAAGTGCGCTTGTAAGACCGCTGCGCAAATACGGTGTGACAAAAAGTATTGCAATGACTACCATTTTATTCTCTAGGGTGTTAGAAAAAATATATATAACGTTTGGGGGTTTTAAGTAATTTTCTAGCAAAAAAAACTGTTTTAGTCTTGTAAACGCCAAATCTGAAATACAGTCAAGGTCCTTAAGTGGTTAAAGAGCCCTTACTGGACCCCACCAATCTTAACAACCTTCGCCCCATCTCCTTACTCACCTTCTCCTACAAACTTCTTGAAAGACTGATCTATAACCAACTGACCATGAACAAACTTCTTGATCCCCTTCAGTCTAGATTTTGCCCTCAACACTCCATGCAAACTGCTCTCCTTAAACTCACAAATTACTTACTAATGGCTAAAACCTCCTGGATCTCTCTGCTGCATTTGACACAGTAGACTACCCCATCCTCCTCAAAAAACTCCACTCCTTTGAACTTCGTGACTGTACTCTTCGCTGGTTATCATCCTACCTATCCCATCGCTCCTTCAGTGTCACTTATAACTCTACTTCCTCCTCTCCTCTTCCTTTCTCTTTTAGGGTCCCCCAAGGTTCTGATGGATCTGTTGGATCTCTCCTTTTCTCAATCTACCACCTCCCTGGGTCAGTTGATTGTCTCCCATGGCTTTCAATATCATCTCTGCGCTGATGACACCCAAATCTATCTCTCCATCCCCCATCTCTCTCCCTCTCCTCACGCATCACCAATTTACTAAAAGACATATCAGCCTGGATGTCACATCACTTCCTCAGACTCAACCTATTCAAAACTGAGCTCAATATTTTCTCCTCCTTCCCCCCCACGCTGAGGTTCTAGATGTAATCCTGGACTACGAACTAACATTTTGGCCCAACATCCAAGCAATATCCAAAATTTGCTGCCTCAACCTCCGCAACATCTCCAAGATACACCTCTTCCTAACCAATGTCACCAAAAAGCTTCTAATCCTCTCCCTCATGATCTCCTGCCTCGACTACTGCAACTCCCTCCTCACAGACTTACCTCTAAATAGGCTATGCCCACTTCAGTCCATCACGAACGCTGCTGCCAGGCTCATTTACCTTACAAACCACTCAGCGTCTGCTATACCCCTCTGCCATCCCTCCATTGGCTGCTACTCAACCAACAAATTAAATTCAAGATACTAACAATAACTTACAGAGCCATCCACAACCTGCCCCCAGCTACATCACTAACCTAGTCTCAAAATACCAACCTAATCCTTCTATTCGCTCCTCCCATGACCTCCTGCTCTCAAACTCCCTTGTCACCCCATCTCATGCTCACCTTCAGGACTTCTCCAGCGCTTCTCCCATCCTCTGGAATGCTCTACCCTAATCTGTCTGACTTTCTCCTATTTTGTCCACTTTTAGACGATCCCTGAAAACTCATCTCTTTAGAGAAGCCTAACTGGACCCCACCTAACAACTTTACATTTATTTTCTCCATCAGCACATCCCCCACAATTATTGCCTCTTGTATCTATTAACCTGCCCTCTTATATTGTAAGCTACTAAGCTCTAAGGAGCATGGCCCTCTGATTCCTACTGTATTAAAGTGTATTGTATTTGTACTGTCTACCCTCAAGTTGTGTAAACTGTTGGCGCTATATAAATTCTTTATTATAATAATAATAATTTGAAAAAGGTTCCTGCACTATTTTTGGCGACTTCATGTGAAATTTACATAGACATCTGTGCATGAAGTTGCACAGATGTCAGCAAGCCGCACATGAAATCTCACTGACAGGCGGCTTTGAAATTGTGCTGTAGTAGCGCAATTTCAAAGCCACATTCAGTGTGAATGGGGACTTAGTCCAATTGGAAAAATGCCACTTTTCTTCCTGTCCCAGAGAAAATCTCTCCAAAGTAAGGGGAATTGTCCTCTTACACAATTATCACTGGAACAAGTGTTGTCAAAAGAACATTTATTCTGACCTCTTGTTCTGGTGACAACTTTACATTTTTGGATTTGCCAGCACTTACTGTGTGTAATGATCACTGCAGAGGCTCAGAAAGCAATAACAGGTATTCAATCAAGGAAAAAAAAACAGCTTTTGGCTATATTGCACATTTGCTTTAACTACTTCAACACCGCCCATAGTCAAATGATGTCCACAGGAGGGATCTCCCATCCTGGGTGGACGTCATATGACGTCCTGGGCTTCCCGGCCATCTAGGGAGCACTGCTCGGTACCCAGTGCGCGTGCCCGGCGGCCGCAATTGCCCGTGATCACAGCAGGACCGTGGATCTGTGTGTGTAAACACACAGATCCACGTTCTGTCAGAGGTGAGGAGACCGATGTGTGTTCCCAGTACAGAGGAACACAGATTGGTCTCCTCCCCTTGTAAGTCCCATCCCCTACAGTTAGAATCACTCCCTAGGGAACATATTTAACCCCTTCAGCACCCCATAGTGTTAACCCCTTCCCTGCCAGTCACATTTACACAGTAATCAGTGCAGTTTTATAGCACTAATCGCTGTATAAATGTAAATGGTCCCAAAAATGTGTCAAAACTGTCCGATATGTCCATCGCAATGTCACGGTCACAATAAAAATCGCAGATCGCCGCCATTACTAGTAAAAAAAATGCAATAAATCTACCCCTATTTTGTAGACGCTATAACTTTTGCGCAAACCAATCTATATGCGCTTATTGCGATTTTTTTTACCAAAAATATGTAGAAGAATATATATCGGGCTAAACTGAGGAAACTTTTTTTTTTTTCATGTGTTATTTATTAAATTTAAAAAGTAAAAAATATTAGCCCGGATTCACAAAGCACTTACGCCGACGTATCTCGAGATACACCGCGTAATTGTAAATATGCGCCGTCGTATCTGTGCGCCGTGCCCACAAAACTAGATACGCCTGAAAATAGGCTTCATCCGACCGACGTAACTTTCCTACGCCGGCGTATCGTAGGCGCATATTTACGCTGGGCGCATTTGCCGCTCCCATTGATTTTCTATGCACATATGCAAATGAGGGAGATACGCCGATTCACGAACGTACTTTTGCCCGGCGCATAATATACGCGGTTTGCGTAAGTCGTACATCTGCCGTAAAGTTAAGCCCCATATAGGAGGCGCAAGTCATGCTAAGGTATTGACCAGGGAACACAGCCGTCGTATCTTAGGGAGTAATTCCGACATGATTCTGAGCATGCGCACAGGGATACATCCACGGGACGGCGCATGCGCCGTTCGTTTTAAGTACTTGTCTGGCACTCGGCCCATTATTTGCATGGGGTCACGCCTCATTAGCATGGCTCACGCCCACTTCCATCTACAAAAGCTTACGCCAAGGGAACCCAGCGCAGTTTGGAGGCAAGTGCTTTGAGAATTCGGTGCTTGCCTCTCTGCGCTACGTCGGCGTAGCAAATATTAGATGCGCTACGCTGGCATAAAGATGCGCCAATGTATGTGAATCCGGGCCATTGTGTTTTTTTCAAAATTGTCGCTCTTCTTTTGTTTATATCGCAAAAAAATTAAAACCGCACAGGTGATCAAATACCACCAAACGAAAGCTCTATTTGTGGGAAAAAAAATACGACTGCGCAATTGTCATTCAAACTGCCACGGCGCTGAAAAATTCAAATTGGTCTGGACAGGAAGGGGGTCAAAATGCCCTGTATTGAAGTGGTTAAAGATTTCATTTATTGAATGCAGAGACACATGTATTCATTCATTCTAGAGACAATACAACTAGCTAACACTCTTGATGACTTGTTCTTGTTTTATTAGTAAAGCCTGGCTTTAGCCACTAAAGAGCTTCTGAGAAAAAAAAGATAAACCATATAACGTAGTACTTGAAAGTGAACAGTGCACATACAAATGTATGCCTGTGGATTAGCCCTGTGGCAAAATGAAGGCAAAATATTCACAGCTTTGCTTTAATTACCTTTTTAATAGCATACAAAACAACATGGGGGGTACTCAAGTATGATGCGCATGTATAATTAAAATATTTGTTACTAATCTGCCATGAAACAAAGAGAAAACTTTTCCTAAAGAACACCACCAGAAAAATGTAATGGCCTTCAAGCCAACTATATGTAAATAGGTACTTTTTTTCCTCAGAGGGGTCAGCCTTGGACACCTGGAGGAGAATAATTAGGCAGCGCACACAGTGAGTCATAGTGAATTGTGGGTGTGACAAAACTGGGCTAACAGAAGGAGGGGCTTAAGATTACTTACCATGTACACGGTAACATATGCCCCAGTACTTGAACTCACAAAATACTGTATCACAATCGAGAGTCTAAAAGGCAAGAAACCTCAGCACAATCATTTGTAGGAAATTACACTGTTCCATTGCATATTCTTTGTTGCACAGCATACCTTAAAGAAGAACTTTATTATCCACTTTATGACAGCAATATGCATAAATGCAGTATCAGGGTGGTTTGACCCTAATGCCCTGCTGCCATATATAATATCTCACATAAGTGAGTACACCCCTCACATTTTTGTAAATATTTTATTATATCTTTTCATGTGAAAACACTGAAGAAATAGTGAGTGTACAGCTTGTATAACAGTGTACATTTGCTGTCCCCTCAAAATAACTCAAACATAGCCATTAATGTCTAAACCACTGGCAACAAAAGTGAGTACACCCCTAAGTGAAAATGTCCAAATGGAAAGCAATTAGCCATTTTCCCTCCCCGGTGTCATGTGACTCATTAGTGTTACAAGGTCTCAGGTGTGAATGGGAAGCAGGTGTGTTAAATTTGCTGTTATAGCTCTTACTCTCTCTCATACTGGTCACTGAAAGTTCAACAGGGCACCTCATGGCAAAGAACTCTCTGAGGATCTGAAAAAAAGAATTGTTGCTCTACATAAAGATGGCCTAGGGCTATAAGAAGCTGAGCTGCAGCATGGTGACCAAGACCATACAGTGGTTTAACAGGACAGTATCCACTCAGAACAGGCCTTGTCATGGTCGACCAAAGAAGTTGAGTGCATATGCTCAGCATCATATCCAGAGGTTGTCTTTGGGAAAAATATGTATGAGTGCTGACAGCATTGCTGCAGAGGTTGAAGGGGTGGGGGTCAGCCTGTCAGTGCTCAGACTATATTCTGCACACTGCATCAAATTGGTCTGCATGGCTGTAATCCCTGAAGGAAGCTACTTCTGAAGATCATGCACAAGAAAGCCCTCAAACAGTTTGCTGAAGACAAGCAGACGAAGGACATGGATTACTGGAACCATGTCCTGTGGTCTGATGAGACCAAGATAAACTTATGTGGTTCAGATGGTATCAAGCATGTGCAGTGGCAACCAGGTGAGGAGTATAAAGACAAGTTTGTCTTGCCTACATTCAAGCATAGTGGTGGGAGTGTCATCGTCTGGGGCTGCATGAGTGCCTCTTCGTATTGGGGAGCTACAGTTCATTGAGGGAATCATGAATGGCAACATGTACTGTGACATACTGAAGCAGAGCATGATCCCCTCTCTTCGGAGACTTAGCCACAGGTCAGTATTCCAACATGATAATGACCCCAAACACACCTCCAAGGCGACCACTGCATTGCTCAAGAAGCTGAGGGTAAAGGTAATGGACTGGCCAAGTATGTCTCCAGACCTAAACCCTATTGTGCATCTGTGGGGCATCCTTAAACAGAAGGTGGATGAGCAAAAAGTCTCTAAAATCCCCCAGCGCCATGAAGAGTGGAAGACTCTCCAGTGGCAACCTGTGAAGCTCTGGTGAACTCCATGCCCAAGAGGGTTAAGGCAGTGCTGGAAAATAATGGTGGCCACAGTAAATTTTGACAATTTGTGCCCAATTTGAACATTTTCACTTAGGGGTGTACTCACTTTGTTGCCGGCGGCTTAGACATTAATAGCTGTGTGTTGAGTTATTTTGAGGGGACAGAAAATTTACACAAGCTGTATGCTCACTATTTTACATTGTAGCAAAGTGTAATTTCTTCAGTGGTGTCACATGAAAAGATATAATAAAATATATGGCTGCGGTGCACATGTGTAAGCAGATGCTTCCAAGAGAGTTCTAAAGTGTTTAAGGTTCTCTGGTGCCATGTTTATGCTCAAAGGTTCTTTCAGGTCAACTGTGATTATGTGTACAACTAAATGTTACATTGCAAATTGTTGCAACTGTTAGTTTGACCCGCAGAGTTGGAAGGGTTAGCAATGCTGGTCAGGTTTTCCAGCTCTTTTTCAGAAGGTTACCACCCCCTGCATATCATACCATATATACAGTAGCTCAGTAATGCCCAAGAGGGAAGAAGAATTCCAGATCTTTGGTCAAGATGTAGCTATTATGCTGCCAGTTTGACCCCTTTTGTGTCACTATAAGTGTACTGTTTGTTTTCACAGGATTTTTTAGTCACATGTATGAGGTATTTACATAATTGTGCATGCATTTTTATAGCCTTTTTTTTCTTGGCTTATTCTCACAGGTTGTTACCTTGATTTTGTAGCTGCATGAATTGCACCCCACGCAGGGTGTGATTTCCTTAATTGCATATTCACTTCACTGGTGTTTTTTGGATTAAGTTTTATTATTCTACTTATTTGAGTGTTATCTTTTACTCTATATATCATTAGTGCTACACTTAAATTTTTATAATAAAAATAATAATAACAGGGGAATATACTTGAATTTTGAAGCTAGTAGAGAAGATACATTTTTTAGATCTGAGGATCTCAATAAAGGAGGATAAATGTATTACATCTACCTTCTTCAAACCCACTGACAGGAATTCCTATATCCCCTTGGACAGTTGTCACCATGAGTCTTGGCTAAGATCTGTGCCTAAAAGTCAATTTATGAGACTGAGGCCTCGTACACACAACCGTTTTCCTCGACAGAATCCATCAAGAAACTTGGTGGCAGAGCTTTTTTGCCGAGGAAAACGGTTGTGTGTATCTTTTTCGTCGAGAAAACTGTTGTGGAACTCGACGAGAAAAAAAGAGAACAAGTTCTCTTTTTCCTCATCGGGAGTCTCAATTTCCTCATCGTGTTTCTCGTCGGGCTGGTTTACAACGAGAAACACGTTCGTGTGTATGCTTAGAAACCTGCGCATGCTCAGAATAAAGTATGAGGCGGGAGCGCACATTCGGTAAAAGTAGCGTGCTAAATGGAGATAGCACATTCGTCACGCTGTAACAAACGGAAAAGCCTGAATCATCTCTTACAAAACTATTACTTAACACGCAGTAACATGAGATTAGCAAAAGCAGTCCCAAGGGTTGTGCCAGTGGAATCAAACTTCCCCTTTATTGTGCCGTCGTACGTGTTGTACGTCACCACGTTTGAGAACGACAAGATTTTGTCTTGACAGTGTGTATGCAAAGAAAGCTTGACAAGATTCTCGACAAGCCTGACAAGGAACTTGTCGAGGAAAACGATGTTTCTTTTACGACAAGTTTCTCGGTCGTGTGTACAAGGCCTATGGCGCAACTGTACTGAGTTGGGTGAGTTTAACACTAAGGCAACTGTCTTATTTAAAAGGTTTGTGGAGAAGGGTATGACCGTGAATCTCTTCTTAAAACAATGAGATCTGAACGGGAGATTGGATGTCCCTATTGAGGGAAAAATCTAGGGACACAGGTAGTGTTACTAAGGTACCATCCCTTCTATTTTTCACTACTTTTTCTGTACAACATAAAAAAATTAAAAAAAAAATTGAAACACTGGCATATATTGAGCAATGATACAGTGCTGAGCACTTTCGAACCCAATAAACCTCAAGTGATTTACAGGGGTGTGTCTTCCTTGAGGGATAGGATAGCCCCTGATGTTCATGATCCACCTATAGGTAACTACAGTTTTTTTCAAAATTTAACAGGTAAGTACCAATGCAAAAAATGTCAGGTGTGTACTATCAACAGTTGTAGGAGTTCCTTTGAGACATTCATTACGTGCTCCACTACTGGGGTGGTTTATATGATGCAATGTCCCTGTGGGCTCTAATATGTGGGCAGGACCAAGCTAGCCCTACAAGTGAGGCTCAATGGACACATGAACAACATTAGAAAGGACTTCAAAAACCACTCTGTGTCCAAGCACAATGCTGTAGAACAAAATTGGGATCCTTCTAACAAGGATAGATTAGTATAGACCTCACTGGAGAGATATCTCTCTAGTGAGTGAGATTTATAAACAGGCAATGGTCTGGGTATATAGGTTGAAGTCCTATGTCTCCATAGTCTCAACGTTGATATGGATGTAAATGCATTTATTAACAACTCTTAGCCCTTTAGATGTATGGGTGGAAACTTTGATTCAGAGTTTTCAGAATAAGGAGCTTGTGTTTGTGAACTCTGATTTAAAGGCTTGGGCTGCCTTTGTGGATACAAGGGGGATTTTATAAATTGTTTTAGTAACTTTCTATTAATCCACTAGATGTTGCTTTGGAGGAGTATATATAGGTGACACTTTTGGATAAATTATAGCAGTTCTTATTGGTAGCACCCACATTAAACATTACTAGATGGATTCCTGTAACATTTTGTCCACTAGAGGACACTCTAGGGTTCTTGTTTGTGGTGCACCCATTGATCAATTTATGTTGTTTCCTGTGGTTGTCGGCCCATTATACAAGAAGTTTTTAAATATGTATACGGGCAAGTTTGGACTCCCAATTTGGTAAAATATAATGGAGACTAATCTTATGAAACTAATATAATGTTGACTTTAAGATAATTTAGGAGGTTATTACAAAAACAAAGATTGATCTACACGGAACACTGATCTCTTTATATCAGAGTGAGGTTTTATTACTGGGTTTGTATAATAGGAATATGGTGGGCCAAGGCTCAGATCGAGGCTTGACTATCTTGTATTTTATATAAGTGGTGATTCAGCACGCCGCTCTTGCCCCTGGATGACGTCAACCTATGACAAAATGTGTATGGTGGGGCGACACGCTGATGTCACCATTAACCTCGAGTCCCGGAAGGATGGGTTGTTTGGATGTGTGTCAGCCGACGTACCAAACTTAAAGCGTTTTTTCTGTAACATTGTTGTAAGTGCAGTAATTTTTGTTTACAGTATGAGAATAAAGTTTTAAGTATCTTACACCATGTGGAGCTTTTTATGTTTTTGGTGAATCCTGTGATAATCATACCAAGTTAAGGAGTATGCTAAGTACAAGAGGTCCACAGCAGCTGGTAGGCAGACATTTCAGCCTTTGGTGGTGGCACTGACGCACAGACACAGACTTTATACGGTGTTGGATGATGGAAGTGCACTTTGGGAGTATCATCATATTATTTGTGAATATGATTCATCATCACATTACTTGTTGACATTCTTCTTCATTGTTTGTTTTTGTGTATTAGCGTTATACTATTTTTGAACAGTGCTTATGTCTCGCAGGAGAGTTGCTTAAACATTAAACATTGTTCATGATTTCACATATTAGTTTTTTCTCACAATTTTTCTATCAACTACATATCTGACTGCCAAACTCCATCTTTTCTTTTACCTAAAACACTACTGAGTCAGCAGAGCACACATTTCATTTTTTTATTTTATTTTTTATTCTCCCATAATAACTTAGGCCCCATACACACGGTCGGACCGAACCGATGAGAATGGTCCGACGGACCGTTTTCATCGGTTCACCGTAGAAGTGGCCTGATGGTCTGATGTGCGTACACACCATCAGTTCAAAATCCGATCGGGTCAGAACGCGGTGACGTAAAACACACGAAGTGATGAAAAAAACGAAGTTCAATGCTTCCAAGCATGCGTCGACTTGATTCTAAGCATGCGCGGGTTTTGAACCGATGCTTTTCTGTACTAACCATCAGTTTGGTCCGATCGGGCAGCGGTCCATCGGTTCGGTTTTGAAGCATGTTTTAAAATTTTGGACCGAAGGAAAACAGACCGATGGCCTATACACACGGTCGGTTTGGTCCGATGAAACTAAACTTCGGTTTATTCTCATCGGTTCGGTCCGACCGTGTGTACGGGGCCTAAGAGGGTAAAATAACATCATTCAGATGTATCACTTCTTATAATAAAGCTGAACTCCAAGGAAATACCAGCTTGGCATAATGTAAGCATGCATATTCAATACCTGATTGACCTCTATGGAAGCTGGTCCCTTCCTTGTTCAGCAAGGGCACCATTTAGGAAATGCCTATTTTATTTAATGAATGCAAAGCATTCTTTAACCAGTTCCCATCTGCGCTATAGCCGAAGGACGGCTACAACATGGACTTACTTTGCCGGGGGGACGTCCATGGACATCCTCATTTGATCTCGCTCCCTGCGTGCCCCCTGCGGCGCGTGGGTGGTGCGCTCTGTGATAGTTGCATCCTTAGGACACAGCTGATCACAGATTAGGGTAAATGGGCAATCACAGTGGCCCATTACCATGTAATCAGCTGTGTCCAATGACAGCTGATCATGGTGTAAACACAAGCCAGCTTGTGTAAAAGGGACATCTACACTGATTATCAGTGCGGTCCCAACAGTGCTGCCTATCAGTGCTGCCAATCATTGCCCACCAGTGTCTCCTCATTAGTGTCACCTATCAGTGCTGCCTATCAGTGCCCATCAGTGCTGCCTATCAGTGGCACCTATTAGTGTCCATAAGTGGCAACTACCAGTGCCCATAAGTGGCACCTATCAGTGCCCATCAGTGCCACCTGTCAATGCTGCCTATCAGTGCAGCCCCATCAGTGCTTCCTCATCAGTGCCCACCAATACCACCTCATCACTGCTCATCAGTGCAGCCTATCAGTGCCTATCAGTGCCCATCAGTGCAGCCTCATCAGAACACATCAGTGAAGAAGAATAATTACCTGTTTGCAAAACTTTATAACAAACTATGAAAAAAGTTTTTTTTTTCTCCAAAATTATTGGTCTTTTTTCATTTGTTTATCAACAATTTAAAACACAGTGGGGATTAAATACCATCAAAAGAAAACTCTATTTGTGTGAAAAAATTATAAAATGGATACAGTGTAGCATGACCGCACAATTGTCAATCAAAGTGTGACAGTGCTAAAAGCTGAAAATTAGCTTGGGCAGGAAATGAGTAAAAGTGCCCAGCAGGCAAGTGGTTGATTGGATGATGGGGAGAGGGGTGGCAGTGATGTCTCTGTCCCCTCCTCCTTGTCCAATAAGATTTTTTTTTAAGATTCTCTGAATGGCAGCTATGCCAAGCAAGTGACCCCCCTGTGGTTACTATGCAGAAGGGAAGCCGCTCAGGACCTAAAAGAACACAGACAATGGGTGTTCCATCCATTAAGGGCGCCGTCTCCCTTATCCATCTCTGCCACCCCCCATCCACGTGTCTGGCCCCTTTTAGGACGCCGAGCACATGCATTCCAATGCGGTGTGGGTGTTATTTTGAAGCACTGATTAGAGCTCTAATAGGCTTCAAAATAGGGTGAGAATGCACTCTGAGCCCACCCAGATGTGTGAAATAGACCCATTTCCCGATTGGCCGCCAAGGGAAAGGGGGAGATGAAAGCCGCCGAGCAGGGGAAGGAGAAGCTACTTGTGATGCCCGCTGCCGTGATGTCCACAGAGGAGAGCCCGGGAAGCCGTTCGTTATTTCCCGCCATGGATTAGGAAAGTGCATTGACCGACCGGGGGGCCGCGCTGCACTGTTTGCCGCCTCCCCCCCCAAAAAATAACCACCCGCCGCTGCCACAGACCTCACTGTAGTAGCTCAGGCTACTACAGTGATTTATCTTCCACAAGGATTGATCAAGTATCACATATGCTGGCCCAATGTACTGTAAGTATGCAAAATATATTATCCCTAGAGTTCATCTTTAACCACTTCCATACTGGGCACTTAAACACTCTCCTGACCAGACCAATTTTCAGCTTTCAGGGCTCTCACACTTTAAATGACAATTACTCAGTCATGCAACACTGTACCCAAATGATTTTTTTGTCCTTTTTTCCCCACAAATAGAGCTTTCTTTTGGTGGTATTTGATCACCTCTGGGTTTTTTATTTTTTGCGCTATTAATGAAAAAAGACCGAAAATTTTGAAAAAAAATGTTTTTTTCTTAGTTTCTGTGATAAAATTTTGCAAAATATTAATTTTTCTTCATAAATTTTGGCCACAATTTATACTGCTACATGTCTTTGATAAAAATAACCCAAATTTTTTGGAAATTATTTGGTCTGTGTGAAAGTTTTAGAGTCTACAAGCTATAGTGCAAATCATAATAAATTATCACATATGATCACACCTGATGTATTGAAGGCCTATCTCATTTCTTGAGACCCTAACAAGCCAGGAAAGTACAAATGCCCCCCAAATAACCCCTTTTTGGAAAGTAGACATCCCAAGGTATTTAGTAAGAGGCATGGTGAGTTATTTGAAGTTGTATTTTTTTCCCAAAACACTTTGGAAAATTAAGATTTTTATTTTTTATTTAAAAAATTTCTCAAAAGTGTCATTGTAATAGCTTATTTCTCTCACATGGCATGTGCATACCACAAATGACACCCCAAAATACATTCTGCTACTCCTCCTGAGTAAAACGATACCCCATGTGTGAGACTTTTTCACTGCCTGGCCACATACCGATGCCCAACATGCAGGGAGCGCCATCAGGGGTTTTAGGAGCATAAATTGCACATCTAACTAGTTGACAACCTATTACAATTTAGAAGGCCCTGGAACACCAGGACAATGGAATTACCCACAAAATGACCCCATTTTGGAAAGCTAACACCCTAACGTATAATCTATGAGGCATAATGAGTCTTTTGAACGGTTCATTTTTTTCCAGAATGTTTTGGAATATGTGGGAAAAAAATGAAATCGCATATTTTTTACACAAAGTTGTCCATTGATAAGATATTTCCAACACATAGCATGTACATAGCAAAAATGACACCCCAAAATACATTCTGCTACTCCTCCTGAGTAAAACGATACCCCATGTGTGAGACTTTTTCACTGCCTGGCCACATACAGATGCCCAACATGCAGGGAGCGCCATCAGGGGTTTTAGGAGCATAAATTGCACATCTAACTAGTTGACAACCTATTACACTTTTGAAGGCCCTGGAACACCAGGACAATGGAATTACCCACAAAATGACCCCATTTTGGAAAGCTAACACCCCAACGTATAATCTATGAGGCATAATGAGTCTTTTGAACGGTTCATTTTTTTCCAGAATTTTTGGAATATGTGGAAAAAAAATGAAATCGCATATTTTTTACACAAAGTTGTCCATTGATAAGATATTTCCAACACATAGCATGTACATAGCAAAAATGACACCCCAAAATACATTCTGCTACTCCTCCTGAGTAAAACGATACCCCATGTGTGAGACTTCTACACAGCCTGACCACATATAGAGATCCAACATGCAAGGAACACCGTCAGGTGTTCCAGAGACACATAGCATGCACATACCAAGAATTACACCCCAAAATACATTATGCTGAGCAAAGCGTAAACAAAAGATTACCTGTGGTAATAGTAGCGCAGTTCTACACAGCAGGATAGCACTGGTCCAGGCAGCAGGCAGGGACTTGGTCAGCAACGGCATACACAATTGGCCAGGCAGGGATACTGCAGGTGGTCAGTTCATGCAACAGGCAGAGGCATGATGGCATAGGTCCTACAGGCAGCAGGCAGAAGGAGGGCCTCGTTCAGGACAGAATGGGGACAGGGGTAGAGGCTTCTCCCACCCAAATCTCTTTGAAGCCTCCGGGCAACCAGACCCTAATCTAGGATGAAAAAACAAAAAAAAAATTTTCTTCATCTAGAAAAACTTTTCTGGTGCCCCTCACATATGTGAGACCCCTGTGTTGAATCCCACTAGTCCAGTAGCAGGGTACAAGATCAGTCCAAGAGGCAGGCAAAAGGCATGGTCAAACAGTCCGAGGTCAGTTCCAGATCAGGCAGAGGCATTACAGAATCGTTAGGCAGAAGAATGGTCGAAAAACAGTCCAGGGTCAATTCCAAATCGGGCAGAGGTATTACAAAATCGTTGGGCAGAAGAATGGTCTAAAAACAGTCCAGGGTCAATTCCAAATCAGGCAGCGGTATTGCAAAATCATTAGGCAGAAGCGTGGTCCAATAACAAGCCGGGGTCAGTTACAAAGCAGGCAGTGGCATAAGGGGTGAGAAGGCAGGAACGGAGGATTACGTTTACCATACTAAACTAATACTTTAGTTTAGTATGGTAACGTTTGAAACAGTCAGTTACACAGAGGCCTGGTTGTGAAGGACACTCTGCACAATAATAAACTGTGTCCCGTCTGACTCCTCCACTGGCACACACTTTACATTTTTTTTGAGCTCGTCGGCCTGATGCTGTGGGAGGGATCTTATCCGGGAAGTGCCGTTCGGAGAGCCGACTTAGAACATCTGATCGGATGTGTTGGGGCAGGTCGTTCGGGAATATCAGGGAAGTGGTAATTTCCTCCAGGTAGCCAAGGAAGGGTAGGGGGTTTTGGGTGGATTTGCGGTAAATAATATGGGAGTTGTAGACGGCCAAATGAAAAAAATAAATAGCTACTTTCTTGTACCAATGGTACGTGCGTCTTGTGGGTAGATATGGTTCCATCATTTGATCATTTAAGTCGACTCCCCCCATGAACGAATTGTAGTCCCGGATACAGGTGGGCTTTTGGATGGTGGTGCCACGCCTTCGGTGGGTTTCTACAAAGGAATCCTTGTGGATGGACGACAACATGTACACGTCTCTTCTGTCCCTCCACTTCACTGCCAGAACCTCCTTTCCGATTCCCCTTTCTTCAGCTTTGTATTCACAAGGCTTTGAGGAAAGCCTTTTCCGGTTCTTTCTGGCGGTGCCACATGCTGGCGTCTTCTTTCGGTGCAGGTTGTGGAACAGAGGAAGAGACGTATAGAAGTTGTCCACGTACAGGTGGTATCCTTTATCCAGGAGGGGGGTGATAAGTTGCCAGACAACTTTTGCACTTGATCCCAAGTAGTCTGGGCAATCGGGGGGATTCAGCTGGGTGTCCTTCCCTTCGTACACCAAAAAGGAATACAAGTGCCCTGTGGCTCGTTCACATAACTTGTACATCTTCACCCCATAGCGGGCTCTTTTGCTTGGAATGAACTGTTTGATTTTAAGTCGGCCACAAAATTTTACTAGGGACTCGTCGACACAAATGTGTTGTTCCGGGGTATATATTTGGGGGAATAATTCTGAAAAATAATCTAATAAGGGGCGAATTTTGAAAAGCCTGTCAAAATTTGGGTCATTTCGGGGAAGGCACTGGGTGTTATCATTGAAGTGGAGGAACCTCATGATCGTGAAATATCGGTTTCGGGGCATTGATGCAGAAAAGACGGGCATATGATAAATGGGGCGTTTGGACCAAAATGAATGTTTTTCGTTTTTTGGGTTGAGTCCCATACAAAAGGTGAGGCCTAAAAAAATCCTGAACTCCTCCACTGTTAGATCTCTCCAATTGTAGGGACGGGCATAAGACGATGTGGGGTTGTTGGAAATAAATTGTTGGGCATATAGGTTGCACTGGGCCACAATGCTAGAAAGTAGTTCCTCAGTAAAAAATAAATTGAAAAAATGTATTGGTGAAAAATTGTCCGTGTCCACCTGGACTCCTGGCTGGGCAGTAAAAGGGGGAATGTTGGCTTCTCCGGAATTTAGGAGGAAGCCACAAGGGGTACTGAAGGGCATAGGGAAGGCTTGCATGGGTCCTTGGCCTTTGCTGCCGAGGTACTGCAGTGCTGGTGGATGGCACTTCGGTGCTGGTGGATGGCACGACGGGGCTGGTGGATGGCATGACGGGGCTGGTGGATGGCATGACGGGGCTGGTGGATGGCATGACGGGGCTGGTGGATGGCATGACGGTGCTGGTGGATGGCACTGCCTCACCAGAGCGCCTTCTTTTGGCGGGCTGATTATCTTCCCCCTCTGAGCCTGTATCGGTTCCACTGCTGTAGACTGGCTCGTAGTCTACATCCGAATCGGAATCCAGCTGGGAATCGGAAGACGAGAGCTCCCCGTTGCTCTCGTCACTTGCGGCAATAATTGCAAATGCCTGCTCGGTGGAATAGAGACGCTTAGACATTGTTGCTGGCGACTTCACACAGATGTGTGGCACAGATGTGCACTGAGGCGGCACAGATGGGCAGAGATGGGTACTGAGGTGGCAGAGATGGGTACTGAGGTGGCAGAGATGGGGTGGAATAGATGTGCACTGATGAGGCGGCACAGATGTGCACTGATTGATTGCACAGATGTGCACTGATGAGGCGGCACAGATGTGCACTGATTGATTGCACAGATGTGCACTGATGAGGCGGCACAGATGGCACTGATGAGGCGGCACAGATGGCACTAATGTGGCGAAACAGGTGGGCACTGAGATGGGTACTGATGTGCACCGATGAGGCGGCACAGATGTGCACTGATTGATTGCACAGATGTGCACTAATGAGGCGGCACAGATGTGCACTGATTGATTGCACAGATGTGCACTGATGAGGCGGCACAGATGGCACTGATGAGGCGGCACAGATGGCACTAATGTGGCGAAACAGGTGGGCACTGAGATGGGTACTGATGTGCACCGATGAGGCGGCACAGATGTGCACTGATGAGGTGGCACAGGTAGGCACTGATGAGGTGGCACAGGTAGGCACTGATGAGGTGGCACAGGTAGGCACTGATGAGGTGGCACAGGTGGGCACTGAAAAGTACTGAGGTGGCAAGTGGGCACTTGGCACAGGTGGGCACTTGGCACAGGTGGGCACTGGGCACTGGTGGCACAGGTGGACACTGGTGGCACAGGTGGACACTGGTGGCACAGGTATCACTGGGCACTGATTGGGTACTGAGGTGGCAGGTGGGCACTTGGCACAGGTGGGCACTTGGCACAGGTGGGCACTTGGCACAGGTGGGCACTGGGCACAGGTGGGAACTGGGCACTGGTGGCACAGGTGGACACTGGTGGCACAGATGGACACTGGTATCACTGGGCACTGATTGGCTACTGGGCACGTTTTTTTTTTTTTTACATTTGATACTTTCTTTTTACTCACAGACTCTCTCTCCTCACACGCGCTGTCTGTGTGAGGAGGGAGAGCCGGCAATGAGAGATGATCTCATATGTTTACATTTGAGATCATCTCTCATTGGCCACAGAATCGCGCTGTAAATAGCCGCTGTGATTGGCTATTTACCGCGATCTGTAATTGGCTGTGTCCAAGGGACATGGCCAGTACAGGAGTTCCCCGATGCGCGCTCGGGAGCGCGCGCGGGGAACGAGGAAAGGGGCGGCCGTAAAAACACGGCCTCCCAGAGATTCAGAGCCACCCGGCGGCCGTACAAAGTCGTACAGCCGTCGGGAACTGGTTAAAGAGTTTCTCACAAACCTTTACATCTAGTTATGATTAGGTAAGCTGTTTTATATGGCTATGTTCAGGATAAAGCCACGTAACATTGGGAAGATGTATTGCTTCCCTTTCGTATGAATTTGGATGAATTATAATCTTAGATAAAAGGTGACAAATGCTCCACTGAAATCCATATTTGTGTGAAATATGGTTCACAGCCTAAAGAAAAACTGTAAAGCTTGTTATAATAATTTTTACCATGAAAACAATTTTGCTGATCTCGAGGGAAAAGCTGCTATTTAAGCAGTAATGCAATGCCGTAACTGTATAAGATATTGATATATATCATACACAAACATTTTGCCTGCATAAGCATGAGTAACAGATTTTACAGGTGTTTTGTGCTTCCTATTATCATTCAGAAAGTGATTTATGTCTTAAATGATCCTTTTGCCATCTAACAATCAGACACATGGTGGCAGTAGGGTGCCATTTTGGAATCTATTGCTCCCCAGCCACCAACAAATTATTGCTCTATGCTACATACTCGTATATGATGTATTGTTCTATTATCTCATCAGAGCAAAATATATTTATAGGCAACAGAAGAACACAAAGACGCCAGAACCTGAACACTCTCGGAAAAAGATAAAAGTATTACAACTTATAATGGAAGCCTGCAACATCAGTTTGCAGAAACCTTATCCAAAGAAAACAAAGGGGCAGATCCACATACCTTTACACCTGCGCCGCGTATCAGAGATACGATACGCCGGCCGCCGTAACTTTTCCGGCTTTGGTTCGAATCCTGAAAGCTTACGGCGGCGTAGTGTATCTCTCGGCGCGTAATTCAAATCGGCGGGTAGGGGGCGTGATTCATTTAAATGAAGCGCGTCCCCGCGCCGAATGAACTGCACATGCGTCGTTCCGAAATTTCCCGCCGTGCTTTGCGCGAAATGACGTCGCAACAACGTAATTTTTTGAACTTAGACGTGAGTTACATCCATCCGTATTCACGGACGACTTACGCAAAAAAAAAAAAAATTCAAATTTTGACGCGGGAACGACGGCCATACTTAACATGGCAAGTCTACCTATACGCCGCAAAATACCAGCTTTAACTATACGCCGGAAAAAGCCGACTACAGACGACGTTCGAAAATGCGACGGCCGCGCGTACGTTCGTGGATCATCGTAAATCGCTAATTTGCATACCCCACACGGAAAACGCCACCCAGCGGACGCCGAAGTATTGCATCTTAAATCCGAAGGCGTTCGAAGACGTACACATGACGGATCTAACCCAGAAGCCGTTGTATCTTGTTTTGAGGATTCAAAACAACAATACGACGCAGGAAATTTGAACGTACGCTGGCGTATCAGTAGATACGCTGGCGTACTTGCTCTGTGGATCTGCCCCACAGTTTTGCCCTTGCCAGTGATGCTGGTTGGTGAATGAACATGAGCATTTGATTTATTGCTATAGGAAACAACCCCCTGATTGGCCTATGAGGCTGCATGACCCCTGACCCTTTGTCTGGACAGTGCCGATCATATGCACCCTAACATAAAAAAAAAACCTCTAGCAATTCACAGCAAACTGAGTGCCTCCAAGGCTCTGTACTATTAGGAGATTGTTTATTGCTTATTGCTTGTATAGCGTAGAATCACCCGAAGGTATCGAAACGCTTCCAGACCTTAACAATTCACAACAGAAACGAGTGTTACAGGCATAATTTAACATAGTAACAATATAAAATATGTACCACAATTAAAATCAAATAATAAAACAACAATATAACACCATAAAACCAAAACAGTACAAAACCATAGAAATCGCATAAGACCAAAAGAGAGACAACACACAATTCCCAACAGATCTAGCAGTGCTTCCCGCCAGAATGACCCTAACCTCACTCTTCCCATCAATCTGCCTCTGCCCACAGATAGGTTTTTAGATCCCTCCTGAATGTGGGTAGGTCAGGACTCTGTCTAAGACTTAGGGGAAGTAGATTCCATTCTCTCGGGCCAAGGACAGAAAAAGCCCTGCCCCCCCCATTTTTTCAGCCGACTCTTTGGCTGTTCCAAACGGAATTGGCAGCTCCATCTAAGGGAGCGGCCAGTAACATGTCTATTCAATTTCTCACATAGATAGGCGGGTCCTAGCCCGTGAAACGCTTTAAAAACAAGTGTTAGAATTTTAAAACGCACCCTCTGACCAACTGGCAGCCAATGCAGGGCTTGGGGCCTATGGAAGAAAGGGAGGATCAGAGAAGTCAGTATCAAACAGCCTTTTTTTACAATATGCAAGATTAACCCCTTAGGTTTCAAGCATGCCTTATTGCATATACGGACTGACATTACTGTTGTGGCTTTAGTAACACTTTAACTTTCTTGCTATTACATAGGGGACCATTAGCTCTCTGTATACCTGAAGAGGGAGGGAAAAAAAATCGCATTTACTTTTATCCTTCTTACTTTTTCTCATTTTATTTTTTTCCCTGCCTCTGTGCTGCTTGGGCCCCCATTCCCACAAGGTCATTTTGAAATGTCCATGATACTGCACATGCACAAACTGTTAACCTTCATCTCTGCATGCATAGTACAACACTACCTGCATCTCTTGGTCCATAAAAAACCCGTCTCGCAAGATCTCAGGGAGAAGCTTTTTTTCCCCCAGCAACTTAATGTCATTTTCTACCAGGAGGTAGAAGAGAAATAAGTAAGTAAAGCAAAAAATAAAAAATAACAAAAGGTGTTAGATTTTCCATCAGCATGAAATTTAGGGAAAGGGGTGAAAGTACGCTAAGAGGAGACATCAGTGGTCTAGTATACCTCTAATCAGTGGCAGCCAGTCCATAAGGGGTGCAGGGGCGCCAACTACCCTTCCCTCCCAAAGTTTTGCCAAATAAGAAAGCTAATCATAGAAGGATTTATTTTAAAATAAATGATAATATGACTAACATTTTCAACTTAAAATGTTTAATGTTAAAAAATGTTAGTCATATTATCATTTATTTAAAAATAAATCGCTCTATGTGTGTGTGCACTGTGTGGGGTGCCAGTCTAATAGGTACAGTATCTATTAGGTTCGTTAATTTTTGAGAAGCATATGATTAGAGCCTGAGGCTCTAATTGGCTTGTCTTAGGTTGTCCTCAGTGCTCTGTGCCCGGAACCCTCAAACTTTTGAGTTTAGCGAATCAATAGTCGCCATTGTATCACTTCCGGTTTCCAGCTTCTTGTCCAGGCCAATACAGAGGCTTAAGATTTGGAACCCAGAAAGAAGAGGGTTAACACAGAAGCCACGTAAGGGAGCCGTATCAAGTGAGCCGTGACCATGACGAGTGAGGACCTGGAGGGGTTTGTTTGCGCCCCCCACCACTGCCTCTAATGTCCCCTATGGACCCCAAACACAGACCATGCGTGATAACCTTAATCTCCAGCCCAGCCACAGCAGCTGGGGAATGAAAGCTCTAAAAAGGGAAGGGAGGGATGCCCCGTACACACAACCGGGTTTTCAGATGGGAAAACTGTGAGGAGAGTTTTTTGGCCAGGAATCCCAGCCGTGTGTATGCTCCCTCACATTTTTTCCAATGGGAAAACTGCTAAACCCGCCGGACAAAAAAAAGAGAACCAGCTCTCTTTTTTCCTGCCGGGATTCCCGACTGACTTTTTCCCATCAGAAAACCCGGCCGTGTGTAGCAGAAACCGCCCATTTTTGGCAGTTTTCCTGTGGGGAAAAACTCTGATGGAGCATAACACGGTTGGGATTCCCGAGGAAAAGCTCTCATCTGAGTTTTCCCGACGGGAAAACCGATTGTCTGTACGGAGGGAAAAGAAGAGAGCAGTTTCTCGGTTTTCCCCTTGGGATTTCCGACTGACCTTTTCTCGTCGGGATTCCCAGTCGTGTGGCAGGAGATTCAGTGAACAGATTTTCCCAGAGCACCCTCTTCTTTACCCAGTGACATCTACCATGCTCATCCTGGGCCCACAGGTGTGACAGTGGAGCCCAGGGTATATGGTAGGGGGTTGCATGGGGGGCCAGTAGCATTCCAGTGGCTGTAGAAGTGAATCATTCCCACCAGAAAGCCAACAACCAACACACATTTCCCGCTGCTTCAGCGGTAGCAACCAAAAAGTTAATTGCTATATCTCATAAAATTTCCCATCCAAATAAACTCCTTAGCAGCTGGCCCTCCTCTGTCCTGCACCAAAAGCAGAGTGGGATGAATGTTAGAAGTGCACCCCCAGCCTCTCTGGTTTATTCAGCAGTTCTCTTAAGCCCTGTACACATGATCGGATATCTGATGGAATCTAATCCGATGGATTTTTTCGTCGCATATCCGATGAAGCTGACTTTCATCAGTCATGCCTACACACCATCGGTCAAAAATCTGACCGTGTCCAAACGTGGTGGCGTAAAACACAATGACGTGCTGAGAAAAAGGAAGTTCAATGCTTCCAAGCATGCGTCGACTTGATTCTGAGCATCCATTTTATCCATAGGAAAAATTTAAAACATGTTCTATTTTTTTCACTGATGAAAAAAAAAAACGATGTGTCCACACATTATCATTTTGTCCAATGAAAACAGTCCGTTTTCATGGGACAAACCAATCGTGTGTATAGGGCTTTATTGTTATTGCAAACGCGACTGAAAACACATTGTGCATGTATCATGTTTAAATGAGCCAGTGCATAGGGGAACACTTCTAATATCCAACTTGTCTTGTTTTTCAGGCAGGAAGGAGGGTCGGCTACTAAGGAGTTTCTTGCAAAGGCTGCGCAAGGATTACATGTATGGAGGAGGACAGGAACAACGATTAGTAGACCAGAGCAGTGATATGTAATGTATAGGGGGATCCCAAAATTCATGGGCATAGCTTGAAAAACGGCCATTAAAGGTGAATTAACCCTTTAAAGCTGAACTCCAGGGAAAATCTAAAGTTCAATGCACATTTTTGTCCAGGCTACAGTTAAAAATCCTTCTTTTTAATAGTATCCCTCGCTCCCGAACAGCTTATGCTTCCCTCTTTCATAAAAATTGCTGCAAGTTGTGGACAGGCCTTCAACTTCATCACTTATCAACATGAGAGGTGGAGAAAGCATAGATCCACAGGATAAATGATAGAGTAACTAAGAAATACCCGTATTTATAGGCGTAGAACACGCACCTTCACTTAAATACGGGTATCTTAAAGATGGAAATTTCAGGATTTTTTTTAATTTTAAATAAAGATTTATGAAGCATAATAAGGGTCGGTGCCCATCAATGCAGCCTCACCATTGCCCATGTGCAGCCTCACAAGTGCCATGAATGCAGCCTCACAAGTGCCTGAATGCAGCCTCACAAGTGCCATGAATGCAGCCTCCCCATTGCCATAGATGCAGCCTCACAAGTGCCATTAATACAGACTCGCCATTGCCTCAGTCCATTAATCTGAAGCCTCGGAGGGGACAGGGAGGGGGGTGGTATGATACAAAGTCCTGCCTCCTATAATAGACAGAACAGTCGTCCAATGCCAGCCCAGGAGACGGGACTTCCTATTACAGAGGCCACCGAGTAAACAGGAGATTCTCCTGTATGCAATCTGTCGGCGCTCGTCCTGCCCCCCTCCGTCCCCTCCAAGGCAGTCAGAACTGAACGATCGGCGTATAAGACACACACACGATTTTCACCCAATTATCAGGGTGAAAAAATGCGTGTTATACAGCGATAAATACTGTACTTGCACTGCAGGTGTTCAGATATGGCTTTCTTTTAATCAAGGAGAACAATAAGCAGCACAGTAGTGACATCACCAAACCTCAGTCCTATCTCATAAGAAGCAGCGTCTCATTACACAACTATGAGGCTTAGGAAATGTTCTCTTTGTTTCCAAGAAGTATTTAAAGTGTATTTCCACATTTGCAGCCAAATTGGGATAACACCTAATTTATATTTGTTATACGTTCACATTCACATAGCTGAAAAAAATGCTGCTTACATTTTTAAGTGCTCTTTTCTGAAAACTACAGGGCTGAAAGAAAAACAACGTAGCTAGCCTTTCTCTGTAAAAGTTATGAGGATGCTGGAAAGTTCATTTTTACCATAATTACCCCTGTCTGTACTATGCTGGCAGAGCTCATTGTCCACTGTAAACTAGATTTGAACACTGTCCTAAAAAAGGGTTAAAGATCTAGAAGCTTAAAGTGGAGCTCCACCCAAAAGGGGAAGCTCAGTTTTCCTGCCTCCTCCAACCCTTTTGCTGCCACATTTGGCATCTTTTGGGGGGGAGTTGGTTTGACAGGTACTCGGTCCAAATTAAGGCTTCTCTTGCCGCGGCGAACTAAGCCAGAACTTCAGCCCCACTCCTTCCCCCGCAGCCTTCTGGGACACTTCCCAGAAGACTGTAGCCCATTCACAGAGTGCCAGGCACGCCCCGCCTGTGCAGTAGAGAAACGGTTGTGAAGCCGCACTTGCCAATCTGACCAGAGGTCTGTTTTAAACATCCAAAAAGTAAGACGTATTTAAAAAAAATGTTTAGGTACTCTGTGTAAATGGGAACACATAACAAACATATAGTGGGGTTTTCTCAAATATAAAGGCAAATGTGGAAATGCAATTTAAGACAAAAGTTAGGCTGCTTTACAAACTTTGCAATCCTGGATGTTTCCTATGAGATAAAAAATCTTAACTTTTTTAATTTAAAGAGATACTAAAGTTATGTTTATTTTTTGTTAAAAATAACACATGTCATACTTAGCTGCTCTGTGCAATGGATTTGCACAGAGCAGCCCTAATCCTCTTCTTCTCAGATCCCTCATCTGTGCTCCTGGCTCCTACCTCCTGTTGAGTGCCCCCACAGCAAGCAGCTTGCCATGGGGGCACCCGAGCCACAGCTCCGTGTGCCCATTCAAACATGGAGCTGCGGCCCACTCCCGCTCACTGTCTATCTTCATTGGCTCACTGAGTTTGATTGACAGCAGCAGGAGCCAATGGCGCTCCACTGCTGTCTCAGCCAATTAGGAGGGAGAGTCCCGGCAGCCGAGTCTCTCGTGCAACATCGTTGGATCTATATGGGCTCAGGTAAGTATTAGGGGGGCTGAGGGGGGCTGCTGAACACAAAGTTTTTTTACATTAATGCATAGAATGCATTAAGATTAAAAAAAAAACGTCTACCTTTACAACCACTTTAAGGGTACTTTACCAACTGCAAAATAACATCTACAGAACAGAATGAAATGACTAATCAGTTATTATAAGAGATTTCGAAAAAACATTGACACCGAACCCATTTTACTACCTAACAAACGGGCTAAGCTCCTTCTGCAGTTTTACCGCCATCTACTTCTTATGCAGCATACACACGACTTTTAAATTGGTCATTAAAAACGATCGTGTGCAGGCTCCAGAGCATTTTTCTCGATGAGAAAAATGGGCATTAAAAATTTAGAACCTGCTCTATTTTTTCTGGACATTTTTCACGTCGTGAAAAATGGTCGTGTGTAGGCTTTAACGACGGGGAAAAAAATACGCATGCTCAGAAGCAAGTTATGAGAAGGGAAATTTGCATAATCAATCCCACAAGGTGGCGCCATTCGAATGGAACTTCCCCTTTATAGTGTCGTCGTGCGTGTTGTACGTCACCACGCTTTTTTCACGATTGTGTGTATGCAAGGCAGGCTTGACAAGAATCACGTCAAGAAAAACTTTGTTTTTTTCCATGACATTAAAAGCAGTCGTGTGTACGCGGCATTATTGTCTGTACTGAACCCCCATCATAGATACAGCATGTCTGCTTTACTTTGATGGTCATTTATTAACAGCAAACATGCTGAACAAAAAGGAAAACAAACATAAAATCCCCTTTGAAAAAACTCATAAGAGAGAAGATATATTTATATGAATCATGCAATATGACAGTAGAGTAAGTGAACAATAGACACTGAAGATCTAAAGTATGTTTGGAATATCCAACGCAGCTGATAAAACAGAATTAGGATATTATTCTTTGCTACCAAACATTGCTGCCTTCATCTTCTGTAAGCCACAGGAGGTTTCTGATCTCTGTCTAACTGCTCAGCAGAACAGCTTGTTCTACTTTCTACTTTGTACTGGAAGTTTCCAGGATTTTAATTAAGCAGTGTAAGGTCCCTTTCACACGGACGGATAGAACGGTGCTTTCAGCTGCGGATTTTATCGCAGCTAGAAGCACACAATGCTTTCCTATGACACCCTTCACACAATGCATTTTGTTACCTGCGGTTTTGTTACCTGCGGTTTTGTGCGAATAGAAAAAATAAAATTGAATGCCTCCAGGTGCTATCTGGCACAGCTATAGGCACATAACCGCAGGTAATCGCAGCGCACTGTAATCGCAGTGCCCCCCCTCCTTAACCGTACCAGGCCGTATGCCCTCAACATGGGGGGTAGGTGCTTTGGGGCAGGGGGGGGCGCCCTGCGGCCCCCTACCCCAAAGCACCCTGTCCCTGTGTTGATGAGGACAGGGCCTCTTCCCGACAACCCGGGCCGTTGGTTGTCGGGGTCTGCAGGCGGGGAGCTTATCGGAATCCGGGAACCCCCCCCACCCTAGGTAAATGAGTATGGGGTACATCGTACCCCTACCCATTCACCTGGAGGGAAAATGTTTTCAAATAAACACACTACTTTTAAAAGTAATTTATTAGGCAGCTCCGGGGGGTCTTCTTCCGACTTTGGGGGTCTCTTCTTCTGCTCTCAGGTGCCTTCTTCCTTCTGCCGAGCTTCTCCGCTGTCTTCTTGCAGCTCTTTTACCAGCGGGGGGGGCACAGTCTTCTGTCGTCTTCTCCCCTCTTCTTCTCCTTCTTCCTTCTACCAGTGTTTAAAATGCTAGATTTCTGAAATCTAGCAAAAAAGGAAATTCAGGACAATTCATAAGAGATGTCTAAGACATTTCCATGTACCTCTGCACAACAAACGTCAGTGCAGGCAACAAATTTATGTACCTGTCATACATGTAGGCTGTGAAGGAAACTATGGGCTAGATTCATAAAGACTTACGACGGCGTATCAGCAGATACGCCGTCGTAAGTTCGAATCCGCGCTGTCGTATCTGTAAGCGGTATGCTCAAATTGAGATACGCTTCTCTGTTGCTAAGATACGACCGGCGTAAGTCTCCTACGCCGTCGTATCTTAGCTGCATATTTACGCTGGCCGCTAGGGGCGTGTACGTCGATTTACGCAGAGAATATGCAAATGATCAAGATACGCCTATTCACGAACGTACGCACGGCCGTCGCATGTAAGATACACCGTTTACGTAAGGCGTTTTCAGGCGTAAAGATAAACCACCAAAAAGATGGCGCAGCCAATGTTAAGTATGGACGTCGGCTGGGCGAGAATGGGGCTGGGCGTAGGTTACGTTCACATCGAAAGCAAGGAGTATTAGCGACGTGATACTGAGCATGCGCGCGCATGCGCCGTACGATCGGCGCTTCATTTACATGTATGGTAATGAATCGTGAATTCATTACCATACAACACGCCCCCTACCTGCCTATTTTGAATTAGGCGGGGTTACGCCGGGTCATTTGCGCTACGCCGACGTAACTTAGGGGGCAAGTCCTTTGTGAATACAGTACTTGCCTCACTATGTTACGTAGGCGTAGTGCAAATGGGATGTGCTACGCCGACCTAAAGATAGGCGGCTGTACGTGAATCTAGCTGACTGTCTTTACCACCAGTAACAGGTGAGATGTGAGAGAGCAGCTACAACAAATATGCTGCTTTGCTACACAGCGTACAGGGATAGACACTCTGCACTCTGCCTATCTCTGTATGTCAAGACAGAGTTAGACTTTAGAGGAGTTGTAAAGTAAAAAAAAAAAAAAATGTGATGCTGATGGCCCCCGAGCCCCCGTTATACTTACCTGACCCCTCAAAAGTCCCGCGCGCGGTCCCGAGATCCTCTTCGCCGCTCAGCCTGGCCGCTGATTGGCTAGAGCGGATGGATTGAGAGCAGTGCAGCCATTGGCTGGCGCTGCTATCAATCACATCCAGTGATGGGCGGGGCCAAGTGATACAGTGAGCGGCTATGGCCACTCGCTGTATCACGGGAGCGCGCCCACAAGGACTCACTACCATGCAAGCTCTCTCGCATGACTGTGGTCAGTACTTGCGGGGAGGACCAGAGACAGCCGCCGAGGGACCCCAGAAGACGTGGATCGGGGCCACTCTGTGCAAAACGAACTGCACAGTGGAGGTAAGTATAACATGTTTGTTATTTTAAAGGAACATTTTTTTTCCTTTACGAACCCTTTAAAGCTGAGCTCCAAAAAATACACATACTGTAGCTGCTGATTTTTTATATCCTGGAATACAGCAATGTTTCCATCGTCTCTCGGGTGCAGCCGCCACCTTTGCCTGTAAGGGTAACCAGCAGTGAAGCCTTGCAGCTTCACAGCCGGTTCCCTACTGCGCTGCGTCTTCTGAATGGCCCGGTGGTAGGGGAAGGAGGAGGGGGGATGAACTTCTGAGTGATTTTACCATGTTGAGAGCCTGTCAAAAATAATTACCCGCTCCCCCAGAAAAGTGCCAAATGTGCCACATTTGGGGAGGCGACAGATAAGCGGAGCTTACACTTTTGAATGGAACTCCGATTTAATTACCTCCTGTTTATTTATCTACAAACTAAAGTACAGCAAAACCGTGAAGCTCGAAGTGCATACTTGCGATTAGGAGCTTCTGATCATGTGATCACTGTGACAACCAATTACAGCCGTCACATAAACTGAATACCCACCTCCGACTCCTGGCATTTAGATCCCCTTAAATACTTAAATAGGTGGAAAGCGTTGGTGGGAGGGGGTTAAGGAGGAAGTTATGCTTACTGTAAATAACCCTGTCTGTACTGTGCCAGCAGAACTTTATTATTAGTTTTAAACTAGGTGTGCATGCTGTCTGTCATAAAAACGGGGGAAAAGATCCCAAGGCTTGGGTAATGCATTGCATGTTTATGCACATATAAACAAATCTGTTTCTAAATTTGTGCCCTAAATGCCCATTGAAAGCTATTCTAACAATACCAGCTGCCTTTACAGTCCTATGTATAGTATAAATCTGCCTCAATAAATCAACTAGAAAGGTAAGAAATACTGTATGTTTTTAAATTATTTTTAGGTATTCTGTGTGAATGGGAACGTATAACAAACATATAGCAGGGGTCTCTCAAATTTAACTGCAAATGCGGAAATAGACTTTAATAATAAGGGCTCATGAATGGATGTCCGATGACTACTATTCTATTCTCATTAGTCATCCCTTGTACAGACGGTCCCCGAGTTAAAAACATCCAACTTACAAATGAAGCCTCGTACACACGATAGATTAACCAGAGGACAACGGTCTGAAGGACCGTTGTCATAGGTTAATCTATGAAGCTGACTGATGGTCTGTCGTGCCTACACACCATCAGTTAAAAAAACGATCGTGTCAGAACGCGGTGACGTAAAACACAACGACGTGCTGAAAAAAACGAAGTTCAATGCTTCCAAGCATGCGTCGACTTCATTCTGAGAATGCGTGGATTTTTAACCGATGGACGTGCCTACTAACGATAGATTTTTTCCCATCGGTTAGGAATCCATAGGTTAATTTTAAAGCAAGTTGGCTTTTTTTTAACCTATGGTTAAATAACCTATGGGGCCTACACACGATCGGTTTGGACCAATGAAAACGGTCCATCAGACCGTTGTCCTCTGGTTAACCTATCGTGTGTACGAGGCCTTACTCATTCAAGCAGAGAGAGACAACAGCAAGTGAGAGGATATCTACCTGTAGCACTGCCCCCTTGGGGGTTTCTTAGAATTGCATGTTCATCTGTGCCATTCAAATTCAAGAGAAGAGTCTTGTAACAGGGTATTAGTCAGCCAAATCCTGGATAAACAGCCAAAACTCAGTTAAAAAGGTCCCCTAAGGTAAATAAATGACAGTTTGAAATCACAGATATAGAATATCACTATACACAGAACAGACAATAAATGAATGGATCTTTGAGGCCCCGTACTCACGACCAAACATGTCTGCTGAAACTGGTCCGCAGACCAGTTTCAGCAGACATGTTTGGCCGTGTGTTGGCCCGAGCGGACCATTTTCGGGCGGATCGGACAGGTTTCCAGCGGACAACTGTTTCCTGGACTTGCTTTAAAACAGTCCGCTGGAAACCTGTCCGCCCGGACATGTACGGTCGTCTGTACAGACCTACCGTACATGTCCTGCCGCCCGCCATCCCTCGCATGCGTCGAATGACTTTGACGCATGCGTGGAAGCATTTTAAAGGCGGGCCGCCCACGTTGCCGCGTCATTGTCGCGGCGACACCGCGTCATCGACGCGGCGACACCGCGGACACGCCCCGCGTATTGTTTACGCGCGGACCTCTGTTCGATGGTGTGTATAGCCATCGAACAGAAGTCCCCGGGCAGTCCCCGGGCAGACATGTCCGATGGAAACGGTCTGCAGACCGTTTTCATCGGACATGTCTGGCTGTGAGTACAAGGCCTGAGAAGGCTACTGGTTGCTGTCTATAATACCACTGGAACCCCAGGGCGGCCTATTATACCTTTAATCCTAATGAGAGATGATGTAATATAGGTATTAGTGGTGTGTCCCATTAAATAGCAATAAAATAGCAGTGTCCAGGATGCAAAGCCTTGCAATGATCTTCACCGGCAAGTTAGGCCCCGTACACACGATAGAATCCATCCGCAGATAAATCCCAGCAAATGGGTTTCTGCGGATAGATCCTATGGTGTGTACACGCCAGCGGATCTGTTTCCGCGGAGAAATCTCCTCTGGGATGGATTCCAGCAGATCGGATATTTGCTGTGCTGCACAACAAATCCATCTGTTGGAATCCATTCCAACGGATGGATCCGCTCGTCTGTACAGACTTACCGGATCCATTCGTCCAAAGGGATTCCCCGCACGCGTCGTAATGATTTGACGCATGCGTGGAATTCCTTATATGACAGCGTCGCGCCCGTCGCCGCGTCATAATCGCGGCGACGGCGCGACACGTCATCGGCAGAGGATTTCCGCGCGGATTTCAATGCGATGGTGTGTACACTCCATCCCATCGAAATCAGCGGAAATCTTTGAGAGGATTTATCCGTGGAAACGGTCCGCTGGACCGTATCTGCGGATAAATCCTCTCGTGTGTACGGGGCCTTAGAGTTCAAAGAACAATAATTCTGAGTGTAGCACAGTGATATGTAGAAAAGGCAAAGCAGCTAAGTCTGGCCAGCAGTAATCCCTAAAGCAATTCCACGTGTAAGATGTCTGTATACAGTGTCCTGTGAAATATGATCAGGCAATTCCAGGTGTAAGTTGTCTATAAACAGTGTCCTGTGAAATACAATGGTGCCAAGGATTGAATTGGTGGGCAGATGTCCTCTCATCAAATGGGAGAACAGTTTAGGAACCTCCTGAAGAGCGATCCAAGTCGATTCTTCCTTCTGCAGAACGGGCGGAGATGACTGTATGGCTGGCACCGTGAGCCATCTGATCCTGCTCTTTACAACGTCACTGCGGTGGTGCCCCTCATGTAGCAAGCAGCGTTGGACCCGCCTCGGTCAGAGCTGGGTTTGCCATGTTGCCGTATGGTATACCGCAATCACAGCAGCACAGTGGTGCAGTGAGTAGCACTTTCGCCTAGCAGCAAAAGGTTCGCTGGTTCGAATCCCAACCACGACACCATCTGCCTGGAGTTTGCATGTTCTCCCTGTGTCTGCGTGGGTTTCCTCCGGGTACTCCGGTTTCCTCCCACACTCCAAAGACATGCTGGTAGGTAAATTGGATCTCATCCAAATTGGCCCAGTATATATGTATATATGTGTGAATGACTGTGTGTCCCTAGTGTGTCATGATCCTACGGGGTAAAAATGACAGCACCAGCCAAGTAGATACTGGCTGGAAAAAGCGCCCAGAGGCGATTCAGTTCGCATGCGTTGCGCTATACAAGTCATTCATTCATTCATTCATTCAATCCTCTCGCACAGCAGAGGTTGGGTGTCTACTTGATGGAACCCGGGAAGCAAGAGGGTTCGGGCCTGGTCTGCTGACCCTTTTATAACCTCTTCCAGAGTTCTTTTCTTGGAACAGATGGCCTGCTCGGAGATGTAGTCCAGGGATAGTTCTTCTGATCAAGGATGTCTATTCAGGAGACTACAGTTCCCACTATGCTCTTTGCTTTGCTCAGAAAGATTATGGGCTAGATTCAGGTAGCTTGGCGCTTCTTTTGGTCGGCGTAGCGCATCTCATATGCGCTACGCCGACGTAAGACAAGGAGCCCAGACCAGTATTCACAAAGATCTGGCGCCGTACGTTGTGCCGGCATAGTGTAAATAGGCCGGCGTAAGCCCGCCTAATTTAAAATAGGCAGGTAGGGGGTGTGCTCCATGTAAATTAGCCGTGACCCCATGTAAATGAATGGCCGTTCGCATGCTCAGAATCACATTGCAAATACTCCCTAAGAAACGTCGGCTCAATGCTTTCGATGTGAACATAACCTACGCACAGCCCCATTCATGTCCTACTTACGTAAACTACGTTAAATTTGACGGCTGTTCCGACGTCCATAGCTTAACATTGGCTGTGCCTCATATAGCAGAGATAACTGTACGCCGGATGTAAGCCTTACCTAAACGGCGTAGCGGGCGCAAGTACGTTCATGAATCGGCGTATCTAGCTTATTTACATATTCTACACGTAAATCTACGGAAGCGCCCCTAGCGGCCAGCGTAAATATGCACCCTAGATACGATGGCGTACTAAGACTTACGTCGGTCGGATGAAGCAGGAATTCAGGCGTATCTAGTTCCCTGAATAGCACGCATAGATACGACTGTGCATCTTTCAACTTACGCGGCGTATCAATAGATACGCCAACGTAAAGGGTATGTGAATCTAGCCCAATGTATGTAATTCAAGCCCAGCACTAAAGGAACACAAAGACAGTCCAAGAAAGGAGAGGGTTACTTCTGCAGTTAGGGTTGCCACCCTTTCCTCAAGCCAAACCCAAACATTTTAGTGGCGCACAACATTTTTTTTTTTGTTAGTATATGCTATAAGATTGTAAAATACAAGACCTGGGACACTTGGTTGCCTCAAGGAGAACAGTAATGCGTAGCGCAGTAGATGTGGCCTGAATTGTGAGTGTTATGCATGGAATACAGGGCTCAGGGATATTTACTGTGCAAAATGCAGGGGGGAGGAGTATAGAATGCATAGTAGGAGTCATGAGTACAAAACAAAAGGGGAGCAGCAGTCAGGGGTGTGTAACACAGTGTAGGGGTAAGAAGAGCACAAAAGTTCCCCCCCGCAAGCAATACTCTCTTCCATGTTACCCTTTTATCAAATATCCCAACTCCCTCTCCTGCAAAAAATAAAATAAAAAAACCAGCACTAATCTTTATGTTCACTCTCCACCCCACTAACAAAAATTATTTCTCCCCCTCCCAGATCAATTCCCCCCTCAAAACAAATCGTCTTTCCCCTTCCTCGTCACAAATCCTTCTCCACTATTCCCAAAATCCCCAGTCCTAGCCCCCCTTCTTGCCCATCCAAGCACTTATCCCTGACCCCTCCTTTCTCATACCAAAGCACATATCCTCCTAAACCCCCCCCCCCCCCAATCACTCCACCGAGTGTACATCGTTTTAGTTTGCCCCTTCCCAATCCCAGCCACTCTCCCCCCCCTTCTCCCTGTCCATCTACAAAGCATAGAAAAGTTTATACTGACCTGAAATCAGCGCATGTTCCTGCTCCTCATACAGAGCTGAATGAGAAGGAGGAGGGGAGGGGAGGGGACAGCATCGATATGCTGTGTGTGTGAGACAGGCTGCTGCATGGACGGGAGATATGTATCTGATGATCCTGCAGACAGCAGACATGTCACTCCCGGTGCAGTTTGGTGTGAATAACGTGTCCGGGTCTAGAGCAGATAAAAACCCGTACAGATCATTCAAAAACCGGACTGTCCGGGAGAAACCCGTACAGGTGGCAACCCTATTTGCAGTGCCAGATTACTGTAGTCCGCTGTTGGCTACATACCCCTAGGAAGGGAAATTCACTCATGTAAGAGTTATCATGGGAAAAAGGTGTCTCCACTCATGCTTTATCACCAATTCGTGTTTCTACAACAACCCAAAATTTTCAAAATTCAATTGTCACAGGACAGAAAGTGAGGTGAACATCTTCTGAACAGGGTCACAGAGAGCAAAACAAATGCTACAGGGGCGATTCAGTTCGCATGTGCCGCGCTATATAAATTTTTCATTCATTCATTCATTCATACAGGGGTGTTAACCCTTCTCTGTGCTATCCCAAAAACTTTTTTTGGGCTGGATTTACACTTAAAAAATGTACCTGTTCAAACCTACATACAAATTCAACTTAAAGTGATTATAAAGCCTCACCTTTTGAACTGAATGGGTTGTTTTACAACAGAAATGAAAGGCAAAACATTTGTGTATAGAATTTGAAAAAAATTATAAATGCCTTTTTCCCTTTTTTCAAAGTGATCACATATCCTCTGTTATCACATAACTGGGAGAGGAGAAGCTGTAGCACTGAGCTTCCCAGTGAAAGGCTGTGAAAGGGGGACAAGTCTGATCAATGGAGGAGAGCAGCCTGAGTTCCCAGCATAGCTAGGGAACTGACCACCATGTGTTCTCCTGCTTAGTGTGGTCAGCTTTTAGTAGGAAAGCAGAGGGACTGTCAGGAGCACCAGGGATTTCATACAAAGGAAGCAATACTAAGGATACCTTTTCAAAAAAGTACATGATACCGAAAGGCACATATCAGGAATATGAAATGTTGGGTTTACAAACACTTTAAGAACAAACCTACAGAACCTATCCTGTTTGTAACCCGGGGACTGCCTGTACTGGGAGTGGGAAATTATTAGCTCCCACTGGTGGCATTCAGATCAAGTTTTTCAGTTAATGGTGATGGTTATTCACTTATAATTTTGCAGAGGATTATCAAGCTTCACAATAATTTTGAGTACCCTCTTAATTTAACCACAAACTGAGGTTGTGTAATGATCCTGTCTTGCAATATATGTATTTTACAGTCTGTACTATATCATTTACTGAGAAGGAATCCATTGTCTGTGGGCAGGTTAAACTGAATTCAATTCTGTATGCTTCACATTTGCATATCTGGTATTATGTTTTGTCAGTGCATCACCTGTGACTAAATGCACCCTCATTGCACCCTGTACTCTTTTGATAATATCGTTTTACTTTTAAGTTGTAACCTTTAAAATTAGACAGAGTAATTGTCAAAGTCCCGACCCCTGTCAATGCTACATGTAGGATGGCTAAATGTCTGATACATTATCTTGCTGCCTACTTGTTTTTCTTATCTTGCCATACGTATTACAAATGTAAAAAGAAGTGAAAAGAATGACTGTACAAAAGTTCTGCGCTGATTTCTGATATCCCTTGCATAAATATATATATTTTTTTGCAAACTGTGTCTATTTGAAATATATTAATCAGCCTAATATATTTAAAGTAAAAAAGTATTCAATTTTAAAGATTTAAAAATCCTGCCAAAGAGCGAGCACCACTTGCTTGTGCTAATAACTTTTTGCCAGGAAACCTTTCTCTATGCACCTCTCTTGGCGAGACTTGCCATAAAAACTTTGATTTCTCACATTCAACCCCAAGACCTGAATAGCATAAATCAATCTATTCCCCCCATCCATGCGAAACAGCGTCGATGGAGGAATCTACATTTCCAACTGCTGTATCTAGACAGTCATAGCACTCGCGGTTGACTGAATACCTGAAGCTTTTAATATATCAATATGTGTGGCTTTCTTCTACCTATCTAGAGGAGTGCTCCTACTAAATAAATCTTTACATTGTAAGGGTACATAAATAAAACTTGAATTAATTGTTTATATGAACCCTTTATGTATTTTCATACATGTTTATATACTAATTGTCTATTAATTGAAATTGTTTTTATAGAAGTGGTATCATTCCCTGAAGAAGATTTGTCTATAACAGTAGATTTTGAAATGCGTTGGCTATCCCCTCTATTATATTCCTCTGCATATTTATTTATGAAAGGAACTGCAAGTAGATGGGGTCTACCACTTTATGTTCAGTAGAGATTTGTGTTAATGGATAGTATTGTGTTGTAATATTTTCCCATGTGGGAATTTTTAATGCAATTAGATAAAATAAATATAAGCTTTTATAAAAATTAATATACCGTATTTTTCGGCGTATATCGCGCACTATTTTCCCCTTAAAATAAGGGGGAAATCGTGGGTGCACGATATACGCCGATAGCCGCTTCCCGCGCTCAGTTTGAAATCCTGCGCCGACATATACCTAGTGCAGTACACTCGGGTACATTCGGCTAGTCTCGGCTTCGCTCGTGCTCACGCATAAACGTCACAGAGCGTGAGCGCGAGCGAAGCCGAGCCTTGCCAAGTGTACCCGAGTGTACTGCACTCGGTATATGTCGGCGGAGGCGTTCGAACTGAGCGCGGGAAACGGGGACTCGACTTGAGGCGCGCGCTGGAGAAGCCGGGAGGACACCATTGAGGCCGCAGACGGACGCCGGACCGAACGATGGACGCTGGGAAGACACCAAAACTGTAAGTAATAAAGTCATATAACATTTTTTTTTACAGGAATTTCGGGGGCAACTTTAGGGGTGCGCGGTATACGCGGGAGCGCGTTATACCGCGATAAATACGGTACTTTCTTTGATTGCCTACAAAATTCCAATTTTTTTTGAGGTTTATTCTATATACTATTTAAGGGATGGTGGCAATGTACATGTGTGGCTAGGCAGATCATTTAATTCTGACTACCTGAATGGTAACCGCATCTGGCTGGATGCAGTCATTGTTCAGCCAATAATTTTCTACCAGGTTTCCTTGACTTTGACATAAACATTTGCTCACTTGGGGAGCCAACAGGGCCGCCCACAACTCATATGTTTGCCAATTCAGCAGGAGTCAGCCAAATTCCAGCCGTATATGGTTAGCTTTAGTTTCATAGTAACTGACTTCCCTTGGTCACTTAAGCCCCTATATTAATCAGGAAGGTGGGAGTTGTGCAAAGCTTGGCCCTGAAGTCCTTAGTCCTCAGTTAGTCCTTAGATCTTGGCCCTAAAGTCCCTAATCCCCAGTTAGTCCTTAGATCTCTAGTGAAAGTAAAACTAGATCAGGTAAGAATGTAGAGTAGGGTGTCTGTCTAATAAAGGCTATAGCAGGTAACACTCCACCTCATATATATATAATAATCCTAAACCATGATGTAGTGATGTAAAGTGAAAAGTTTGGAGCATACCATGCTCTATGCCAAGCTTGACAAAGAGCATGGTATGCTTAAACCTGTTGCTGTTACTTTGTATCAGTATGCCCCAACTGCCTGCCTAGCTTTGTTTATTTATAGAGAGAGAGAGAGGAGTTTGATTCCCCTAGTGCCCAGCATGTTGCAGTTTCCTGAATGCAGAGCGAGTGAGACTAACAAGTGTAGATTAAAGGATCTTGGGATATGTAGTCCGGTAAGCCGGTTTTGCCTGGGAGCCAGACCATCGTGGACTACAAGTTCCAGTTAGCTGGAGGGAGAAGGCAGAATGCTGGGAGAGGAGATAAATAGCCCAGGAAGAGGAGGAGTCAGTCTTTTGAGACTATGACCTGGATCTGAAAGCAGTGACTTGGACAGTCAGGACATCATGAGAGAGAGAAAGAGATTTTACAGTGAACAGGTGTGGGCTGCCTGCTTTCAGCAACATCTGATGGTCAGATGACAGCCTGGAGGTCACCCTTATCACCTGCATCTCAAAACCAGCTGGACTGTAGCACAGAGCGGGGTCTTGCATGGTCCCTTGAGACCAGATTTTGTAAAGGCCTACTGCAGAGTACACATGCCATTTGTCTTCAGCGGTATATTTCTGGGATTGGTGAGTGGGCACATGCCCATCCTCTTAACACCCAAGGACACTGAATGCAGACACTGTTGCCTTATTTAGTTTACCAAGCCTAGTAAGGAGACACTTACAACCATTTGTCTTTACATTGATGGAATGTTGCATTCACCAAACTTGCCAAGTCCCATTAAAAAGGGCTAGCTGAAGACACAAGACTTCTACCTTCAAGGACTACTATATATTTCTTCCTCCCCCTTCCCCTCACAAGGAACAGGACTCTTTGGTGCCTATCTAGGCCTGTAACAACCAGGAACTCTCTTTATTAGAGACCAGGGTCAAAGACTGAAGAAGTTGCTTATTTGAATTGTTTTTAGTGTTTGTGTTGTTGCTGGGGCTGTGGTGGTGGGTGGTTAAAGGGCTAAGTCTGACGCAAACTTGGTCATTCTCCTACCCTTTTCGGGCCTGCCATCATAGACCATAAACACAAGGAACAGGGCTCTTTGGTGCCTATCTAGTCCTGTAACAATGAGGAACTGTCTTCATTAGAGACCAGGGTCAAAGACTCAAGAAGTTGCTTATATACCACTAAGGGATTCATTTAATTGTGTTTAACAAAGGATAACAATAACTGTATCTATTACTCTTGCTGCATTTTCTTTACTGTTGACCTTATTTACTGCAAGACTTAAAAAAATCTAACTGGTCTATTGTGAATTATCTTGTGTTTGCAGTCAAGTTTCTTTGCCTACAGAAAAATGTCTGAACCCAGAGTGTCTGAGGTGTCGGAAGACTTGCAAGGTTAGGGCAACCATTGGGCTGCAGAATCTTTAATCACCCCTTACGGGGGTATCGCTACGATCCAAATATATAAAAAGTGCACAAAATGTCCATGGCCCGGATTCAGAAATAATCGCTTATCTTTAGGCGGGCGTAGCGCATCTCATATGCGCTACGCCGCCGTAACTTAGTCAGGCGAGTAGCGTATTCAGAAAGAACTTGCGCCTGAAGTTACGGCGGCGTAGCGTATATGGGTCGGCATAAGCCCGCCTAATTCAAATGATCCAGGTAGTGGGCGTGTTGTATGGAAATGAATCGTGACCCCACGTAAATGACGCGCTTAACGAACGGCGCATGCGTGCGCATGCTCAGTATCACATCAAATTTTCTCCCAAAGTTACGCCGGCTCAATGTTTAGTCAATGTGAACGTAACCTACGCCCATCCCCATTCACGGACGACTTACGCAAACGACGTAAAATACGACGCTGTTCCGACGTTTCCGACGTCCATACCTTAACATGACTTACCCCTGCTTTATGAGGTGTAAAGTTACGCCGGACCGACGCCTTACGTAAACGGCATAGCTAAATCCGACGGGCGCAAGTACGTTTCTGAATCGGCGTATCTACCTCATTTGCATATTCAACACGGAAATATATGGAAGCGCCCCTAGCGGCCTGCGTAAATATGCACCTAAGATACGACGACGTAAGAGACTTACGTCAGTCGTATCTTAGACAAATTCTGGCGTATCTGATTATTTGAATCAGGCGCATAGATACGACGCCTCACATTCAGACTTACGACGGCGTATCTGGAGATACGCCGTCGTAAATCCTTTCTGAATCCGGGCACAAAACAATAGCATCTGTTTCTTCATAGATGAACTACAACAAAACACCATTAGGAGAGCCTTGGGCATGTTATTTGGATATACCGTATTTATTGGCGTATAACACGCACAGGCTTACCATTGCCATGAATGCAGCCTCACCATTGCCATGAATGCAGCCTTACCATTGCAACCAACACAGCCTTACCATTGCAACCAATGCAGCCTCACATGTGCCATAATTGCAGCCTTACATGTGCCATGAATTCAGCCTTACCATTGCAATCAATGCAGCCTTACCATTGCAATCAATGTAGCCTTACCATTGCAACCAATGCAGCCTTACCATTGCAATAAATGCAGCCTCACATGTGCCATGAATGCAGCCTTATCATTGCCATCAGTGCAGCCTGAACAATGCCCATCTGCAGCCTCGGAGGGCAGAGGTAGGGGGCGGGACGAGTGCCGACAGATTACAAACAGGAGGATCTCTTGTTTACTCTGTGGCCTCTTTAATACAAAGTCCCGCCTCCTATGATAGACAGACAGGTCATCCAATGGCATCCCAGGAGACGGGACTTCCAATAGAGACGCTCCTAAGTAAACAGGAGATTCTCTTCATGTAATCTGAAGGCGCTCGTCCTGCCCCCTCCCTGTCCCCTCCAAGGCAGCGCCAATAAATACAGTATATATCTTTTGTGGCCCTGGGGGGCCACAAAAAATATATATATCCAAATCCCCAGGGGGGCAAGATTAAATCAACAGGGGGGCCGCATTTGGCCCCCGGGCGGGACTTTGGACATGCCTGCTTTAGAGGGATGGTATACGGTTTCACCTTGGACCTAAAGACACTGTTGCATTGAGCACATCCAAAGCTTTAACAAGATGAGGAGAAAGTGCTCTCTTATATGAAATCAAATACAGTACATCGAAACTCAGGAAATAAAACGTAAACATATTCCACTGATTTTAAACGATTTTACTAATATGGGGAGATTAAACATTATACCAGGCGACAAATTGGATCCTATTTCTTTTTCTATATCCAAGTTTATAAAAGGGAAATCCAACAACTTGTGCAAAAATGCCTTTGTTTAAATCTACTCCTCGTGCCACATATTTTCTTTTCAGGATCCATCACAATTTTATTGACTCTTAACATCTGATGCCGCGTACACACAATCATTTTTCAGCATGAAAAAAAACATAGTTTTTCAGCATGTCGAAAAAGCAACGTTTTCCCAACTTCATCATTAAAACGATGTTGCCTACACATCATCGTTTTTCAAAAATTATCTAGCAAAGCGTGGTGACGTACAACACATACGACGGCACTATAAAGGGGAAGTTCCATTCGCCTTGGGGCTGCTTTATACGTAGTTTTAGCCCACACACAATCATTTTTTGCAACCTGAAAAATGACATTGTTTAAAACGACGTTAAATTCAGCATGTTCGAATTTTTATTTTTTATTTTTTCAGAACCTGAAAAATTATGTGAAGCCCACACACGATCATTTTAAATGACATTTTTGAAAAACTATGTTTTTTTCATGCCGAAAAATGATCGTGTGTACGCGGCATGAGAGTTGGGAATAGTATGTTTCAATGAGTTATGTTGAAAGCATTATCTAATAAGGAATTCCTGTCAATTTAACAAAAAGATTTCTCTTGACAGTGTCACCAAAACCCTATATAGTATTGTGTCTAGTGATGCATAGAACGGTTCGCCGGCGAATAGTTCGCGGCGATTTTCGCTTGTTCGCGTTCGCCGCCGCCGGCGAACATATGCGATGTTCGACCCGCCTCCTATTAATTAACATTGAGCAAACTTTGACCCTCTACCTCACAGTCAGCAGACACATTCCAGCCAATCAGCAGCATACCCTCTCTCCCTGACCCTCCCACCTCTAGGGCAGCATCCATTTTAGATTCATTCTGAACCTGCATTCTTAGTGAGAGGAGGGACAGTGTTGCTGCTGCTGATTTTATAGGGAAAGCGTTAGCTAGGCCAGTGTACTCCAGTCCTGAAAGACTAATCTGATCTCTGCTGTTAGAACAGCACCCCAAACAGCCCTTGTTAGGGCTAATCAATCAGTCTGCTTTTTTTTTTCTCTGTAATCTGTGCTGCGTGGTTAACAGAGAGAGACAGAGAGAGAGAGAGTGTAATTTTTTGGAGTTAGATAGAGCAGGCAGGCTAGTCAGTTAATGTTACAGTGTGTAGAGGATATATATACATCCCAGGAGTTGTACATATATTTATACACGGTATAGTTTAGTTAGATTAGAGGTGCAAGCTGCTGGGTAATATAAAGGGCCCAGTGGTGCAAGCTGCTGTGTAATATAAAGGGGTCCAGTGGTGCTGGGTGCTATGTAAAGGGGTCCAGAGCTGTGGGGTGCTGTGTAATGTAAGGGGCCCAGTGGTGCAAGCTGCTGTGTAATTTAAAGGGGTCCAGTGGTGTGGGGTGCTATGTAAAGGGGTCCAGAGCTGTGGGGTGCTGTGTAATGTAAGGGGCCCAGTGGTGCAAGCTGCTGTGTAATATAAAGGGGTCCAGTGGTGCAGGGTGCTATGTAAAGGGGTCCAGAGCTGTGGGGTGCTGTGTAATGTAAGGGGCCCAGTGGTGCAAGCTGCTGTCTAATATAAAGGGGCCCAGTGTTGCAAGCTGCTGTGTAATATAAAGGGGTCTAGTGGTGCTGGGTGCTATGTAGAGGGGCTCAGAGCTGTGGGGTGCTGTGTAATGTAAGGGGCCCAGTGGTGCAAGCTGCTGTGTAATATAAAGGGGTCCAGTGGTGCAGGGGGCTATGTAGAGGGGCCCAGAGCTGTGGGGTGCTGTGTAATGTAAGGGGCCCAGTGGTGCAAGCTGCTGGGTAATATAAAGGGGCCCAGTGGTGCTGGGTGCTATGTAGAGGGGCCCAGAGCTGTGGGGTGCTGTGTAATGTAAGGGGCCCAGTGGTGCAAGCTGCTGTGTAATATAAAGGGGTCCAGTGGTGCAGGGTGCTATTTAGAGGGGCCCAGAGCTGTGGGGTGCTGTGTAATGTAAGGGGCTCAGTGGTGCAAGCTGCTGTGTAATATAAAGGGGTCCAGTGGTGCAGGGTGCTATGTAAAGGGGTCCAGAGCTGTGGGGTGCTGTGTAATGTAAGGGGCCCAGGCTCACAGCGTAAACTGTGCCCACCTGTCCAGTGCCACATCTCATCTATATCGTGTTGACACAGTTGATAAGATATAACAACAAAATTGAAAATGGAAGGTAGAGGGCGCTCAACCACACAATAGTGATTGTGAAATGTGGAATACCACACAACAACGTGCAACAATTAATAATAAAATACGTTTCCAAAAGCATATGTGAACAGTGATTGCTGAAACAATATAAATCAATATACAACAGAAATGTCCCACACAGATGTGCATGAATATGCAGATTCCTCTGCAGTGTAAGCAAAAAACACTGAAGTTCACGGTGTTAACCACTTAAGCCCCGGACCAATATGCAGCCTAAAGACCCAAGGTGTTTTTACAGTTCGGGACTGCGTCGCTTTAACAGACAATTGCGTGGTCGTGCGACGTGGCTCCCAAACAAAATTGGCGTCCTTTTTTCCCCACAAATAGAGCTTTCTTTTGGTGGTATTTGATCACATCTGCGGTTTTTAGTTTTTGCGCTATAAACAAAAATAGAGCGACAATTTTGAAAAAAAAGCAATATTTTTTACTTTTTGCTGTAATAAATATCCCCCAAAAACATATATAAAAACATTTTTTTTCCTCAGTTTAGGCCGATACGTATTCTTCTACCTATTTTTAGTAAAAAAAATCGCAATAAGCGTTTATCGATTGGTTTGCGCAAAATTTATAGTGTTTACAAAATAGGGGATAGTTTTATTGCATTTTTATTTTTTATTTTTTTTTTACTACTAATGGCGGCGATCAGCAATTTTTTTCGTGACTGCGACATTATGGCGGACACTTCGGACAATTTTGACACATTTTTGGGACCATTGTCATTTTCACAGCAAAAAATGCATTTAAATTGCATTCTTTATTGTGAAAATGACAGTTGCAGTTTGGGAGTTAACCACAGGTGGCGCTGTAGGAGTTAGGGTGCACCTAGTATGTGTTTACAACTGTTTGGGGGTGTGGCTGTAGGAATGACGTCATCGATCGTGTCTTCCCTATAAAGGGAATGACGCGATCGATGCGCCGCCATAGTGAAGGACGGGGAAGCCGTGTTTACACACGGCTCTCCTCGTTCTTCAGCTCCGGGGAGCGATCGCGACGGAGCGGCTATAAACAAATAGCCGCGCCGTGGTCCCGGATCGCTCCCCGAGCGGACCCGACCTCCGCATGTAGCAGGGGGGGGTCCCGATCGGACCCCCCACCCGCTAATAGGCGAGGACGTACCTATACGCCCATGTGCCTGTACGTGCCATATTGTGGACGTATATGTACATGCGGTGGTCCTTAAGTGGTTAAACACCAAAAAAATAAAAAAATAGAGTCCCAATAGCATGCATAGAAAGCCAAACGAATCTTGACAATTGCTGTGATCTTCCTAGTGGAGAAAAGTAGAAAATGCCACCACCATACTTTTCAAATTTCACTTGTTTCCACCCAAGGTGCTTTGTATATAAAGTGCTCTTACCAGAGCCTGTTGACCACTTTACTTAAAAAGATGGTCATACGGGCTAGTGCAGGATTGTGCCTACACACACATGGATATGGACTATTGAATCTCGTTTCCAGGTGTTCCAGATAAGGATGATATGCAAAAAAAGAGAACCGGTAGACGCCGATAGCGTAATAACGTTTTAATAATAAAAACAACTAAAAACAACGGAAAGCCAAATGGCCTCTTACTTTAAAAGTGCCTACCCGGCACTGGGACTGCAGGCCTGTCACCGCCAATCTGCGGTTCAAAACTTGGTTTATCAGGATCGGATACCACCGCCGTAGTTCCACCATAAACTCCTTCCTGTCAGCTTCACCAGAGCGGGGGGGCGTCTCGTGACCAGGACTGCCTCCAACGTCCGTTTCGATTACTCGTCTTCAGGGGGCCCCCCTGAAGACGAGTAATCGAAACGGACGTTGGAGGCAGTCCTGGTCACGAGACGCCCCCCCGCTCTGGTGAAGCTGACAGGAAGGAGTTTATGGTGGAACTACGGCGGTGGTATCCGATCCTGATAAACCAAGTTTTGAACCGCAGATTGGCGGTGACAGGCCTGCAGTCCCAGTGCCGGGTAGGCACTTTTAAAGTAAGAGGCCATTTGGCTTTCCGTTGTTTTTAGTTGTTTTTATTATTAAAACGTTATTACGCTATCGGCGTCTACCGGTTCTCTTTTTTTGCATATCATCCTTATCTGGAACGCCTGGAAACGAGATTCAATAGTCCATATCCATGTGTGTGTAGGCACAATCCTGCACTAGCCCGTATGACCATCTTTTTAAGTAAAGTGGTCAACAGGCTCTGGTAAGAGCACTTTATATACAAAGCACCTTGGGTGGAAACAAGTGAAATTTGAAAAGTATGGTGGTGGCATTTTCTACTTTTCTCCACTAGGAAGATCACAGCAATTGTCAAGATTCGTTTGGCTTTCTATGCATGCTATTGGGACTCTATTTTTTTATTTTTTTGGTGTTTAACACCGTGAACTTCAGTGTTTTTTGCTTACACTGCAGAGGAATCTGCATATTCATGCACATCTGTGTGGGACATTTCTGTTGTATATTGATTTATATTGTTTCAGCAATCACTGTTCACATATGCTTTTGGAAACGTATTTTATTATTAATTGTTGCACGTTGTTGTGTGGTATTCCACATTTCACAATCACTATTGTGTGGTTGAGCGCCCTCTACCTTCCATTTTCATTATCACAATTCAGTATTGTTCTTTGAGGAGCAGCTTATTTAGTTTAATTTAGTACTTATTTATATTTGGCGCGGAATTTTCTATTCTACATAACAACAAAATTCACTGCAATACATAATAGTAGTCCTTTGTCCGCCAGGGTGTCTTTGCCTCACAGGGTAAACTGTGCCCTCCTGTCCAGTGCCACATCTCATATCTGGTGACACAGTAGCTTGCACGCATAGTACAACTAAATTAATCTAAAAAAAATGACAGGCAGAGGCAGGCCACCCCGCAGGGGCCATCGTGGTCATGGTGCTGTGATTCCCTTTGGCCCTAAAATAATGCCCAGTGTTCAGAGGCCACGTACCCTGAACTCAAAAAGTTCTGAGGACATAGTCAGAGCTTGGTCTGTCACTGTGAACCCTAACCCTATCTGTAACCCTAACCCTAACCCTGTCTGTAACCCTAACCCTAACCCTAACCCTTACACTACCTGATTGATACAACATCATACCTGATGTTTTAAAGCACGTTATTCCAAACAATTTATGAATGTTAGGTGATTTATGCCCTTTATGGATTAAAAACTGACTCTGCGACAACTACGTAATTTTCCATGGGAGTTTTGCCATGGATCCCCCTCCGGCATGCCACAGTCCAGGTGTTAGTCTCCTTGAAACAACTTTTCCATCACTATTGAGGTCATAAAGAGTCCCTGTGGGTTTTAAAATTCGCCTGCCCATTGAAGTCTATGGCGGTTCGCCCGTTCGCGAACATTTGCGGAAGTTCGCGTTCACCGTTCGCAAACCGAAAATTTTAGGTTCGCGACATCACTAATTGTGTCTAAAAAAGCAACCTCCTTTTCACTCCAATGTATAAAACGCTTTGGAATTTATGATTTTTCATTAAATCCTTGTATGTTAAAAGGGTTGATTGTGGCCCTGTACAAAGCAAAAAAATACAATTATTCGTATATCTCCCTCAAAATCGGGAGTACTGATGAAAAAAACATTTCTGTGAAAACAAACTCTTCATCCTCTTATTCTAATATTGTTAAATATATATGTTAAAGGGAAAAAATAAATTATTAAAGGTATTCATTATCATCGCTCATTATCATTATCATCATCGTTCATTATGTATATTTGTCTTATTGCTTACTCTATGTCTGTGTTACATATTATAATTTATCTAAATCAGCTTTGCAAGAATATCACTGGACTAAATTTAGATGTCAAACTGAGGTTCTAGCTCTGCAGGTCATAGTAGTTGAACGATTAGCATGTGTGACATGTTCCTAATTTGTATCTTCTGTCAGGAATTAATGAGGAGTCACAAACGTTGTTCTAGTCAGTAAATTGCAATTAATTCCACTACTAGATAACCTGTAGCCTAATGCCCCGTACACACGATCGAAATTTACAATGGCCTAAAATCCGATGGAATTTTTTGTCGGAATTCCGTTCAAGCTGTCTTGCATACATACTGTCAGACCAAATTCTGACCGTCCAAAACGCGGTGACGTAAAACACTACGACGAGTCGAGAAAAATGAAGTTCAATGCTTCCGAGCATGCGTGTGTGAGCAGACGATATAGGAATTTCCTATCGTTTTTTTTTTCATCAGAAAAAAATAAAATATGTTCTATTTCTAAACACTGTAGGAAAAAAGTCGGACCTTTTTCACCGTAAATTCCGATCGTGTGTACGCGGCATAAAGCCTCGTACACACGATCGGCCCATCCGATGAGAACGGACTGATGGACCGTTTTCATCGGTTAACCGATTAACCTGACTGATGGTCCGTCGCGGCTACACACCATCGGTTAAAAAAACGATTGTGTCAGAACACAGTGACGTAAAACACAACGGCGTGCTGAAAAAAACTAAGTTCAATGCTTCCAAGCATGCGTTGACTTGATTCTGAGCATGCGTGGATATTTAACCGATGGTTGTGCCTACTAACTACTTCCCGACCCGCGTATTGTAAATGTACGTCCTCTTTTTAAACATGGATATCTCAGTAACGGCAGCAGCTGCTGCCACAACTGAGATATCCATGTTTTCAGCGGGCGGCCGTGTAAACAATAACGGCGGTCTCTGCGGCGGATTCGCCGCGAGATCGCCGTTATTGGTGGCGGGAGAGGGGCCCCCCCCCCCTCCCACCGCTTTTCCGCGCCCTCCGCCGCTTACCGGAGCCGTCGGTAGCGGCGGAGGAGATCCGATGCTGCCGCCTGGAGAGTGAGGACTTGAGTGAGGGCAAGATGGCCCCCACCCGTCCTCATAGCTCTGCTGGGCGGAAGTGACGTCAAAACGTCAGTTCCGCCCAGCCTCTTAAAGAGACAATTTTTTTTTTGTCATTTTTTTAAATGACAAATTTTCCTTTTTTTTTTTTTTTGCATTTAAGCCTAAATATGAGATCTGAGGTCTTTTTGACCCCAGATCTCATATTTAAGAGGACCTGTCATGCTTTTTTCTATTACAAGGGATGTTTACATTCCTTGTAATAGGAATAAAAGTGATCATTTTTTTTTTTTATATTTTAGTGTAAAAAATAATAAAATCAATAAAATTAAATAAGAAAACAAAAAAAAAAATTTTTTAAAGCGCCCCGTCCTGACGAGCTCACGCGCAGAAGCGAACGCATACGCGAGTAGCGCCCGCATATGAAAACGGTGTTCAAATCACACAAGTGAGGTATCGCCGCGATCGTTAGAGCGAGAGCAATAATTATAGCCCTAGAGCTACTCTGTAGCACAAAAAATGCAACTTATAGAATTTTTTAAACGTCGCCTATCTAGATTTTTAAGGGTAAAAGTTTGACGCCATGCCACGAGCGGGCGCAATTTTAAAGCGTGACATGTTGGGTATCATTTTACTCGGCGTAACATTATCTTTCACAATATATAAAAAAATTGGGCCAAATTTATTGTTGTCTTATTTTTTAATTCAAAAAAGTGATTTTTTTCCAAAAAAAGTGCGCTTGTAAGACTGCTGCGCAAATACGGTGTGACAAAAAGTATTGCGATGACCGCCATTTTATTCTCTAGGGTGTTAGAAAAAAAATATATATAATGTTTGGGGGTTTTAAGTAATTTTCTAGCAGAAAAAACTGTTTTAGTCTTGCAAACACCAAATCTGAAAAACACCTAAGGTCTTTAAGTGGCTAACGATCGTTTTTTTCCCATCGGTTAGGAATCCATCGGTAAAATTTAAAGCAAGTTGGCTTTTTTTCAACCAATGGTTAAATAACCTATGGGGCCCACACACGATTTGTTTTGACCGATGAAAACGTTCCATCAGACCGTTGTCCTCTGGTTAATCTATCGTGTGTACGAGGCCTAACAGTCAAACCCCAGTGTGAAAAACCTTTTGCTGGTCATGACTGAAAGGTTCACAAACCACATATTATTAATTAAATTAGGTGATTCATTTGTCCATTCTCATTAGGATCTGCTAAGCTTGATCCAACATTTGTCTTAACTTAGTTACATTTTCGCACATGTGCATTGATGTACATGTACATATGGAGCATTATGTGATTACTAGCAGAAAAAAAGTAACAAACCATCATTGATCTTCAAGATTTTTCTTATAGCTGGAAAATCTCTCTTAAAATGTTATGACAATGCAAGATCATAGGTAAGAAAAATGCTTATTAAAAAGTAAACTGAGGACCTGTAAACTACTAAAATAACATAAACATACAGGGCCAGATTCAGGTAGGACTTACGCCGACGTATCTTCTCATACGCCGCGTAAGTCTACGGATGCGCCGTCGTATCTATGCGCCGTATTCTTGAAACCAGATAGGCCTGAATTCTGGCTCCATCCGACCGACGTAAGTCTCCTACGCCGTCGTATCTTGGGTGCATACTTACGCTGTCCGTTGGTGCGCTTTCATTGATTTACGCGTTGAATATGTAAATGACCTAGATATGCCAAATCACGAACGTACTTGTGCCCGTCGCAGTAAGCTACGCCGTTTACGTAAGCTGTACGTCCGGCGTAAAGTTATCCCACCTAAAGCAGGGGTAAGTCATGTTAGGGTATGGACGTCGGAACAGCCGTCGTATTTTACGTTGTTTACGTAAGTCGTACGTGAATGGGGCTGGGCGTAGGTTACGTTCACGTTGTACGCATTGAGCCGTCGTATCTTAGGGAGTATATGCGACGTGATTCTGAGCATTTATTTTTAAAAACCTGGAGATGATTAAATACCACCAAAATAAAGCTTCATTTATATGAAAAAAAATTATAAAAATTTCATATGGGTACAGTTATCTTTCAAAGTGTGACAATGCTGAAATGCCGAAAATTGGCCTGGGCAGGAAGGTGTTCAAAGTGCCTAGTATTGAAGTGGTTAAACACATCTAAATGGATGTAAACGCTAGACGTGTTTAGCGGTTGAGTGTTAATTCATTTCAATGGCCAGAATAAATTATCATTCTGGCCAATGAAATGCATTAAAGCCCAAATGCTTGAGGCAGTGAAACGTCAAGCATTTTTTTCTTCCAAAATGCTGCTGCCAGGAGGAAAGGCATCTAGGAGAGATAGAGAAACATCAACTGTGCATGAAGCATAGGAGTGAATATAATACCAAATATTATTTTAAATAGGACTCCTTTGTATTAAATAAATGCACCCATCACCGAAATTCTGCACAGGGGAAAAGATGCAAACCTCTTGTCATAAAATTCATCCAGACCTTTATACATTAAAGTGGAATTCCAGTTAAGAATTAAAATTTTCCCTTGGTTAGTACTGTATGTATAAATACTGGAACTTTTTTGTATTATGTATTATTACAATTGTTGATTGTCTCATTAGAAACAAAAGTCCAATCTAAACAATCGGCAATCCTTCTGCTGTAGCCATCAGTGATCATTGTATTGTGTAGGTAGGGAAGGCTCCCCACGCTCCCTGCAGGCAGAAAAGAATAGCATTGCAGGAGGGATTCCCCCCAACACTAAAGCCTCGAACACACGCTCGGTTTTCTCGGTATACTCTTGCCGAGTATACCGAAAGTGTGTACGAGACTTTCAGGATTCTCGTCAAGAAAACTGCCTAAAATCTCAACGAGGAAAATAGAGAACCTGCTCTCTATTTTCTCGTCGTGATTTTTGGCAATGTTTTCCTGCCGAGGAACCCGAGAGTATGTATACTTACCTGTTGCCGTGGAAACCCGCGCATACTCGAAATGACTTTGACGCATGCGCGGTAGCTTCCTAGGCATAGGTAGGGTGCAGCAAGACAGTGGCGACGGCATCGAATGAGACAACGTTTTTTCCTGATGAGATTCTGGCCTGTGTGTACAGGGCTTAACTGTATTAATGGGAGAATCAAGTAATTTTCTTTCCTTCAACCCACGGTTGAAGGAAAGAAAATTGCATAATGTATGGCCTGCCTACGTTTTTGCGAGATAGCCTCAACTGCCCTCATCTCTAGCTTGGAAAGCATTCTAAATTATGGAGGTGAGGTCAAACATTTTCAACTTTTAAAGCACATTTGCAGTGAAAATGAATCATGAGATACTGAGATACAGTTAATGCTGAGAGTTAAATATACTGAACTACCATTTGATTTAAATCTTATAATAATGTTCGCATGAAGACCCGAGGAGAAACAAGAGCGTGAGAAGAGACCTGAGCATGTCAAGCTTAGATCAAAGTTTTCTCTAATTTAAACTAATTACAGATCGCCAAAGTAATCTTGTAGTTTCTCAGGTCATTGTGACATTACAAATGTGGGAAGGCAGGTACAGTACTGTGCACCAAGGTAAAATATTCCTCTCCCACGTGGTTTCTCATAAACACTATTAGTCACCTTTTGTTCTACAGTCACTTGACAGAAGATTGCTGTTCATGGCTTCATTTTAACCTTCACTTCTTAGTTATCCACTATTTCTTAATGTTAATATGTAAAGAACAGGTGTCCGGAAAAGCTGCTCATACTCCATATTATACATCTATTTATCTTTACATTTGACAAGGTGTTGTGACCTGCCAGGGTAAGAGGAAGCAGTTAATTGTACCATAGTAACTGTTACCCTGGCTACAGGCTAAGTTAGATCATTTAGGGGAAATCTGAAACAGAATAGGATCTGGGTGTACCTGTGCTTAGAAATATTTAAAACAGTCAGAGATCTGAATGAAATAGAATAGCAGTACAAGAAGCAAATATACTTGTAGCGCCCTGCTCCTGTTGAGTAGGCGCTATTTGTAAATTTATTTATCTGAGCTGTAGTTTAGCTCAGAATTTTATGCCAAATTATGGGTTTCTGTTCCAGTTCAGCTGAGTTGCGTATCTTCCACCTGACTGTGGGTGTCGCTGTCACCAGGAGTCAAGGTTGGAAATGCAATGGGCTGGTTGTACTGGGTGCCTCTTGCCCACAGGCAGCACCGTGCATTCTAGGGAGGGGTACTTAAGGGACAGACACCGTTCTGGCGGGGTCTTCCGATCCTGACCTGCTGGCCCTCCTGGCCTCAGGGATGTGTTAGCAGCCATTTGGTCTCAGGGCCTGCTGGCTCTGCTACTGAGCGTAGGCCCAGGTGTTTCTGGGTCCTACTGGTTCATAGGTGGTCCTGTGCTGTTTTGCCTGCGGGAAGAAGCCGCACAATTGGGGATTCAATTGGAGGACGAATCCTGGCCAATTTACCTCACCGTGCAGCCGGCTTTAAAGATCCTGGCACCGTGAGCTGTGTAATTTCTTTGAAACTTTGCAAAGTGTGTGTGTGGTTACATGATCCTGTGGCAGAGGACCGTGTAACGACTCGACGGCACTCATCAAGTCTGTGGCAGAGACTTTTGAATGAGCTTCGCACCGGCTGCTAGGTCAGTGAGAGAGGCCTATCTGTTGGTTGCTCGTTCCAGTGTGGAAACGATTTGTCCTCTGGATCCAAGAATGTACCCGTAATCCACAAAGCAAGGTACCTGAATCTTCCCTACCCCTCCACCCCTCTGATGGAACTTGTTTAATAAAACCCTTGAAGAAAAAATAAACAAAGTGTTTGTGTGGACATTTGTAACTTTTCAAGAAGGACCCATAGGACAAGCATGGTGAACAGTAAGGTAACGACAGGCCCAAATCTAAACCAACAGCTCCTACGAGGGTAGTGCTACATACTTATTATATTATATACTATTGTGTAAGTCCCAAAACACCTCTAGAATATATATATATATTCCTTGAACATGCCATTCAGGGAATGAGAGAAAAAAGTGCGGCGCTGATAATATACAAAATTGAAATAAGACAAACTATATGCAATGTGAAAATAAAAAACTGGCGAACAGACGTAAAAATGTCACTAGTACGTGTGAGTATATGACACTAGCAAGTATCGTGAAAAAAACAAATGAATGTCTTTGCCACAAACAATCCCCAAATGGAATGGGAACTCGGTCTCCAAAAGACCTCACAAATGTTTAATCCGCTGGAATGAAATGCTGGTATTGATCCTGACGTCATGCAGATACTATCACCACTGAATATTTGAAAAAGTCGCCACCAAGGAGAAGAAGATGGGTACTCTTACCATGAGGTGTGGACTTCCCCACAGCAGTGGTGAGTCTAAACAGCATGAGAGTAATGCCTGCTTTAACAGACGATCCTTCCAACGGATGGCTGGCAAGAGTTTCCAGATGGTGATTCGGTTGGTGGCCAGTGGCACAGGTAAATCCGTGGTAGACAGAGCAGAAAATTGATGTGGTAGCCCTTCGCATGAATAGCGACAAAGGTGTTGAAATATAGATCAAAAGGAGAAAAGAAAGCCTCCTCATGGCATAGATCAAAAATGGTTTAATAAAAAAAGAGTTGTACAACAGAACACCCTCCGGTGTGTACAGTAGGTAAAAAGTGATCACAAGATAAAAAAATGGTTAAGCGCAATGGTAAGCAGTGAAACCCGACATGTTTCGTTCTATCGAACTCCGACTGGGGTGTATCTGTGCCTACAAACACTGCGCTTATAAATGTAACAATTCCTAATTGATTGAAAAGGGCTTTGTTTCATCCCAGGAAGTGGCAGGTGGTTTGCAACTCAAGCCTCAGTATCATCGGCCAATCATGACCCTAGGAAAGGGGGAAACATTTCCCATCAATTGGACACAGCCAATAGAACAGCGGAAGGGAGGGTGTCTCATATGTGCGCCGCTATATTCATTTAATAGGCGACAGACCTAATAAAACCAAGCCTCACTGTGGAGAGCAGTGTGTGCCTGGAGCGTGTGTTTGCCAGCGTGGCTACGGGGAAGACGAATCAGTGGGAGGGGGAGGGAACTTGCGCCCACCATCACATGACCGACGGCGTCAGCTGGATAAAACCAAGCCTCTTTCCGGAGACAAACACAGCCTTGCGACGCGTACGCGTAAACCCCAACATAGCTACGGTAACTGGATACACGTAATGCAGAAAAAGAGATCGACCACATGACCTTGTGACGTCAAAACAAAAGGTTGAGACTGCGAGGGTCGCATACCATTGGCCACTACATGGGAAATGGGGAGTGTCATCATTGCCATACGACCTAGGGTTGGGCGGGAAGTAATCAAAGGGGATGTCAGTACTACATGTATATACACAGACCGTCACCTCCTAACCCGCCCATGTCGTATGCTCTGAATACTCCCTCCCAATGATCTGCAAGCCAAAATGGAGCAACATTGTGGAAACGAATAACCGCAAAAGCTGTTAAAAATAAAAGACACAAGTATAAATACACATCAAAATATAAACATATATATATGAATCACATTCATATCCTGAGACTGGAAGCAATATGTAGCAAATAAAAAGGGTGACCAGAGAACAAGGAATAAAAACTGACATGACAAAAACTGAAGAAAACACCAAAAAATTGTATGAGAGGGAATGAACGGGAGAGGGACACTCATGCCTGATTAATAAAAGCATTAATGTCCCAATCCACGTTCATTCCATGTGGTATGTAAGTTTTAAGTTGGTAAATCCAGAAGGTCTCAAGTTTAGAGACTCCTCTGCGACTAGAGTCGCCTCTCCAGTGGGGGACAAATTTATCAATGACCTGAAACTTAGTACCCTGTGGATTTTGATTATGATAATGAAGGTAATGCCTGGGCACACTATGATTGGTGCGCCCTTTTTTGATACTGGCAATATGCTCATTAACTCTCACTGAGAACGTACGTATAGTACGCCCTACGTATTGCTTGTGGCAGGGACATGTAATCAAATACATAATATAGCATGTAGAACATGTCATAAAATGTTTCATTTGATATTGTTGGCCGGTACTGATAGACTCAAATGATTCAGATTTTTTTCGACCACATGTATTATGTAGACAAACGTTGCATTTTCTACAGGGATACTATCCTTTCATATGATCGAAAAAGACTGGCTTGATAGGCGCGTCAATTACATTTGGGGCAATAAAACCACCCAAAGATTGTGCGCCCCTAAAAATAACACCTGCAGAGTCTGGGAGATTTGAACCCAGAACTTGATCGCTTTTAAGAACTTTCCAGTGTCTCTTAAAATGTCCTTTATTTGTTTATGTTGAGTTGAAAATGACGTAATGAGGGACCACTTAAACTTATTGTCAGATGTCTGCTGAGTACGTTCCAACAATAAGGAATTCCTATCTATGGGGGACACTTTCCTAATTTCTTCATCAATATTTCGAGAGTTATAACCTTTGTCTGAGAACCGACTTTTAAGGATATTAGCTTGATCGTGGAAATCCATCAAATCTGTACAGTTGCGTCTAATACGCAACAGTTGGCCACATGGAACGGACTTTAACCAAGTGGAAAATAAAAAGGTTAGCTTATATAAGGGGAAAGAATAAATTTCCTCCCCAAATATAGGGATTTTTACGTGAGATGTGTTGCTCTTAGTATCGAAGGTAGGCGCACAAAACACAAGGTTTTTAGATATCAAAAATAATTTAATTATATAAATATAAAGTTTCACATTTCATAAAATAAGTTAGCAGAATGAAATATACATGATCACGACCAATTTTACATGATTTATACAAAAAGGAAATCAGGATTATGATTAGAAGAAAAGCAGATGCGATATTGCCAACTAGTTTCGCACTAGATGTGCTTCATCAGGGCTTGCATGATACTTCTGTTCCTTAATTACATGTAGTGGTCTGTGTATGACACAAAGGTTCATTATTAATGCAGGTATGGTCAATGTAGTATCTTTAAGCTTTGTAAATAAGTGTTCAACACATATACAGTTAATAAAGTAAGAGAATATAGTGCGCTTACCAATTATGTTTAAAAAGCTCAAAGAACCTGGCAGAACCAAAAGGGGCTGCCAAGAAAAATAGCGAAGGCGAACCTGATGCGGACAGGAGATATTGGATGCTGCACTTTCAATCAGTGGAGGCCAGATCCACTTGATTTTTTGCAGGTGCGGACAATGAGATGTATAGAGGGGGGGTTTTTTCCCACAGTTAAGGAGGAAGAGATACAGGTATAAATACGTTGTATCTATTTCTCTCCTAAAGAAGAAGACACAGAATTAAAATTAAAGGTATAGAAGAATAATATTGATTGAAAAAATGATTATTATTCTATTATTATTCTTCTATACCTTTAATTTTAATTCTGTGTCTTCTTCTTTAGGAGAGAAATAGATACAACGTATTTATACCTGTATCTCTTCCTCCTTAACTGTGGGAAAAAAACCCCCCTCTATACATCTCATTGTCCGCACCTGCAAAAAATCAAGTGGATCTGGCCTCCACTGATTGAAAGTGCAGCATCCAATATCTCCTGTCCGCATCAGGTTCGCCTTCGCTATTTTTCTTGGCAGCCCCTTTTGGTTCTGCCAGGTTCTTTGAGCTTTTTAAACATAATTGGTAAGCGCACTATATTCTCTTACTTTATTAACTGTATATGTGTTGAACACTTATTTACAAAGCTTAAAGATACTACATTGACCATACCTGCATTAATAATGAACCTTTGTGTCATACACAGACCACTACATGTAATTAAGGAACAGAAGTATCATGCAAGCCCTGATGAAGCACATCTAGTGCGAAACTAGTTGGCAATATCGCATCTGCTTTTCTTCTAATCATAATCCTGATTTCCTTTTTGTATAAATCATGTAAAATTGGTCGTGATCATGTATATTTCATTCTGCTAACTTATTTTATGAAATGTGAAACTTTATATTTATATAATTAAATTATTTTTGATATCTAAAAACCTTGTGTTTTGTGCGCCTACCTTCGATACTAAGAGCAACACATCTCACGTAAAAATCCCTATATTTGGGGAGGAAATTTATTCTTTCCCCTTATATAAGCTAACCTTTTTATTTTCTACAATTTTGATGGGATTGTGAGTGACTGCTGCTCAGGAGGAAGTCATTCATTCACCGACATACTTGTTTCTCTTTAACCAAGTGGAATGATGGCAGCTATCCACTGGAATATACCCATTCCGATCTGTAGGTTTAAAGAATGTTTTGGTGACCAACTGCTGGTTAATGACAGATATTTCAAAATCTAAGAAATGTATGGATGTGGTACTGGCCTCATAACTAAGTTTAATTCCTCTGTTATTGTGATTGAGGGTAGTCATGAAGTCATTAAGAGAGGCAAGATCTCCCTGCCATAGGAGGAGGATGTCGTCTATATGGCGAGCCCACAGCACCATCTCTGGTCTGTCTAGGGCATAGACGACATCCTCCTCCCATAGGGCCATATAGAGATTCGCCAGGCTGGGGGCAAATTTGGCCCCCATTGCGACACCCCTTTGTTGTAAATAAAACTTGCCTCCAAACCAAAAATAATTTTTCTTAGTGGCAAAATTCAAAAGATCCATAATAAATTCCTGTTGGTTTATTGGGAGTCTGTTACTCCTTGCAAGATAGAATTCAACCGCTGACAATCCCAAATCGTGAGGTATACATGTATAGAGAGATGTAACATCAGCTGTAACAAGTAATAAGTTGTTATTATAAACTACCTGTTGTAATAAGTTGATGGTAGCCTTAGTGTCTTTAAGATAAAATGGCATAGTTTTAACTATTGGCTGAAGATGAAAATCAATGTATTTCCCTACACGGGATGTAACGGAATCTATTGCGCTAATAGTTGGTATGCGAGGGGCTAAAGGAACAAGAAAATATTTTTCTTTTTTATTAAGAATGCTCAACCGTACTCCCTTATCAACCAGAGTAATCTGAGCTTTTTTACACTCTATTGTAGGATCCTTAGATAATAGTTTGTAAGTGGAGGTGTCATTAAGGATCCGTGACATTTCTTCTATATAGGTGCATTTATCAAGGATGACGATACCACCACCCTTCTCTCACACCTTGGCACAAATTTTCTGTTTGTTGGTTCTGGCAGCTTTTTTGTTTATTACACATTTTTGGGCAGTGCAGTACTATACCTTCTTTCTCCATTCAGGGAATGGCAACAGATTTGGTTCATTTCCACCCCCCTTCCATGCCAGCAGCACATATTTCCCCCTTGTTTTTTTGCCACTCTCTTCTGGTGCCGAGAGCAAGGACAGAATATACTATGATAGCTTCAATTTATTCTAGTCAGAGCTTACACAGGGCAGAAGGCTTTCTCCCTGACTCCATGCTTAACTATTGAGAGCCCTAGGGTGATTGTCTTGTTAAGAGGGCGTAGGGTCCTAAAGTCGGGTGCTGATGGTCAGAGCAGACACACGCAGCAGAACTTATCCTCCATCCTAAGACATGGTGCATGCCTCCTCCGCCACCCCAGTTGTCCTGGTAGCTGGCTCAGTGTCACCTTTCTCACAGGCTGAGCTGCTGCTGACCTCCTCTGCAGCACCCGTGACGGATGTCCTCCACGGCTGGTGCTTTCTCAGGAGTGGCCATCGGAGAGTCCAGCCCTGTGTAGGGTTCTGGTTTTCAGCCCTCGTATTTTCCGGCCAGGCTAGTATGAAAGTCAGCGGCCATGGCTGCACCCAACTAGGCAGCAGTGCGCCCTGGTGCTGTGTATATTCTTCCTCCCCCTGGGGCTAAACCGAAGTTATGGCAGGGTGGAGAAAAGGTAGGTATATGTTCCTGGGGGTGAGGGGGGAATTAAAGTGTACCTTTTGATTGTCTCTGCATGGGTAAAGTCCAAGTTATATATATGTAGCACCCTCTAGTGTGATAGTGTTTAAAATGGGCACATTTTTTTGGCTCATGGTAAAATGAGTCTGGAATCTGGGTCAAGGATTTATTGCAGGTCAGGCTGGATGACTCATACTCAGATCTCTGGTGCCTTTCCCTGGTTCTAGAAGTTTGGAGACATTTCTAGGAGGTAGTGGACAGAGGCCAGGAGGGTTGATCTGCATACTTAGGGGAACTTTGACAATCCCCAGGCAGTGGGCCTGGAAGGGTGGGTGAACCAGCCCTTAAATATGGATGAGTCATGCCAGCAAGGGATTGGGGTGGAAAATGGAGTGCTTAGGAGATGGTCGGAGGGGTCTCCTAGGTCTAGAGGAGACCCAGGTCCAGGCTGGGCTTGGGCTGGTACAAGGGATCCATTCAGCAAAGCAGTTTGAAATGAAATCTTGCCTGAGAGGCAGTGGAAGCATGGAGGACAGTGTGAGTACCTCAGCACACCCAGGGACAATCAAGAGAAGAGACTGCCACATGAAGCAAGCTTTCTAAAAGGACAATGCTATGCTAAACCTTATTTTATTACCTTGTCCTGGGAGATTTTCAGAGCAGCCAGAAGGGCTGGTAGTACCTGCAAGCAGTGTAGCTGGGAGCAGAGCTACAGAAGGAGAGAATACACTCTTGCATGCAGTTTGCTTCAAGTTTTTGTGCTATTTCCAAGAGGGGCTGAGAGCACCTAGTCTGTAATGGACTTTTGCCACCAAATCCACTAAGGACTGTGTGTGTATATACAGGAAGGAAAGCTGTTCAGGATCTTTTGTCCAAAGGAAGGTAGTGGTTATCTGTTGTTTTTGATTGTTCAAGTCGGGCATCCCATAAAACCCTTCACCCATTCAAGATGTTACCCCAAAAAACATAAAAACAAAGCCAACGGACTGACTTCTTGTGTCTGGATGCAAGCAGAGAATGTGTGTTGCCTGGCTGTGCAGAAGTAGGAAAGACAGTTATCAGCAGCCCCTGCGGGGGTAGTGCTACAAATACAAATTAAACAATCATAACGAATAGAGCCTTGAAGGTTCTCTAGTTCTTCTCAAATCTATTTCCTATGGTTGAAGAGAATGTGGGAGATTTAAGAGGGTAGTTTTTTTAAAGAAAAATTAGGTCAAAGTGGCAACCTAATTCTGGTTCGCACAATCAATAAAGGTGTAATGGGAATTATAGGAGGTTTTATGGGTAATGGAACTGTTTGAATCCATGGTTGTTGTAGGTGGTTGCTTCTAACTTTGCATCCAAACAGTTATGACAGAGCATTTTTGTGAATTAAAATAAACAGCATACTTAAAGTCAACATGCTCAGCTCCCTGTGCCTTTACACTAGGTTCACATTATGTGTTTTTCTGGTGTATTTTGTAGTGTGTTTTGCATTTTTAAAGCCGCCTTTTTGATGCATTTTTGCATGCAGTTTTCATGCAGTGGCATCGGGCATCGTGATTGACTATGGATCTGCATCTTAGGACATTGTTTTTGTTTTTTTTTTAATTAAAGGACTTGTCAAAAACTCTTGCACTGTCTTTATTTACTTTTACACTTTTTTGGAGAATGGATAGATGCCCCATTCATATGGGGTGGGTTGGGATCCGGGGGCCCCCTTGCACGTGTTGAATGCATGTGGCCTGGTATAGTTGGGGGGGAGGAGGGGTGCTCGCTCGTCCCCTCTTCCCCTTCCTTTCCTGACCTGCCATGCTGCATGCTCGGATAAGAGTCTGGTATGGATTTGAGGGGGGGACCACCCCCCACCTCACTTTTTCCCTGCTGACAGCTGATGACTCATTGGTTGTTAAGGACGCAGTGGCCGGCTTCCTGGCCCACTCTTTAGCAACCAGCTATACACTGTTTGTTAAAGAGAAAAAAATGCAAAAAATGTGGTCCTGCCGGGACGTTTGAGGCACCGGAAGTGACGCAGGCGAGCTCGGTGCTCGTGGATTGTGTCACTTGTACTTTATTTTGCACATTGCAATATTATCAATCTACATCTTGGTGTGGAAATCTACATAAATGTTGGATATACCGTATTTATCGGGGTATTTCGCGATCCGGCGTATAGCGCGCACCCCTAATGTGGACCCGCAATTCCTGTAAAAAATTTTTTTTAGTACTTACAGTTTTGGGGGCAGATTCAGATAGAGATACGACGGCGTATCTCCTGATACGGCGTCGTATCTCTGAGTTCCGTCGGTCGGATCTATGAGCTTGATTCACAGAATCAGGTTCCGCATAGATCTCCCTAAGATCCGACAGGTGTAAGTGACTTACACTGTCGGATCTTAGGCTGCAATCTCACGCTGGCCGCTAGGTGGCGCTTCCGTTTGTATACGCGAGGAATATGCAAATGAGGAGTTACGCCGATTCAGAAACGAACGACCGCCCGGCGCATTTTTTTTACGTCGTTTGCGTTTGACTTTTTCCGGCGTATAGTTACCCCTGCTATATGCGGCATATCCTATGTTAAGTATGGCCATCGTTCCCGGGTCAAATTATGAATTCTTTACGTTGTTTGCGTAAGTCGTTCGCGAATACGGATGGGCGTAATTTACGTTCACATCGAAACCAATGACATCCTAGCGATGTCATTTGGAGCAATGCACGCTGGGAAATTTAGCGGACGGCGCATGCCCGTTCGGCGCGGGGACGCGCCTGATTTAAATTTTACACGCCCCTAGCCGCGGAATTTGAATTCCGCTGGGGGATTTACGATACTTTAGAGGCAAGTGCTTTCTGAAAAAAGCACATGCCTCAAAAACTTGCGGCGGCATAATGTAAATAAGATAGGTTACGCAGATCTAAAGATCCGCTGACCTATCTGAATCTGGCCCACGGTGTCTTGCGCGGTGGCCTCGTCGGGTCCGGCGTCTGTCTGCGGCTTCGGTGGTGTCCTCCCGGCTTCTCCCGCGCTGTCTCCCCGTCGAATCGCCGCTTCCCGCGCTCAGTTTGAATGAATGCGCCGACATATACCGAGTGCAGTACACTCGGCTACATTCGGCCAGGCTCGGCTTCGCTCGTGCTCACGCTCTGTGACGTTTATGCGTGAGCACGAGCGAAGCCGTGCCTGGCCGAATGTAGCCGAGTGTACTGCACTCGTTATATGTCGGCGCAGGCATTCAAACTGAGCGCGGGAAGCGGGTATCGGCGTATATCGTGCACCCACGATTTTCCCCTTATTTTAAGGGGAAAAAAGTGCGCGGTATACGCCGATAAATACGGTACATAATTTTATAGTAGTGTTTATGGGCCATATTCTCAAAGAATTACGCCGGCGTATTAGCAGATACGCCAACGTAAGTCCGATTCTAAGGCCGTCCTATGTTTAAGTGTATTCTCAAACTGAGATACACTTAAACATGCCTAAGATACGACGGCCAGCGCCGTTGTATATTAGGCTGCAATATCTACGCTGACCGCTAGGTGGCGTTTCCTTTGCGGTCAGCGTAGAATATGCAAATGACTAGTCACGCCGATTTACGAACGTACGATTGCCCGTCGTAGTGTTTTTACGTTGTTTCCGTAAGCGATACACGGCGTAAAGAAAAACATGCCCCCTAGGTGGCGTACTCAATGTTAAGTATGGCCGTCGTTCCCGCGTCGCAATTTGAAAATTTAACGTCGTTTGCGTAAGTCGTCTGTGAATGGCGCTGGACGCCATTTACGTTACCGTCAAAACAAATGACGTCCGTACGACGTCATTTAGCGCAATGCACGTCGGGTAATTTACGATCGGCGCGGGAATGCGCCTAATTTAAATGATCTACGCCCCCTACCAGGATCATTTGAATTAGGAGTGCTTCCGCGGGTGGACTTTACGCTACGCCGCCGCAAGTTTACAGGTAAGTGGTTTGGGAATCAGGCCCTTGCCCGTTAAACTTGCGGCGGAGTAACGTAAACGAGATAAGTTACGCCGCCGGATATGTACGAGAATCTGGCCCTCTGAGTATTATTATAATTAGAAATTCCATAATAAACAAAAAGACCTTGAAGTTGGTAATTGTTGATATTTTCAAAAAATTTGGGCCTTCTATCTAAAAAAAACAATCATATGGAAACGTCTCCTCTTGTGAAACAAGGGAATTTATTGCTTCTATCCTTAATGCATAAAATATGTGGCCCAGAAAATATGTAAGGTCATGGGCAGCGAATATATGCCTTTTTGCTTTTCTATGTTGCACATCGGAATTTAAAATGCTTAATGAGCCATGAAATGACCATTAACACATGGCACATTCAAATAAATAGTATTGGCAGAGAATATGCATTCTTGAAAAGTACAGTTAAATTATTCGCTATTGACATATAAAAGTCAAAGAATAATCTAGGGTGACATCAGGTTTAAACCTAAGAGACTTGCTGCTACTTAAAGTGAAATTAAACATAAAAAAAAAAGCAAAAAAATAAAAAGTCTCCAGGAGCCTTATGCCATAATGTATTAGATTGCACAGCATATTATCAGATTATGGCAGACTTACCTGTCAAGTGATCCCCTCCAGCGCTCCCAGCCATTCCAGGCACTCATCTCCCTGTTTTCCATTTCTCAATGGTTACGGAAAATTTTGGCACCAATAGTATCTCTTCTGTCATAAAAATCCAGCCTGTCAGCATTTTTTTTTTAAGAGTTTAATTTCACATAAAAAAATTACCATAAATCACAAAGTAAGCAAAACAATGAATGTATAGCATTTAAAAATAATAAAATGTTGGAAACAAGTTAATATGACTGTGTTATAAAACGATAGCTATGTTTCTTTTTTGTTTAAAACATTGTATTTTTTGGGGAATTTTAATCTTTAAAACACTTAGAAACCAATTTAAAATGGAGTGGTATTTACTCCCTGCAGGGCATTGTAGTGAATAATGCAGACTTTGCCTGTATTTTATGTTTTATTCATATGTGTAGTGTCTTCTCTGTGTTTTCTCTATAAAACTTTACTATTCTGTGACATGTTTCCTCCTTCTGGCACATTTTTCCCTTTATTTACTAATACATGTAAACCCAATAACTTATTTTTTTTGCTTTAAGCTTTTATCATGTTAATGTAATACAAACATTTTGTTTTATATATTTTTAAATTAGCAGCTTTTTTTTTAATTATACCTGGCGATAATACCTGGACCTCATACCATGAAGGTATGTCCTTGTTCAGACACTTGCTGATATAAGTTGAAAATGTTCTATCTATGTCTCCCAGTTGCGTTCCTTTTTTTTCCTCATGTGGGGTTCTACTTCAGATTATAAGTCGCTGTTTTAACACACATTATAGACATGTTCTTTAGTTTTTGGCCTAGCTACATGCTGGGCTACATATTCACTTTATGTACAGCCATGTAGTGGGGGATCACCCATACTCTTTAACTCATTCCTGCTCAGTATAGGTCGGGTCCCTTAGATGTTTGGAGGGGCAACGAGCCTGGGAAACTCCCCTAAATACCAGTACCTCCGGTAGGCCCCCAGCCTGGCCTAACCACCATCAAGCTGTTCCATACCTTCCTCAGGATATACAGCAATGGACACCAATAGCAGTTTCATATAGCTCTGGTACATTTCCCCAAATCTTTCCCATCATAAGGTTAAGACAAGTAAGAGTCCACACAACAAAAACAACCTTTTAACACTTTGCTGAACCAGTTGATTTACATATTTAGATCTTTTTAGTTATGCCATTGATGATGGTACAATTCTTAGTTGCAAACAAAATGAAAACAGCAGGGATGAAAGCCATGTCAAGCAACAAATCATACCTTTATGGATTTGCCAGAGTCCTACATCTCAAGTAAAAGGGATGTAAATAATTCCATTCGAACTACACCTCTCCTACATTTCTTTCCCCAAAGGGGATGCTAGCAGAAGCATTACATTGGTCCTTGCTAGACATTTGCACAACAAAGAAATTCGTTTTTTTTTTGTTTCGTTTCATCTTTTTCCGTAAATTCGTAAAGATTCGTAATTTCGTAAGATGCAAGTTTTTCTATTCGGACACGTTCGTATTTTCGTAACAGTTTTATTTTTGTTTATACTGAATGATTCGTAATTCTGTATAATTTATTTTCGTTGATTTGAAATTCGTAATTTTGTTAGATAATAATTTTCGTTTAATGGATTCGTAATTTTGTACTTTCGTAAATACATCGTGGCAACGGTCAATCGCAATCTTGTATTTTTGTTTCATTTTCAACACGTGGCTAATTCATATTAAAGCCTTGTACACACGGTCGGACTTTTTGCCAACAAACTTCAAAATGAGCAAGTTTTCAAAAAAATCCGAGTGTGTGTACGCTCCATCGGACAAACTTTTTCAGTTTTCATCGGACAAAAGTTTGCTCTGCAAACAGACAAACTTTTCGGCAACAAAAGTCCGGCCAACTCCCTTTGGACAAAAATCCACGGAAAAGTTTGTTTGAAGTCCGATCGTGTGTACGAGGCTTTACACTGTCCAATGTGACTCAGCACAAAAAAGATAAGCTGATTGGCTAAGATATTAAGTAACATCACTCACCAACTACACTGCCCAGTGCCTATTCGAACGAACAAATTGAGTACACAAATTTACGAACAGACAAAGAAACGGATTTAAAAATTTACAAAACACACAAATGAAAATACGAACATACGAATGAAAATACGAATATACGAACAGACAAAGGATTTAAAATACGGAATGCAGATCGTTCTTTTTAGATGTCATTTTCGTTCTTTTGCTGTTTCGGTGTTTCGTATTCTAAAATACTAAATTACGAAATTACGAATAAGCAAAATAACGAACAAGCGAAAATACGTATTTTCGCTTGTTCGTTATTTTGCTTATTCGTAATTTCGTAATTTTTGTATTTTAGTACTTTCAGCTATTCGGATGTTCGAATTGTTCCGAATGTATGAATACTATCAAATTCGTACGAATATCCATTCTTTACGAACGGAAACGCACATGTCTAGTCCTTGCTCTGCTTCCCATGACCAACTCTCCAGGTGGACTCTCACCAGTTTATTAACACAGAGCCCACTTCTAAAGATACCCTACACTGGCAGGGGCAGGTCTGGCACTTCTTTACTATCCATGGTAGCCCCACTTATTACTCTGGGCCCTATTGTGGCTAGCTAGGCACCCACGCTGCCAACTCTTCAGTCTTCACTACAGGGTTCCCAACCCGAACTATGCATACATCTAAAAAGGACAATTTTAGGAAGTATGTAAGGGACCGCTATGTTGCTACCCTACCCCTATTGCCACCATGAGCCAAACTGGCCTAAGAAATGTCATGAAGCCCCATGTGTTCCTGTTTACTTTACTGTTTATTTATATAGACACAAACAGCATATTATTGACTATTATTTTCATGTCATATTGAAAAATTGATGCTACTATATATTCACAGCTTTGAATATAAATCACTGGAAGGTGTTTTAGAAAATAAAAGTTGAAAAACAATTTAAAAGTGTCTTTGTCCTTGGTATCATTCTGTCTATCCTTTAAAACTATTTAAAACAGTAATAATAATTTAGGATTGTTCATGGCATATAGTCGCAGTGGAACAGGGCAACTTTCAGGCTCATATTATACCAATTAATAGCACACTGAATACCTTTAGATTTTTACCTCTTGGCATTGTGCACCTTTGCATGCAGAATAACCAGAAAGCCTTCAGCAAAACTTGACTTTGAGGTCAAGATATCTTGCTAAATGACTTTTAGAGTACTTATTACCACCACACACCTAGTACAAATGGCAATAATAAAATGAGATATTGTTTTGGAAAATACAGGGAAAAAAATTAGCAATGACTTCCCGAAGGCCAGTAATCCAATTACAGAAGCCTTTGTCTTTTACAAGAATCGTTAACAGTATACAATTACATTTTAAACTACACTGACTTCAAGTTCCTAAGCAATGTATACTTTTATTATATCCTGAATATTCTCCAGATGCTATTTATGCCTGGATAAATCCTTTTACAGACAGGAAAGGCATGATCATCTCTGCATATTGGGCTCCTTTGTTGCAAAGCTTAGTAGAAGATGGACTTTTATGATATACTGATAATTCACTTCTAAATGGTTATACACAACACAACGTTTCCTAAAAAGTATTAGATTAGGTACTAGATATTATGCACCTTACATGGAAGGAAATGGGTAACCTAATTTTAGATATACACTTAGATACAGTATATACTATGGGCCAGATCCACATAGAAATAGATAGGCGCAGCGTATCAGAGATACGCTACGCCGCCGTACCTTACCTGGCGTAATTTTGAATCTATAAAGATTTCGCCCCGTAAGTTACGGCGGCGTAGTGTATCTCTGGTGGCGGAATTCAAATCGGTGATTAGGGGGCGTGTTTAATTTAAATGAAGCGCGTCCCCGCGCCGAATGAACTGTGCATGCTCCGTTTTTAAATTTCCCGCCGTGCATTGCGCTAAATGACGTCGCAAGGACATCATTTTTTTAACTTAGATGTGAATTACGTCCATCCCGATTCACGGACGACTTACGCAAAAAATAAAAAAAAATCAAATTTTGACGTGGGAACGACGGCCATACTTAACATGGCAAGTCTAACTATACGCCGCAAAATACCAGCTTTAACTATAAGCCGGAAAAAGCCGACTAGAGATGCTGTAAAAAAATGCGCCGGCCGCTCGTATGTTCGTGGATCGTCAGTAATAGCTAATTTGCAAACCCGACGCAGAAAATTACGCGAACGCCACCCAGCGGACGCCGAAGTATTGCATCTTAGATCCGAAAGGCGTACGAGGACGTATACCTGTCGGATCTTACCCCAAATGCCATCGTATCTTGGTTTGAGGATTCAAACCAAAGATACAACGTGGGTAATTTGAAAGTATCAGTAGATACGCCGGCGTACTCTGTCTGTGGATCTGCCCCTATATATATTCACTATGGTTCTACAGTATACAATGTATGATGCCCCAAAATAATCAATCATTGTCAATAGCTTTACAACTGTTATTGATCTCATCTTTCCTACTTAATGTTATACCTAATATTTAAAGTGGAACTACACTGCATATGAGCACCACAAACCAAATACATGTATTTATTTTAAATATTCAAAGCAAACTCCCCCATCTATTCATGTCTCCATGCTTTATTTTGCTGAGAAATCACGTTGAAAAAAAAACCCCTAGCATTTCTGGCAAAGGCCATTTTGGGTATGTGATCCATGTAGCATTTACTTCATGGAATTCATCTGCCCTTAGCTCAGACATGCATGCATTTTGCTCTGCTGTATCCAGCTGAGCAGCAATACATTTTTTGGTCTAGTCAAGTCTATCACCAAAGTGGCTGATTGCTCCTGCCTGCCCCTGGAAGAAGCTTCCAGAAATAGAGTAGGAGGGCTAGCCACCGGGTTATGAATATTTATCTGACCTCAGCCAATTCCTGGGGGAAGGGGGGAGGGCCCTCAGAAGGTGTGGCTGGGGAGAAGGTAAATGTTTGGGATGGTCTGATGAGAGCTCTCTCTTCTGGGGCATCTGTCCCCCTGGGAGAAAGCCTGTGTTACTTAAGTCCGGCCACAGCATGTGCTTGGCCAAGGGCCTGGATAAACCACGACTTTAGGAAACTTGCTGGAGGACACTATCTTAGAAAGCTGGCCTGAATAAGTACCCCTTTCACTGAAGAATGTCACAGAAAAACTGGTTGGAAACCTGTCTCTGAACATTGGGAGCAGAGGTGCCCAGAGCTTTAGGTGTGCCTGTACTTGGAATGTTAGACACCAAAAGTTGCTACAGGGACAGTGACTGCTCTTACACAGTCTCAAAATATCTGGCTGTTCCCTCTACCTCCATCAATACTTAAAGTAGAAGTAAAGACAAAACCTGACTAACTCTAAGCTTACTCTTAGCGACATTCTAATGCCACGTACACACGACCGCTTTCCGCGATGTAAAAAAATGACATTTTTTTAATGTCATTAAAAATGATCGTGTGTGGGCTCCAGAGCATTTTTCGCGACGTTAAAATGGGCATTAAAATTTAGGACATACTCAAAATGTTTGCGTTTTTTTTAACGTTGTGGTTTTTAACGTTGTAAAGAATGTGTGGGCTTTAACGACATGAAAATAACACGCATGCTTAGAAGCTAGTTATGAGATGGGAGAGCTTGTTCTGGTAAAACTAGCATTCGTAATGGAGATAGCACATTCATCACGCTGTAACAGACTGAAAAGCGCGAATCGTCTCTCACCAAACTTTTAATAACACAAAATCAGCAAAAGCAGCCCCAAGGGTGGTGCCATCCGAATGGAACATCCCCTTTATAGTGCCGTCATACGTGTTGTACGTCACCGCGCTTTGCTAGAGCATTTTTTTTTTCACAATCCTGTGTAGGCAAGGCCGGCTTAACAATAATCGGGTTGAAAAAAAACATTGTTTTTTCTAGACCATTAAAAACTGTCGTGTGTACGCGGCATAAGCCTTATCTATCCAACCCTGTAAAGAATACATACCTTTTCTAAAGCTGCTCCTGACCGTTCGAGTCTCCAGCGGCATCCTCTGTGTGCAGAAGAAACCTGACAATGGCTGGGAATATCCTGGGAAGTGACATCAATCATGAAGTTATTATGGGGTTTCCGTTGTCGGCTGCCTCTCCTACACACTCCTATATATTGAAGCCGCCGCTGAGTGCTCAGCCTGGGCTTGGACCTGAGCGGCTGCAGAACAGGTAAGTATAGCAATTTTTCTTTTACAGGGCTAGATAGATTAGGCTTTGAATTTGGTTGAGAGTAGGTTTAGCATTAGTTAGGTTTTGCCTTTACTTGCACTTTAAGGCCTCTACTAAATTAATTTGCATGAGAATCTGTCCTTTAATGCCTGCATGTGTTCTGGAGTATCCTGCACCTCACCCCTCTACCCGCCTGTGTTTAATTACTGCAAATCATCAAAAAGACACCCCTAGACTGAGCCTGAATTTTGTTGGTGTGCTCTGGAACTGGTACCTTGGCTTGCAGCCTCTGAACAGGAAGGGAGACCGAGATTACTTCCAGTGGTCCTTTCGAGGGTTAAGCGTGAGGGTTTACACTTATAATTTATTGGGCTATTGTTTAAAAAAGATCAAACAGGAACAAAAGTGCAGTTATTGCGCAATCAGGCTAAATTTGTATTGCTCTGGTATAATGAAACAAGAAATCTGATTGTTTACTTTTTGCAACAACTCTTCTTTTTGTTCCAAATATTTCTACAGTTGTGTTATAAATAGCCCTAGGCCACCAGATGGCAGTGCTTGTCCAAAATAAAAATAAAGTACATGATTGTAAAGTTCTGCGTGATCCCATAATTACTTTCTATGTTTTGTGTAACCATGACCACATGTTAAAGTGATTTAAAAAAAAATAATAATAAAATAAAAAACATGTTATACTTACCTGCTCTATGCAGTTGGGTTTGCACAGAGCAGTCTCGATCCTCCTCTTCTCGGGTCCCTCTTTGCTGCTCTTGGCCCCTCCCTCCTTCCAAGTTACCCCACAACAAGCAGCCTGCTATGAGGGCACCAGAGCCGCACTGCAGCTCCTTGTGTCCATTCAGACACAAGGCTGCTGTTTGGCCCATCCCCTCTCTCCCCTGATTGGCTAACTGACTTTGATTGACAGCTGTGGGAGCCAATGGTGCCACTACTGTGTCTCAGCCAATCGGGAGGGAGAGTCTTGGATGGCCGCGGGATTCGTGGACATTGCTGGACAGAGATGGGACTCAGGTAAGTATTAGGGGGTGCTGGGGAGGCTGCTACACACAGAAGACATTTTATCTTAAAGCGGAAGTAAACCCATCGATTTAACAGTTTCAAAAAGCAGTTACATTTCCGGCATGCCGGGATTGCTAACTGTCCCATTGGTTGTGCTCTCAACCAAACTGTCAAACCATCCAATGGCTGGTGTCATAACTGATCACATGTGCAGCATCATGGCAGTTGAAGATAAAACATAGGCCAAGATGGCAGCGTCCTTGGCTGAAAATGATAGGTGGGTTTACTTCCACTTTAATGCATAGAATGCATTAGGAAAAAAAACCTTTTGCCTTTACAAAAAAAATTAGTTTGATTGGCACTTGTCATACATATATACAGTGCCTTGAAAAGGTATTCATACCCCTTGAAATTTTCCACGTTTACAACCAAAAACATAAAAGTATCTTTTTGGGATTTTATGATAGACTAACATAAAGTGGGTTTTCAACATTTTTTTTTACAAATAAATATCGAAAAAGTGTGCTGTGTATTTGTATTCAGCCCCCTTTACTCTGATCCCCTTAACTAAAATCTAGTGGGACCAATTGCCTTCATAACTCACCTAATTAGTAAATAGAGTCCATATGTGTGTAATTCAATCTCAGTATAAATACAGCCCTCAGAGGTTTGTTAGAGGACCTTAGTGAACAAACAGCATCATAAAGGCCAAGGAACACACCAGACAGGTCAGGGACAAAGTTGTGGAAAAGTTTAAAGCAGGGTTAGGTTATAAAAAAAATATCCCAAGCTCTGAGCACTGTTCAATTCATCATCCGAAAATGGAAAGAGTATGGCACAACTACAAACCTGCCAAGACATGGCCGTCCACCTAAACTGACAGGCCAGGAGAGAATTAATCAGAGAAGCAGCCAAGAGGCCCATGGTAACTCTGGAGGCTGCAGAGATCCACAGTTCAGGTGGGAGAATCTGTCCACAGGACAACTATTAGTCGTGCATTCCACAAATCTGTCCTTTATGGAAGAGTGGCAAGAAGAAAGCCATTGTTGAAAGAAAAGCCATAAGAAGTCCCATTTGCAATTTGCAAGAGGCCATGTGAGGGACACAGCAAACATGTGGAAGAAGGTGCTCTGGTCAGATGAGACCAACATTGAACTTTTGGCCTAAAAGAAAAATGCTATGTGCGACGGAAAACTAACACTGCACATCACTCTGAACACAACATCCCCACTGTGAAACATGTTGGTGGCAGCATCATGTTGCAGGGATGCTTTTCTTCAGCAGGGACAGGGAAACTCATCAGAGTTGATGGGAAGATAAATAGAGCCAAATACAGGGCAATCTTAGAAGAAAACCTGTTAGGATCTGCAAAAGACTTGAGACTGGGGCAGAGGTTCACCTTCCAGTAGGACAACGATGACCCTAAACATACAGCCAGAGCTACAATGGAACGGTTTAGATCAAAGCATATTCATGTGTTAGAATGTAAGTGTGAACACGGTTTGTCAGTAACATTAACCAACTAATTAAAATAAGCAATCCAGTTTTTTTAAAGATTCCGTGTTTGATATTTTTTTTTAATTAGTAAATTGAAATAAATTTGATAGGTGTGCTCATTTTGTTAACACAAGCTTCTTCAGAAACAAGTACAGTATTATTCTAACAAAGGTGCTAACATCTTTTCAATATGTATATTTTACCTGCAGGGCATTGTTTTTCTTTTAACAAAACTGTAATTTTCGCTTTTGAGATTTTTTGTTTTTATTTTGTGTTGTCCTAATTATCCATTACATACATTTAGCTCTATTACACTTGTAACAATTTTTAATTGTAAAGTAATTGCTGGTTCTTGAATTGCCTAATTAAAGCACAATTGAACCTCCTATATTTGATATTGTAATGCATTCTGGCTACATATTCGGCAATAAATATGCTTTTTTATGTACTGTTTGCTAAATTAACTTGTGTTAGCAGCAGTTAGAGTCTTTACTGTTGTGCTTTTACAAATAGTGGCCCAAGTGTTTGATTGACAAAGAGCTGAGGTAAGCCTGAAATTGAAGCTACTGCTTCTTTGTGTAGCACTACCCCCGTAGGAGCTGCTGGATTAGATTTGGGCCTTGCACGTTATCTCAACAATTCGTTGTCTAGGGGAAGAAAGTCTGTAAAGAACTCCAATGCCCACACAAGTTGTAAAACCTTTAGCTGTTTTATTTTTCTCATAACTTGCAAGAAAGTAGAAGGATGGAGGAGCAGGGGAAGATTCAGGCGCATAGTACAGATCACTGGGGAAAACTTCTAAGTTCCAAAAAAGTCACTCACCACTTCCTCTCGAGTGGGTATTGCTCACCCGGATAGGCCCCTCTCACCTGGTCTAGCAGCCGGAATGATGCACGAACAATGATAAGTAACAGTCTCTGCCACAGACTGGTTCCAAGCAAAAGTAAACAGTCCGGAATCCTCTGCCACAGGATTTGGTAACTAAACTTCCAGCCATACAGTTTAAGAGCCTTTAAGCCGACCCGGCAAAACTGTAGGGTAACATGGAATGTAGATAATCCCTTAATAGAGTCACCAGGCCTATCCAGAGACATTAGCATTCCACTTGGTCCCATCCTGGGCAGGTCCTCCGCTGGTTTCCTCAATTAAGTAGCTTCCTCTCATGAGACGGACAGCTCAGGATCACTTGAAACCATAGGCCCCAGTCAGGATGGCTGGGCCTACTTGGTAGAAGTACAGCCTCGGGCAAACAAGGCCCCGAGGCTAAACGACCATCACGGACCTCGAGCCAGGAGGGCCTCAAGGCAGAGCCTCCCACAACATGGTGTCTGTCCCTTAAGTATCTATACCCAGCATGCCCAGCGGGGAGACCACTCCTACTGGGCTGCTCCCAGGAAAAGACACTCAATGCACCGTAGCCTGGCATCGCCACCTACAGGCAACAGTGGGAAAATCCCTCCAAGCATAGCCAGAACAGAGGCTGATTTTGTATCAATCATCAAAGTCTGAGCTAATTATCAGCTCAGGCACCCACTAAATTTAACATAGCGCCTGGTCATCAGGAGCAGGGCGCTACATTTGTATCACACACATTGTAACTTTTTTTCTTTAACCTGTTCCCTACCATGCTGTAGACAAAAGACAGCTACAACATGGCTCTCCGGTTCTGAAGCACCTCCTGCCCCCCCCCCCCCGCGCGGGGAGCGCGTCTGGAGCACTCTATGACTGCTGTGTCCTTTGAACACAGCTGATCACAGATGCCAATCACAGTTGCCCTTTACCATGTAATAAGCTTTGTCCAATCACAGCTACCCATATGTAAACAGACTTGCTGGTTATCGGCATTCCTTTTTTTCATGCACTATGTCTGTGTGAAGAAAGGAGAATGGATAACTGGCAAGTCTGACAGAGCACAATGAGTATATTGTTTACAATGATAATCAGGGCATTGATCATCAGTACCTTGACTATCAGTGCAGTGTCATCAGTGCCAATCAGTGGCCATGAGTGCAGTTTATCAGTGCCACCAATCAGTGCATCCTCATTAGTGCCTCCCAATCAGTGCCCATCAGTACAGCTTATCAGAGCTCATCAGTGCCCATTACTGCAGCCTCATCAGTGGCCATCAGTGCAACCTCATCAGTGTAGCCTCATCAGTGCCCATCAGTGCAGCCTCCTCAGTGCCCATCAGTGCACATTAGTGCAGCCTCATCAGCGCCCCTCAGTGATAAGATAAATTACTAACTTGCAAGATTTATTACAGAAACGAAGAAAACTTATTGTTTTCAAAATTGTTGGTCTTTTTTTATTTGTTTAGCAAAAAAAAAATAAACAGTGGGGTAGATTCAGGTACATTTGCCCATTTCTTACGGAGGCGCAGCGCACAGTTTTGCCGTTGCCCCTCCGTAAATTTCCTGCGCTACGCTTGATTCACGGAGCAGTAGCTCCGTAAATTGCGTGGGCGCTCCTGAAAAATGCCGGCGTAAGAGCGCGCAATTTAAATGATCCCGTAGGGGGCGTGGATCATTTAAATTAGGTGCGTTCCCGCGCCGAACGTAGTGCGCATGCTCCGTCGGCGAAACTTTCCCGACGTGCATTGCGGTAAATGACGTCGCAAGGACGTCATTTGCTTCATAGTGAACGTGAATGGCGTCCAGCGCTATTCACGATTCACTTACGCAAACGACGTAATTTTTCGAAAATGCAACGCGGGAATGACGGGTATACGTAGCATTGGCTGCCCCTGCTAATAGCAGGGGCTGCCTTACGCAAAAACCGACGTACGCAAATGACGTAAACTGCGTACGCAGGGCGCGCGTACGGTTGTGAATCGGCGTTAGTATGCAATTTGCATACTCTACGCTGACCACTACGGGAACGCCACCTAGCGGCCTGCGTAAGAATGCAGCCTAAGATATGACGGCATAAGAGCCTTATGCCAGGCATATCTTAGGCTGCAGTCGGCGTATCGAGGTTCCTGAATCAGGAGCATTCGATACGCCGGCGCAAGTAAGCAATTGCGCTGCGTAACTATGGTTACGCAGACGCAATTGCTTTTTGAATCTACTGTACCCCAGTGGTGATTAAATACAACCAAAAGAAAGCTGTAAAAGTAAATTTAGAAATAATAGTTTTGCTATGGGGCCTTTTACTTTATACGTAGTTGTTTATTTATGGCTCTGACTGGAAGTGAGCCAACTATCCCCTGAATAATTGTTAAATAAGTCACTGAAGGGCTGGTCAGCAGTCCTGGAACAGTGTCATTCAGTGCCCAGGGCTAATCTACGTCATGCTAATGCATGAAGTAGATGGCAATACCACCTTGCGTGATCTGGCATTTCCATTCTCTGACCCCCCATGTTCCAGCTGCCAATAATTGACATGTAGGGTGCATTGTGCATGCAAAGTCATTTGCTTGCATTTTAATAGCTGGGGGTTGGTGAACAGTTTCTCATGCATGGTGTGTTATTTGTGTCACCTATGAGAGGTTGGGGCAAGGGGGGGAAACAGTGGGTATGTTGGAGCAAAGTGTGTAAGCACTAGCTGTTAACAAAGACAAAAAGCCGAGGTCTGGTACAAGGGAAGCCTAGTACAAGGGAGGTCAGGGTTCACTAGTTGCCCACCACACCAACCTGGTGCATGCATGCAGCATGCAAAGGGGAACTTGTCGTGAGCATATATATTTCACAACCACTACTATTATTCCCAACAGTGTCTATATCTGGACCATCAATAAACCAAAGGAAGGAAGTGTTACACAAGTTGGGAAGAGAGCAGCAGCTGGTTGCTAAGAACAGGGGGCAACAAGCAATCCTCTTGTCTGCTTAGAACATGGATGTAGTTGGACCAAGCCTCAATCTGGAAAACTTTAAAAGTTGGCAGCCCAAACTCAATCTAATCTTTCACTCCCGAGGACTGAGAAAATATTAAAGCAAGGTAAAGTCCTGAGTCAAATGAAAACTCAAAACCACTCTTGGCAAGAATGATGGATGAGGACGCAGTACCACCCTGTCATGGTGGAAAACGAAAAACTGCTCCTTACAGGAAAGAGACACCAATTTTGATACTCTCCTTGCCAAACTGGACCTTGAGACAGAACTGGCTGAACCAAAGGGCCATCCACTGCCAAGTTCACAATGTCAGCATACCATGCCCACCTGGGCCAAGCTGGTGCAACTAAAATTACCAGAGTTTTTCCTCTCAGATCCTACATAACAGCCACAGAAGAAGCTGAACTGGTGGGAGAGTATAAATTAGAGAGAAATTGGGCATTCATCCCAATCGCCTGTGGATCACTGATCCTGGAGACAAATTTGTCCAGCTCCCTATTGGACCTGAACACTAGAAGATCCACATCTGATGTGCCCTAATACTGACAAACTGCACTGAACACTTCAATATAAAGAGACCACTTCCCCACCTGCTGGCAATTGAAGAAGTCCACCAGCCAATTCCCCACACCTAGGATATGTACCGCCGACAGAGCCAAAACATGAAATTATGCCCAAGACAGAATATAAGTCTGGCCTACGCCCGACTCCTGCTACCGCCCTAATGGTTGATATACTGTATGCCATCTCCATGGTACTGTCTGATTGTACTGTGAATGGAAGCCGCCGCAGCTGACCTGTCCAGAAAACCAGTGTGAGACAAGCCACCCAAGCTTTAGAAAGGAGCTTTGAAAGGGACTCCAGAACAGTTTCCCATGCTTTCAGATTGGTATTGGCAGAGGCGTTGCTAGGGGGGTGCGGGGGGTGCGGTCCGCACCCGGGTGACACCCGCTAGAGGGGTGACACCATCTCAACAATGAGGAATTTAAGTTACTTAGCGTGTCTTACAGGTCAAGAGGAGGAGCCTGGCAGGAGCGGCAGGTCTCGCATTGCATTAAGCCGCGCTGTATCTGAGGTCTGTGTTCCAAGGAACGCCCAGTCCCGAAGACCCATAGTGGCGGAGAAGATCGCTCTCTACGGAGATCAAGTCTGGTCATCACAACCAAATTATACTGGGGAGGAAAAGTGGAAACAGAAAGAGGTCTTTCAAGGAAGCACATAATTGAAGGATTAAAGGGCTCTCTGCAGAGGCTGCAGCTGGAGTATGTGGATGTGGTGTTTGCAAACCGACCAGACAATAATACCCCAATGGAAGACACATTGTGAAGGTACTACCTAGGACCTAGGAACCGGACACTCCTCAGTTTTGTTGGCCCATACTGACCGCTGTAGTGGTCAATAGCTTCAGTAAGCAGACTACAATACCTCATCACTTGGGTGTTTTGTTTTGGTGGATAAGATCGTTTGGATTATTTTGGATGTCACATCTTGAATACTGCATTGGCGATTCACATTGGACTTTTTTCACTCTTTGGATTTCCTATATTATTCACTACTACATGTGTATGGACTGCACTTATTTACAATCTTTTTTTCATTTAATATAAACTTTTGCTTTTTTGCACTATTGGAAACTTTGCATTTTCATATGTAATTCCTATATATATATATTGCTTGTGTTTTTTATACATATACATTAGTTCACAACGTAGGTACTTATATCAATCACTGACAGTTTTTGCGCTGTACCTCTTCCTTTTTCACTTGTTTTCTAATTTGAATCTCATACACAGGAGGAGACTTGTGACTTCTCAGCATTGACACCTGATTTCTCAGAAAACTGCACTTTTCCAGAGGAAAAAATACATTTGCCCAGACAGTGTCAAGGATCTGGCCCAGATACTCTGAGCTCTGTGCTGGTTCCAATGCTAATTTCTCCACATTGAGAACCCAGCCCAGACCTTCCAGTGTACAAACCACGAGGGAAACATTTGCCTTAACCTATGTTCCAACCACTCTCTGAGCAACAGGTCATCTAGATACCTCAGGATGCATACTCCCTGAACCCTTAACAAACCTAGCACCAGGGCTAACACTTTTGTGAATACCCAAGGTATTCACAAACTGAAAGTGCCTGTCCTCCACCACAAATCAGAAGAATTTTTAATGCACAGGAATATTTGGAACGCGGAGATACAGTGGGGTTGATATACTAAAGGCAAATCCACGTTGCACTACAAGTGCACTGCAAGTACACTTGGAAGTACAGTCACTTAAGATCTGAGAAGAATCTCTGAAATGAGGGGAAGCTCTGCTGATTTTATCATCCAATCATGTACAAGCAAAAATGCTGTTTTTTATTTTCTTTGCATGTCCCCCTCATATATACAGTGACTGCAATTCCAAGTAGCGCAAAGTGTATTTGCCTTTAATAAATAAACCCCAGTATCTCACAAAAGTGAGTACACCCCTCACATTTTTGTAAATATTTTATTATATCTTTTCATGTGACAACACTGAAGACATGACACTGCTACAATGTAAAGTATTGAGTGTACTGCTTGTATAACAGTGTAAATTTGCTGTCCCCTCAAAATAATTCAACACACAATAAAAATAAGTGAAATTATCCAAATTGGTCCAAAAGTGTCTATTTTGTGTGGCCACCATTATTTTCCAGCACTGCCTTAACCCACTTGTTCACCAGAGCTTCACAGTGCTTCACAGGTTGCCACTGGAGTCCTCTTCCACTAATCCATGACAACATCACAGAGCTGGTGGATGTTAGAGACCTTGCGTTCCTCCACCTTCCATTTTAAAGAATGCACAACAGATGCCCAATAGGGTTTAGGTCTGGAGACATGCTTGGTCAGTTCATCACCTTTACCCTCAGCTTCTTTAGCAAGGCAGTGGTCGTCTTGGAGGTGTGTTTGGGGTCATTATCATGTTGCAATACTGTCCTGTGGCCCAGTCTCTGAAGGGAGGGGAACATGCTCTGCTTCAGCATGTCACACTACATGTTGGCATTCATAGTTCCCTTAATGAACCGTAGCTCCCCAGTGCCGGCAGCACTCAAGCAGCCCCATACCATGAAACTCCCACCACCATGCTTGACTGTAGGCAAGACACACTTGTCTTTGTATTCCTCACCTGGTTGCCACCACACATGATTGACACATCTAAACCAAATAAGTTTATCTTGGTCTTATAAGACCACAGGACATGATTCCAGTAATCCATGTCCTTAGTCTGCTTGTCTTCAGCAAACTGTTTGAGGGCTTTTTTGTGCATCATCTTTAGAAGGGGTAAAGATGAGGGATGGACAGCCGCACTCCAAACCAAACGGGTTGTCTTTATTCAAATCAACAGCAAGAACACAGCAGATCACAGCAATAGGAACAGGAGAATACCGACGTTTCGCACTGGCTTCAGTGCTTATTCATAAGCCATGAATAAGCACTGAAGCCAGTGCGAAACGTCGGTATTCTCCTGTTCCTATTGCTGTGATCTGCTGTGTTCTTGCTGTTGATTTGAATAAAGACAACCCGTTTGGTTTGGAGTGCGGCTGTCCATCCCTCATCTTTATACCAATATTTGCCTTAGTGCATTGCCTGCACCCTTGGAGTCCTATATTTGTGAAACGACCCTACAATAGACCTACCTTGAGCGGTGATCTTCTCTCTCATCTTTAGAAGGGGCTTTCTTCCGAAGGTGACAGCTATGCAGACCAATTTGCTGCAGTGAGGGTCATATGGTCTGAGCACTGACAGGCTGAACCCCTCACCCCTTCAACCTCTGCAGCCATGCTGGCAGTACTCATACGCCTATTTCCCAAAGATGACCTCTGGATAGGATGCTGAGCACATGCTCTCAAATTCTTTGGTCGACCATGGCGAGACCTGTTCTGAGTGGAACCTGTCCTGTTAAACTGCTGTATGGTCTTGGCCACCATGCTGTAGCTCAGTTTCAGGGTCTTGGCAATCTTCCTATAGCCCTAGACCATTTGTATGTAGAGCAACAATTTTTTTTTCAGTTCCTCAGAGAGTTCTTTGCCATGAGGTGCCATGTTAAACTTCCAGTGACCAGTGTGAAAGAGTGAGAGCAATAACACCAAATTTAACACACCTGCTCTCCATTCACACCTGAGACCTTGTTGTAACACTAACAAGTCACATGACACTGGGGAGAGAAAATATCTAATTGGGCCCAATTTGGACATTTTCGCTCGGTGTACTTAATTTTGTTGCCAGCAGTTTAGACATTAATTGCTCTGTGTTGAGTTATTTAGAGGGACAGCAAATTGACACTGTTATACAAGCTGTACACTACTTTACATTGTAGCAAAGTGTCATTTCTTCAGTGTTGTCACATGAAAAGATATAATAAAATATTTACAAAAATGTGAGCGGTGTACTCACTTTTGTGAGATACTGTATGTATACCTTATATCCACTGACACAAGAAAGTCTCCCTGCTAGAGCAAGGCTACCACTGAACAAACCGACATCATATGAAATGCGATAACCTTGGGAAACTTGTTTAGATCCTTTAGGTTCAAAATAGGCCACACATCCCCATTCGGCTTTGGGACCATAAAGATATTGGAATAAAAGCCAAGAAATCACTGAAACTGACTTGATGTGCCAGCAGACAATCAAGTGTTTGAAACAATAGTGCTCTTTTCTGATGATCTACAGGTACATTTGATCTAATAAATTGTGGACAAGAACGTGTCTATAAAAATTCCAACCTGTACCCATGAAATATTGTGGAAATGACCCAATTGTCTGTAATCACTTCCTACCAGGCCTGTGGAAAAAACTGCAGCCCCCATCCAAACAAGTGGAGATGCCTCTTCACAGCAAAGAGAATTTGGAATCTGGTTTGGCTTACTTTGCTGGCCAGTACCACTTTCTCACTTGGCCCTGCGTTCTTCCTCTGGACCCAGTGACCTGAGAACGCCGAAAGGACTGCCTGGATGAAAAAGAGCTGGAAGCCGGAGTAGCCAAACCTCTAAAAGCTGGACCTTGCCCTTTTTCATGAGCAGCAAAAGGGAGCTCTTCAAGCCAGAAAATGTTTACATATACTTATCCAAGTTATCACCGAAAAGGAGTTTCCCATGAAAAAAAGAAAACCAGCTAAAACTTTTTTACAGGGCAATCCTGCAGACAAACTCTTCAACCACAGAACCCTACACATGTGAAAAGACACCAGTGTCAGATAAGAAATGTGTTGGATAGTGTCTTTCGTGACATTTACTGCAAAACACAAGGCCAAGGGCAACTCTGTTAACCCCTCACTAGTATCTGCCTCAGAATGAGATGGATTCTTTTTTACCAATGGGTCCTCAAGGCTTTGACAAACAGCAATAACTGCCACCGCAGGTTGCATAGCAAAGCCGGCCAAGGCAAAAGAAGCTTTTAACCACTTCAGCCCCGGACCATATTGCTGGTCAAAGACCAGGCCACTTTTTGCGATTCGGCACTGTGTGTCGCTTTAACTGACAATTGCGCGGTTGTGCGACGTGGCTCCCAAACAAAATTGGCGTCTTTTTTTCCCCACAAATAGAGCTTTCTTTTGGTGGTATTTGATCACCTCTGCGGTTTTTAGTTTTTGCGCTATAAACAAAAATAGAGCGACAATTTTGAAAAAAAATTATATTTTTTACTTTTTGCTGTAATAAATATCCCCCAAAAATATATAAAAAAACAATTTTTTTCCTCAGTTTAGGCCGATACGTATTCTTCTACATATTTTTCGTAAAAAAAATCGCAATAAGCGTTTATTGATTGGTTTGCGCAAAAGTTATAGCGTTTACAAAATAGGGGATAGTTTTATGGCAATTTTATTAATATTTTTTTTTACTAGTAATGGCGGCGATCAGCGATTTTTATTGGTACTGCGACATTATGACAGACACTTCGGACACATTTTTGGGACCATTGGCATTTTTATAGCGATCAGTGCTATAAAAATGCATTGATTACTATAAAAATGCCACTGGCAGGGAAGGGGTTAACACTAGGGGGCGAGGAAGGGGTTAAGTATGTTCCCTGGGTGTGTTCTAACTGAAGGGGGACTGACTTGGGGAAATGACTGATCGCTGTTCATACATTGTATGAACAGACAATCAGGCATTTCTCCCCCTGACAGGACTGGGAACTGTGTGTTTACACACACAGCTCCCGATTCTCGCTCTGAAACGAGCGATCGTGTGGGGGGCCGGCGTTGATCGCGCCCGCCGGGCATGCCCGTCGGTGCCAGGGGCGAGCGGGAGGCGTTGCAGGAATACACTGTTGCAGGAATACACTGGTCGTCTGGTCACACTGGGACTGGTGTGGCATTTATCAGGAAAACTGTCGCTGGCTGCACTCGTCTGGTATGGTGATATTCAGGAACACTGATTCTAGTCTCACTGTTACCTTCACATCAAACAATTCACAGCAATCATGTATAGGGATCTGCTGCACTCTACTATCTGTCTTTGTGAATACCTGTGCTTTTAATCTTTATCTTTAATCATTAATCAGTCAACTTCTTTAGCAATGATCTTTCGTGACTTGCCCTCCTTGAGATGCATAATTTGGGGTTTTCACTAGCTGTAAGCCATAATCATCAAAATTAAAAGAAAGACATGCTTAAAATATATCACTCTGTGTAATGAATCTAAATAATATATGAACTTCACTTTTTGAATTGAATTACTAAAATAAATGAACGTTTTGATGAAATACAAATTTGTTGAGATGCACCTGTATATATAGTACCGTCAGTTCATTCGATTTTTGTGTCTATAGTATGGTGGCCAGCATCATTTAACCCACTTCCTTGGAGTCCAGGTGATCCTGAACCCTTCCCAGCTTGAGACTGGATAGTGAAAGAAGTAGCACAATGATAATCTCAACTCCCCAATCACTCTGTTTTGTCTCCCTATCAGCTTTATTCTTGTCAGCACATGAACTGATTGGCTCCCTGTGCTGTTTCAACTTCTCATACTCAAGCTCTTCTACACAGGGGCTGCAACCAGGTCAAATTCAGGTACTTACACTGCTTGCTTTTTAAAATACATTTAATGATGTATGGATTATTGCAGGGTTGCTTGATTTGTGTCTTTTATCTCTGCCTAGCGTTCAGCTTTAAGGTTGTTTTCTACATGTCTTGCAGAACATATAAAAGTTGCAACGTATTACTATATTAGTTCTACAAGTGAGAGAACATCTTACTGTAATCACCAGTAGATCAAAGTCGAAATTAGATAAATCACAACATATCTACCTTGTACTATGCTTATAATATTAATAATTTATTATCTACAGAGTGACCTTCTGAGAGAAGCCCTACGTTTGTTTAAAGTGATTAAATATTACCCAATGGTATTTATATGAAGCTCTTTGAGCAACATTTCTCACTGAACTGCTGTAGATATAAAGTCACATGGAAACCCTCCCACCAGTACATCTGTCCAAGGCAAACTCATTTTCCAATCTTACGGTTTAATATTAACAAATATGCTGGGAAGAAATACTAAAATCAATATTAAGCAGTCACGTGTTTAATAAAATGTTGGCTTATTACTTAAGCAATTTCAAAGAAGTGTTCAAGGCTAATAAATGAATAACACCCTGTGATTGCTTGATTGGTGCCATAAACAATATTAAGGTTCATGTTCTATGGTTCATTTTGACATGAAAGTGCCAGTGATCCAACCCAAGCAAAACTCTGGTGTAATTTTCCCAACAATCACCCCTTGACATGCATAATTAAAATATACAGGCTTACGCATTGGAAATTCAGTTTATGCACATTTTGGCTTTTTATTGTGATATTTACATAAAAGCTGAACTCCAAACACATATAAAATATACAAATCAATGCAGTTCTGATTTTAAGAATATATTAACAAACGTAAGCAGTGTAAGTACCTGAACTTGACTTGATATCAGCCCCGTTTACAATTGAGTTCCAATTAGGGGAGGACAAAGCAGCATAAGGTACCAGTCAACTGTGATAAAATGATCATGTGCTATCAAGAACATGCTGATAGTAGGAGAGGAGTGCAGAGTAGAGTTGAGCGGACACCTGGATGTTCGGGTTCGGACCCGAACCCGGACTTTGAAAAAAAGTTCGGGTTCGGGACCGAACCCGAACCCGGACTTTGACCCGAACCCGAACCCCTTTGAAGTCAATGGGGACCCGAACTTTTGACTTTTGGAAACAGCCAGGGAATACATTAAAGAAACTCAGATGCCAAAAATATCAGAGGAAACAGCTAGAAAATTTAATGAACCGATCACAACAGGGCAGTTTATGGAAGCAATAAAAATATTAAAATTGGGCAAGGCACCAGGCCCAGACGGGTTTACCCTATCATATTATAGGATGTTTGCGGAGAAACTGGCACAAACTGGCACAAAGATTCACAGCAGCTTACAACTCATTGAGGGAAGGAAAGAAAATACCAAATTAAATGCTGCTGGCACATATAGCAGTTATCCCAAAAGAAGGGAAAGACCCATCACAATGCGCTAGCTACCGCCCTATATCATTACTGAATGTAGACCTAAAAGTATTCACTAAGATCCTCGCTACAAGGTTAGTAGAATATATCCCAGACCTGATACACCCGGATCAAGTGGGATTTACACCTGGGAGAGAGGGGAGAGAAAACACACAGCGTGTGGTGAATGCGATATATCTAGCACAAAAACAAAAGAAGCCAATGATATTAGTATCAAGCGATGCAGAGAAAGCTTTTGGCCGAGTTGAGTGGATGTTTTTAAAAGCAACGTTACAACACGGATTGAGAGAAGGGATGATGAGCTGGTTCTCGAACCTATACTCACAACCGAGTGCAAAAGTTATAATAGAGGGTAAGATATCCGAACCATTCTCTATTCGAATAGGGACAAGACAAGGTTGCCCATTGTCGCCTATTATTTTTATTTTGACAATTGAACCCTTCTTAAGGAAGATATGGGCAAACATGAATATTAGGGGGTTAATAACGAAAAGGAGAAGAACAGAAACTGGAGGCATATGCGGATGATCTAATCTTTTTTATAACATCCCCACTTATATCCCTACCATCTTTATTGGCAGAAATAAGAAAGTATGGAAAGCTGTCCAATTTTAAAGTCAACTACGGGAAATCAGAGGCAATAGGAATAGAAACAAAACCGGCACTATTGGACCAGATAACAACGCAATTTGATTTTAGATGGACAGACTCCCATATAAACTACTTAGGAGGAACAAAGATAACAAGGAATTTAAATAAACTATTTGAATTTAACTATGTAGCACTGGCTAGATGAATAAAATCAGATCTAGTGAGATGGGATAAGGACATTTTTACATGGTTTGGGTGGACAAACATATTGAAGATGAATGTACTCCCAAAAGTTGTGTATCTAATTCAGGCCCTACCAATCAAGATCCCACAAAGTTTCCCAAGGGAATTGAGATCAAGATTCCTTAAATTTATATGGGCAGGAAAACCTGCGAAGGGCTATCTTATCACTTCCCAAGGGGGAAGGAGGGATCGGATTTCCAGACCTAGTAAAATACCAGGAATCATCTAATTTATTTAGAGTGGTGGAGTGGTGTGGGCGGAATAAGAAACCATGGATAAAAATGGAGCAAGCGACGGTAGAAATACCTCTGGAAGGTCTGGGTTGGACTCCAAAAGCTGAAATAACAGCAGATGTAAAGAAACATCCAGTGATAGGAGCCACCATACGAATAATTAAAAAGATCTTTGAAAAAACGAATATGTCTAAGTATCCGAGCCCGCTAACTCCGATCCTGGGCACTAAGGCATTTTAACCAGGCCTGGTAGATTTAAGATTCAATGCTCTGCAACAAAGGGGCATTAGCAGGATCATTAATTTCTCAAAAGACAACCGATTAATGACAAGGAGAGAGATTGAAAGAGAAACTACACCAGAATTAGATTTTTTCAGGCTGTTGCAACTAGAAGCATTCCTACGGACAAAAGCAAACATATATACAGAAGTTAGAACTTTGTCAAAATTTGAGCAGATATGTCTAGAGGGGAAGCCTATGAGACATTCACTGTCATATTTCTATGCAACACTAATTAATTTAGACAAACCACAAGAATTCACGTTCATACAAGCATGGTAGAGAGATTTGGGATTAACATTCACCCAAGAACGGAAAGATAGGATTCTGCGGTTTACACATAAGGCCTCAGTAGCAAGTAAATATGAGGAGGGTGGATACAAAATTCTAACTAGATCGTATAGAACACCAACAGTACTACATTGAATATATACCCAGACGTCAGATGTTTGCTGGAGATGTCATGCAGCAGAAGGGACATTACTGCATATCTTTTGGGAATGCGCAAAAATACAGGAATTCTGGAAAATGGTAATAGAAACGACAAAAAAAAATCACAGGAATTAACTTAGAAGACAGACCATCAGCTGTCTTAATACTAGCTATTCCTATGTCAATGGAAAAATATAAAAACTCGCTGCTAAGACATCTTATTATAGCTGCGAGGAAACAGGAGACTTCCCCATCTAGAGCACAATGGCTCGCAAGAGTTCCAGAGATTTAACAAATGGAAAATCTCACATTGGCAATGAAAGACCAAGATGAGAGATACCGGACGATATGTGCCCCATATCTGAAGTACAGGGAGGGGCGAGGGGATAGGCTCGGGAGGGGGGAGGGACAGCCGACAGTTTTTATATTTCTGGGGGAGGGTAACAGCGAGAAGTAAGGTAGAGAGAAAATGAGAAGATACACGGAACCAGAGAAGAAATGGGGAGAGAAAGAGGGGATGGAACGGCAAGGTGTCTTCACCTCTTTCCCCCTTTTTTGATATACTGTATTTATTGGCGTATAACACTCACTTTTTTTTTACCCTGAAAATAGAGGGTAAACTGTGCCTGCGTGTTATACGCCTGGAAAAGGCGGGCTATGGAAAGTTTTTTTCCTGAAACTTCTCTATTAAAGTTAGGGTGCGTGTTATACGCCTGTGCGTGTTATACGCCGATAAATACGGTAGTTGATATAAACGGATGATACAAAATGTGATAATCTGTAACGTGAAACTTGTAAAAAATAAAGAATAAAAAAAAAAAAGAAACAAAGAGGGAACATTTAGAAGAAAAAAAAATAATTACAGTAATTTTTCTCAATGCAGCATTTCCATATGTTCCACATACTTCACATTTACTTCACAATATCATCAACACATTTTTCAAACTATAAGGATAGGATTTTGTGATAATTTCTTGCATGTGTTCCAAAAGTGGCGCAGCATGTGCCAAATTCGAAGACAGGTCCACGAGTTTGGAGCACCACACGCCACTTTTAGTTATTATAGAAATCATGGGGTCCCCTGCAGCCTACCTGACAGGCCAGCCCCCAAAAAAAATCTAATTACATTTTCATTAAAATACACTAAAATCATTATTAGAGGAAACAAACAAATACATTTCTTGCTAAATCTAAATGATAAAACTGTATTGGGCAGGGGTCAAGTCCTGGGGAAAAAAGTGTGGGAACTCCCACCCAAGATCCACTCCCCCACCAAAAAAAGAAACAATTATGGGGGTGGGTGGTATGTAGATGAGAGGGGTGCGGAGTGTATGGGGTGGGTAGTATCAAATGCACCACTGGCCACTGATGCATTGTGACCAGTGGCAGGTAATTAACCCCTTTGTGCTGCATTAGTGACACCAGTGACAGTGTTTATGAACCCTTTCATGCTGCACCAAATAGGGGTAATAAACACTGACACTGGTGTCACTAATGCAGCACAAAGGGGTTAATTACCTGCCACTGGTCACCAATGCATCAGTGGAAGTACATTAACCCCCTCATTGCTGAATACCATTGTAAATTAACCTCCCCCCCCCCCCAAGAAGCAAAAATGTCAGACAGTTAACATAGCTAAGCCACTGTGATACAACACTGTCTTAGGTAGGTTAGGTCTCCACAACTGCACCTCTGGACCCCTTTACATTACACAGCACCCTGCACCTCTGGCCCCCTTTACATTACACAGCACCCTGCACCTCTGGGCCCCTTTATATTCCACAGCACCTTGCACCTCTGGACCCCTTTACATTACACAGCACCTTGCACCTCTGGACCCCTTTACATTACACAGCCCCCTGCACCTCTGGGCCCTTTTACATTACACAGCACCCTGCACCTCTGGGCCCCTTTAACATTACACAGCACCTTGCACCTCTGGGCCCCTTTACATTACACAGCACCTTGCACCTCTGGGCCCCTTTTACATTACACAGCACCCTGCACCTCTGGGCCCCTTTACATTACACAGCACCTTGCACCTCTGGACCCCTTTACATTACCCTGCACCTCTGGGCCCCTTTACATTACACAGCACCATGCACCTCTGGACCCCTTTACATTACATTACCCTGCACCTCTGGGCCCCTTTACATTACACAGCACCTTGCACCTCTGGGCACATTTACATTACACAGCACCCTGTACCCCTGGGCCCCTTTACATTACACAGCACCTTGCACTTCTGGGCCCCTTTACATTACACGGCACCCTGCACTTCTGGACCCCTTTTACATGACACAGTACCCTGCACCATTGGACCCCTTTACATTACACAGTACCCTGCACATCTGGGCCCCTTTACATTACACAGTCCTTGTACCTCTGGACCCCTTTACATTACACAGTCCTTGTCCCTCTGGACCCTTTTACATTACACAGTCCTTGTCCCTCTGGACCCTTTTACATTACACAGTCCTTGTACCTCTGGACCCCTTTACATTACACAGTCCTTGTCCCTCTGGACCCTTTTACATTACACAGCACTCTGGACCCCTTTACATTACACAGCCCCCCACAGCTCTGGACGCCTGTATGTTACACAGACACCCCCCCCCCTAACAGTTATGGACCCCCTGCATGTTACACAGACCCCCTACAGTGAAGACACCCCCCATTGAGTACAGACCCACCCCCGTACAGTAGACCCCCCCCATTCAGTACAGATTCCCCCCCCCTTCAGTACAGATTCTCCCCCCCTTCAGTACAGATTCCCCCCCCTTCAGTACAGATTCCCCCCCCCCATTCAGTACAGATCCCCCCCCATTCAGTACATACCCCCCCATTCAGTACAGATTCCCCCCCCCCCCCTTCAGTACAGATACCCCCCCCCCATTAAGTACAGCTTCCCCCCCATTCAGTAACCCTTATGTACCTCTGATGATCGGGACATGCCAGACAGCACTCGTGGACTTGTCGGATCCCCTCCCCCTGTGTAGACATACAGGAGGAGGGGGAGGCGGGCCGATTCACTCGGCTGTGCCGAGACTGATCAGAGCAGTGACCACGGAGAGCAGGGAGAGATCTGACAGCCGGGTGTCACTACAGTGTGGTTCGCACACCCGCAAAGCCACACTACCTCAGGCTCCTCTCTCCGCGTGTTTTCTAAAAATTGCGCGCCGCTGCCTAATCCCGCCCGCTGTCTCTGAACCCGCCCGCTCAGCCTCGCTGTCTCTTCAGTCGCGCGGGGGGTGGGCGCCTGCCGCTCCGCTGCTTAACCTGCCTGCAGTCTCCACTTCAGTCGGAGAACCGGCCTGACACCCCCCAGTGTGTGCCCCTCACTAAGTAAACACTGCATTCCCACCTATTCTCTGCTTGAGTCCTGCAGGGGGAACGTGCGTTCCTGCTGTGAAAAAAGTGCAGGGACGCCGTTCCCACGCGTTCCCGCAGGACTCGAGCCCAGGTATTGGGTTAATAAATAAAGCTCTTTGTGTGAAAGAGGTCTGGGCAGGCATCCTATGTTAGGCTATGGGGACACAGCAGCTTTACAAACATACTGTAGCCACAGGTTGTAATTTGACAGTGTACGGGTGCAGGTGTACGACACTGGACACAAGCAGTGTGCATTGAGGGACATTCACCCACACCTGAAAAAGTAGGACCTGTGGCTGTGTTCATACAGCCGTTGCGTCCCCATAGAGTAACAGGAAGCCTAACAAATTACTTGTTCACACACCCAAAGTACCTGTGTGAATGAGCACTTAGGGATTGTTCACATGTGAGGTCGGAAAGCTAGCTGTGCTGCAGTGGGAGCCACAGGAGGATCAGTTCCAGTGATAAGGCAGTAAAGCCAGTCCTCCTGCATGGCAGGTATCTGGGCCCCCCTGTTAATGGTACAGGTACAGGAGGGCCAGCTTAGCTAAATCTGTCTGTTTTAGTCTTTATAATTACCAGGGAAAGCAATATAACTGAATGGGTCTGATGTTTAGACACACCAAATCCAGAAACAGCCAAACAACTTACATTTTCAAAAGCGAATCAGCAAAGGCAGTCCCATATGTCTGTCATGACAGGTTTACTTTAAACACTGCATAACATGTTCTCTTTAAAGTACATTTCTCGTGCTGCCCTTACATGGTATCCTGAAATGACACAATATGAACTCATCTTTCCAGGGATTTCTCTTATTTAATCTCTAATAATACAGACCTGAGCAGGACAACACTTGATACTCACAATCAGTTTTTTAAATTATGTTTCATTACAGTTCCTCTAAATTTTATTGGATTGATTGATAAACAAGTGCACTTCAATGGATGATTCTCTGCGCAGTAATGTATTACAAGAACGAGCACTATATAGCACTCTATTTCTTTTCTGAATGGTATGTAATAGGGAAGATTTGAGTAATCTCTCTCCATGCTTGTCTCCACCAGTAAAGGAAACTGAATTTTTAGGTCTGTTGCTTAAAACTCTTTATTATAAATGTAAAGGTTGTATTTGTGTTGACAATTAAATTGTCTTTGACAACAGAAAAGGAAAAATTATTTCTGGGAGTGCCAGATTTGGCTAAATATTTTCACACTGCACAGTTAATTCGCTATCACTCTCAGACATCTCAACCTTTATGTATGAAAAATTAGCCATCTCTTTATCCAACAAAATTGATTAGCCATATGATGTGGTTGCAAACCAAGGATAAACTGACTATAATGATTAACAAAACTGTATAGATTTTAATCTCGCCATACCAACTTGGCTCTCCTAACTTGTAATCCTGCATTCACTCCGGGTCTCAAACCTCAAGCTTTCATCTGGTGGATGAACAAAGGTCTAATACGCATTGCTGATTTGTGTGATCACAAAGCACAAAGGTATTTTATCGAAACAAACCGTACAAGAACATTTTCAGGTCCCTGATTGGGAAATTTACCATTACCATTTATTAAAAAAGGGGGGAACTAATGCGCATACCAAAGGGAAATAATCGAAAACCTAAAATAAATAGCAGCAGCCACCTAAAAATGTTCGCACCTAAATAATAATAATAAAAAGAAGAAGCTAGGGGGCGCTCACTGACTGAATAACTAAGTAACTAAATGGGTGAACAGAAGGATAATTGATAAGATAAAAACTGATCAATTAATAAAATCCAAAACATGAATTCCAGTGCAAAAATAAACCAAGTAGACAGGTGAAAAAAAAAAGAAGGTGAAATAGGCAATCAGTAATCCATATTAAAAAGGTGGATAAAAATCCAGTAAATAAATAAATAGATAAATATGCAACTGACATCAATCAATGTGCATAAAAGTGCAAAAGTGGAAAAGTCTGATACAAAATAAAGTCTTCAAAAAAGTTCATATTTCATACTGATGTGTATCGTGACAGACTATGTCACTTTCTCAAAAGGAAACCTTCTCCTTTTAACCACTTAAGACCCGGACCAAAATGCAGCTAAAGGACCCGGCCAGGTTTTGCGATTCGGCACTGTGTCGCTTTAACAGACAATTGCACGGTCGTGCGACGTGGCTCCCAAACAAAATTGGCGTCCTTTTTTTCCCACAAATAGAGCTTTCTTTTGGTGGTTTTTGATTACCTCTGCGGTTTTTATTTATTGCGCTATAAACAAAAATAGAGCGACAATTTTGAAAAAAAGTCTATATTTTTAAATTTTTCCTTTAATAAATATCCCCCCAAAATATATATAAAAAAACATTTTTTTTCCTCAGTTTAGGCCGATACGTATTCTTCTACCTATTTTTGGTAAAAGAAATCGCAATAAGAGTTTATCGGTTGGTTTGCGCAAAATTTATAGCGTTTACAAAATAGGGGATAATTTTATTGCATTTTTATAAAAAAAAATGTTTTACTACCTATGGCGGCGATCATCGATTTTTTTCGTGACTGCGACATTATGGCAGACACTTCGGACAATTTTGACACATTTTTGTGACCATTGTCATTTTCACAGCAAAAAATGCATTTAAAATGCATTGTTTATTGTGAAAATGACAGTTGCAGTTTGGGAGTTAACCACAGGGGGCGCTGATGGGGTTATGTGTGACCTGAAGTGTGTTTACAACTGTAGGGGGGTGTGGCTGTAGGTGTGACGTCATTGATTGTGTCCCCCTATAAAAGGGATCACACGATCAATGACGCCGCCACAGTGAAGAACGGGGAAGCCGTGTTTACACACGGCTCTCCCCGTTCTTCAGCTCCGGGGGGGCGATCATGGGACTCCAGAGGCGATCGCGTCGGCGGGTCCCGGAGCTTCGGACCGGGTCGCGGGCGCACGTCTGCGACCCACGGCTGGACAATAGCACAGCACGTACCTGTACGTGCATGTGCCCAGCCGTGCCATTCTGCCGGTGTATATGTGCAGGAGGCGGTCCTTAAGTGGTTAAGAAAGTGACGTAGTCTGTCACGATACGCGTGAAGGACTTGGAAGCGGTGGTGACGCACTCCTGCCCGTGGCCGAGACCGGGAGTTCATATGTTTATAACGCTGACGATTCTCTGTTTTATTGTAAGTGTGATTTTTATGTTTAATAAATCCCCCCTTTTTTAACCTACTGCACTATGGAGCGCTCCTTTCTCTCCTCTATGTTATTGTGAGCTGATGTGAGGAGGCTGGCCGTGTTTGGAGCTTTGGATCTGTGGATTATTTGATCTCATCTGGAACTTGTGTGTCTAATGCACATGATCGGTCCATCCGATGAAAACGGTCTGATGGATTTTTCCATCGGTTAACCGATGAAGCTGACTGATGGTCAGTCGTGCCTACACACCATCAGTTAAAAAACCGATCGTGTCAGAACGATCATGCTGAAAAAAACTAAGTTCAATGCTTCCAAGCATGCGTCGACTTGATTCTGAGCATGCGTGGATTTTTAACCAATGGACGTGCCTACAAACGATAATTTTTTTTCTATCGGTTGGGTATCCATCGGTTAAATTTAAAACAAGATTGAATTTTTTTAACCTATGGATAAATAACCGATGGGGCCTACACATGATCGGTTTGGTCTGATGAAAACGGTCCATCAGACTGTTCTCATCGGTTTGACCGATCGTGTGTACGCGGCGTAAGCCTGCTGTGCATGTGAAATCAGGAGCTGGGACAGCAATGAGAAGAGAGCAGTAATTAGTCCTAAAGAGATATCGCAGCAAGGCTTTTATTTTAAGTCTACTAAGGTGAGGGGCTGGGGGAAACAGTTTTTAGCACCTGAACTTTTGTAATCACCATGATCCTGTGAAGATTGCCTGCTTGCACTTTTGGAGTTTATTGCACATCAGTATGAAATATTAACTTTTTTGAAGACTTTATTTTGTATCAGACTTTTACACTTTTGCACTTTTATGCACATTGATTGATATCAGTTGCACATTTATCTATTTACTGGATTTTTATCCACCTTTTTTATATGGATTACTGATTGCCTATTTCACCTTTTTTTTTCTCACATGTCCACTTGGTTTATTTTTGCACTGGAATTGTATGTTTTGGATTTGTTTGGACATTTTATTAATTGATCAGTTTTTATCTTATCAATTATCCTTCTGTTCACCCATTTAGTTACTTAGTTATTCAGTCAGTGAGCGCCCCCTAGCTTCTTCTACCATTACGATTTACCACTACCACTTTTTGGTGACTTTACAGGGTATGTCTGATCTAACCACTTCCTCCTTGATTAAATATTTATGTAGGTCTTTCAATAAGCATACAGGTCACATATCAAAAATATATCACATTTTGACTTTTAAATCAGAAAAGTTGTTTTATATGGATAAATGGGAGCAAGACGTAGGGGAAACATTTGAAGTTGGTGAATGGTTTAAAATGGCACAATATGCTTCAAAATCCTACCTTGATCTAAGCTAACCACAAAGTTTTGTGGTACATGGTGCAGATGAGGGTGGCTGCGTGTGTCCCAGGGGCTTCCCCCATGTGTTTTCGGGGATGTGGCATAGAAGGGTTATAACTTTATATACTCACTGACTCTTATTAAATCACCAAACCAAGCATTGCTGGGATGCCCAGTTGGGGAGGCGCCGGGACATGTGAGGAAACTTAAAGCATGTATATTCACAGCAGCTAGGATTGCAATAGTCAGATCCTGGAAGTCTCCTACAATCCCCTTGACCTGGTGAAAAATATGTTGTCATGGATCATGGTCAATGAACGCCTTTCAGCAATATTACTTTGCCTACTTTGATAAGGTTAGAAGCCTTGGATTGATTATTTGTCAGACACCTTATGAAGTACTTTTAGTCCATCATGTTCAGATAGTATGGGGTGCAATATTCACTTTCACTTTACTCTCCCTTCCCTTTTCTTCTCTTCTGCCCCCCCTCCTTTCTATTTCTTCCTCTGTGTTTTCTTTATCTTGTGTGTTTTGTTTTTGTTCTTCCCTACAAATATTTTAAGCTATACAATAAGAGACATTAATGGCCCGTACACACGATCCGAATATAGTACGAAAACGATCGTCCGAGGAAGAATCGTACGATTTTCGGATCGTGTGTACACTACTTTTGAGAGCCGATCACGACAGTTCATCCGATATTATTCGATCGGACAAGCACAAAACTTTTCCTCGTACAATATCAGATCGTACGATTTTCGTTTAGTCAGTATAGTTGTCTTCCGAAAATACAATACAAATACATTACAACACATCACTTCCGATTATTTTTTTCTGTCGTACGAGAATTTTCGTGACTTTAATAACCCATTTCATTTTACTTGCCACTATTAAGCGAAAAAAGTCGTACGATCCGTCGTACGATATTCGGATCCTGTGTACGGGCCATAAGACACAAGCAAAGTGTGGGAGGGGATGTGGCAGAACCCCAGCTGTTGTTATGGCTTCTCGCTACGCCCTCTAACCCCGTTGGGTAAATAACTCATTGGGACCCATGATTGTTTTATGGTTATGTTATCCCAGTTTCTTCCTCTCTCTCCATATTGCATTTAAACGAGAGACAGGGATAATGGGCACAGCTATACTTCTCTCTTTTTGTCTCTTCTTGTTGAATATTTTGCTCATTGAGCTAAGTTCTGTACGAGGTGTGCTCATCTAAATATATTTACAGGTTATACCTTCAATATTTCTTGAAATTTGATGTATCTTTATAAAATGCTGGAAACTTCCTTTCTTATGTCTATAAGCAGTGGAAACGTTTATTCTTTTTTGAATTTTCAATAAAAAATATTGAAAAAAAAACGTTAAATATTTTTTTTATATAGGCCTCAGCTTCAGTTTTACAGTCCCACTCCAGTCTCTAAGCTCCACCTGAAAATAGCACATCCAGCCCAATTTTGTCCTCCACTGGCACTAGTATATTTTAATATTAACTTTTCTGAAGTCTTCAGACTGCTCACATTAAACTACAGGGTCTTTTTCACCCTCACTCCAAGCTGATGTAGAGACCGGCACTTGATGACATAAGTGACACTCTCTGCACCAGTACAATGTTAGGAGAAATTACCAAGACTGGAGCTGCCAGAATTGGGAGCAGCTGTGAATGGTAACTAATCGTCTTCTATCTTTCATCATTTTTAAAGCTTAAAGCAGGCCATACACAGTCGAATTTCGAACAAATTTTCTTTTCAAAATCAGAAAGTTTTTTTTTTTTGTGATCCGATAATACCACCATTGATTTTCGAAATTTGGCCGACCAAACCTTCATGTTGCCGGGAATATTTGTTTCTCTCCGGGAATATTCTTTTCTCTCCGGGAATATTCTTTTCTTGCACATGCGCATTTTTTTTCTATTACATTTCTCGCACGATTCTCCCATTATTGATCAGAAAATCGTTAGTTTTTAAGAAAAAATCCAACATGTCGGATTTCTCAAATTTGTTTGCCGCACGAAAATCAGCTGTTGCTGAAGCCCACTAACGGTGCAAAATTCATACGAAAATTCTTTGATACGATTTTCGAAAGAAAATTCTTTCGAAATTCGAAACGTGTATGGTCGCTTTAACTAAACAAACTGAAGCTAGAAGCTAATTGGTTACTATGTACAGCTGCTCCATATTTAGCAAATTTCCCAGTGTAAATGAAAGGTACCATGCTGACATCAACTCAGGGAATGGGACCAGGAAACCCTGCATTCACAGTATATATTCTGTCTTCCTGGTTGAGTGACACTGGATGGCACTCAAGACTGAGAAGATTTTTGGTGAAGAAGAATAACTGCAGTGAATGAATGTGAGTTTGCCTCAAAGCATAGGGAAAGAATTGGAGTCAAGGCCTGCATATTTCATCAGTCCTGAGGTTTGGGCATATAATTATGTGATCCATGATGATAATTCTTCCCTGAAAGAAAGGGCGAAAACATGGGACACAGATTTCAAACAAGTTGAATGTCATCTAAGCCTCAATGCTGTGGGGGGAGGTTAAATATTTTATTGACACTGACTACCAATACTGAGGGGACCAGTTTACTGCTGTTGACCACCAATGCTGGGGGGGGGGCTATTTTATTGCAACTGATCACCAAAGCTGGGGGGTACTACTTTCAGTCACTAAAGCCCAATGCTAGGGGAAGAGGGGACTGTTTTACTGTCATTGACTCTACCATTGACTACCAATGCTGGGAAGAGGGCTATTTTACAGACACCAGCAATGGGAGGGAGGGAAGACTTTTTTTACTGCTATTGACCATCAATGTTGGGGTGAGTGTTTTTTTTTATTGTTTTTTTGGACACCATACACGGTTGGAGAAATTCTTCATCCTAGTTAATATATAAAAAAAGAAATCTTGTTTTTCATTGTTTTTGAAGGTGCCATAATTGGACTTTATACATTCTGTAGATGTGTATAATCACTTGGCATTTATTTTATTCCACGTTGTCTATCATACTGCACGTTGAGTTGCACTAAGCAGTTTTGATATTGTTTGCATTGCATATATATACATTTTTAGTATTTGGTATAGCACACTCTGTCTTATTAGCACTTTATGATATATGCTTACACATGTTTAGGGATTTGCCTTTTAGCAGATGATTTGCACATTATTTATTTAATTATTAAATAGGCACACAACGTTGGTGTGTGGATCAGCGCTGCTCACTCTAGATTCTGTCCCAATATAAAGACTGAAATTGTTCAACTTTATGAGCTATGGAGATCACTTTCTACAACCATCTAAAGATGATCGATACCAACTCCTAGATCCTTGTGGCTATAGGACCATGTGGCTAGAAACAACAATATCAGCAAATATAACACATGACTGTGGGTCAGTAAATGTATACGCATAGCTCCCCAGTCTCCCTCTGTGCTGTAACATCAGGAATACAGGTGATATTTGGCCACCACCATGGAGGATACTAAGAGGCAACAGAAGAATCAACACACCTGAATGCATAAAGTTACTTTATTTTCAATATACATTTAATTTTTGAAAAATATAAATGCTAAAATATCTTCATTCTTTTGATTCCATAAAAGACACAATAGAAAGCTTCATAAAATTGAAAAATACTATCCTGTCGTTATCATTATGCTCATTGTTACAGGTAAAATCATTACAGTCTCTGCTGCTTTCTTCATCTGCTCCACGTTTGATCGTATTTCATTACATACAAAAATCATCATGTCTAACAAAAGACATATAGGCCATTTGAAGTATCAATGAGAGTATCAAAGTGCAGATCAACACCCTCCCACTTTTCCCTCCTTGCCCTCCTGAAATAAAACAAATACTACATTAGCCATATTAACGGCTATAAATAAGACCAGTTGTGTTAACACTATGTCAGCAGTATAGGTCTGGGACAAATACCTTCATTCATGTTGAAAGATCTGGAAACAAGATGGCAGATTTATTGGAATTCTCTATAACACAGTAGTTTAACAGTAGAATAACACATTAAAATAACTTTCATTATTCCCTTAAACTCCAGTCAAAACTTTTTTTTTGTTTTGGATAGACATATGAAGCATAAGCCCTTCTGTCAAGTTATATTAAGGAAAATGTAATTCCTGTATTTAGGAGATTACACCTCACTTCCTGTCCCTGTAATAGCTGAATAAGGAAATTGGGAAAGTTGCTGTTACTGGTACATGGACAAACACAGTAATAATAAAGGGAAAGACGTTCTAACCCAAATATTTTGTTGCATTCTTTCTCCCCACTGGTGAGATTTCCCATCACAATTCCTCCAGTAGGAACACAGACTAGATTAAAAACCTGACAGATGTTCTATTTCTTGCCTCATTCTGTCCAAAAAATAAAAGTAAAGGTTTTGGCTGCAGTTGGGCTTTAAGTAATGAATTAATGTATTTGCTGCCTTTTGGAAACTAAGTAAGCATTCTGTAGATGGAAGATTACTATGGTTTATCACAGCAATAAAAAAATATGAACTTTTGTCATTGAACACAATCGGTAATTCAAAGGCAAATACAAGCACAAGGTGATAAGATAATACAATTAAAAAAGTGACTGACAGCAGCTCTCTGCTTAGGGAGCCCTAAGAACTGAGCGATCATGGGGTTTGATCACTCGGCCCTCAGTGTTAGAGCCAGCGGGGGACAGATGCAGCATTGGACTGATGCTGAATCCACCTAGATAAGTATGATTCTTCAAAAAAACAAAACCCCATACTTCTTTTAGGTGACTGGTAGCTTTCCTTACTGTATATTGCTTTTGCCTTCTCTTTTAAAGGGTCGGTTTATAGAGCAGCAGTTTGGCCTAATCGCAGCTTTAAAAAAAATGACTCTGGCACATTTATTAGGAACATCTTTTTTCTCTACAAAGGTGAATTCTGCTGCAGAACTCTAAGGCCTCGTACACACGGCCGAGGAACTCGACGTGCCAAACACATCGAGTTCCTCGGCCAGTTCAGCACTGAAGCCGCCGAGGAGCTCGGCGGGGCGAGAGCTCCCATAGAACAACGAGGAAATAGAGAACATGTTCTCTATTTCCTCGCCGAGCTCCTCGTCGGCTTCTTCGGCCGAAAGTGTACACACGGCCGGGTTTCTCGGCAGAATTCAGCCAGAAACTCGGTCGGAAGCTGAATTCTGCCGAGGAAACTGGTCGTGTGTACGGGGCCTAAAGCAAGCAAAGCCTTGTTCATTCCAATCAATACGGAAAAAAGTGCTGGGAGTAAGAGGAAACCTGTCACATGACGTAGACATGTCAGGTGATAGGGCTCCTCTCTTAATCCAGATTTATGTGCATGTTTCATGCATTTATGCATGAAACTGAGATGTGCTGTTAAAAGTATATCTGCTCACTGTTATGAAGCTACCACTACTACTTACTTCCCCCTCTTTTACTTTTTTATCTTTCTTCCCAGCTACTACCATAAAGATGAAGGTTCATCCCCATACTTACTACCCACACTGCCCTTTCCCCCATCCCAACATTCTCCCTATTCTATACAGTAAATGTGACAATTTCCCAATATGAGAGGTACCCATGGAAATGGACATAGTCCACCTCTGTCACTAGACCTATAGTTACTGGATGGAATATCACTGAACAACTACAGTGAACAGTCAAGTGTATAATATTATTATTTTGTTAAAATATGTACTGTCTTGTGATCTTCCCATTTGTTATATCTATAATTCCTGTCTATTACAGGTGTAACAATGTTAATGTTGTATCCTTGGCTGCATTTAAATAAGAATGTATAAAAAATAAATAAATACAACCCCTATGGTTAAGAAGATCTACCTTAGTTTGAAGAGTGATTTCTGACAAACGTAAAGAAGCAAGTCATACTTTATATACAATATTGGAATATAAGTTTTACAAATTTTTAGTTGAAGAGTAAATTACTAGAAGAGGTAGGGTAGGCAAGATAAAAGATCCAGCAAAAATAAGTACAGGCGGTCCCCGGGTTACAAACAACTCCTACTTAACAAATGGAGGGAGACAACAGGAAGTGAGAGGAAATCTTCCCCTAGGAAAGGAAATTCACTGCTGTAAGAGTTATAATGGGAAAAGGATGTCTCTACTGAAGATTTATCACCAATCCTTGTTTCCACGACACCCCAACCTTTTTAAAATCCCATTGTCATTGGGACAGAAAGTGAGGTGAAATCTTCTGAACAGGGGCACAGACAGAAAAATAAAGGTTACAGGGGTGTTTACCCTTCTCTTTGCTATCCAAAAAAAACATAAAATAATTTTTTTGGGCTGCAGCTACACTTAAAAAAGTTACCTGTTCTGACTTACATACAAATTCAAGTTAAGAACAAACCTACGGACCCTATCTTGTTTGTAACCTAGGGACTGCCTGTACCATGAAAGTAGTAACCCTTTGCACTGTGGTGACAGGAAAAAGCAGTCAGTTGCAAAGTTTATTTGCGTTATTAGGAAACCTCTACTAAGGAAATCTGCTGATCTCCTTCTAAATATACTAGTTACCTGGCTGCCTTTTGCTTTGGGTAATTTGAGTCACTGAACAGGTATGCAGCAAGATGGGTTAGAATAAAGTCATAAGGGTTGATTTACTAAAACTGGTGCACTCAAAATCTGGTGCAACTGTGTATGGTAGCCAATCAGCTTCAAACATCAGCTTGTTCAATTAAGCAACCTGGAAGCTGATTGGTTTCTATTCAGAGCTGCACCAGATTTTGCACTTGCTAGTTTTAGTAAATCAACCCCATTGTCTTTATACTTACCCTGGGTTAGAATGTTGAAAAGGACTAAAGCCACTGAATCATCACGGCAGCCAATCAACTAGCCATTTCCAAAGGAAAGATTAGCAATGGCAGTCTATATGATTCTCTGCGTACAGGTTCCCTTTAAGCAGTTTAGGAGAGCAGTATAGAGAAATATCACCTTTTGTGTCATTGTGCAAAAGAATTCTTTAGGGAGGAGCTAAAAATACAGAGGAATTCAGAAAACATACAATAGTGTCCCATACCTACCTAAAATGTTAACATCAAACCTGTAGCTCACATTGATTTTCAGTTTCAAATAATACATTATTAAATCAAATCAGCAGTTAATTTCAAGTACAAGAAACATTTGACTTTTGTAATGGAAGACTTAGATATAAAACAACGGACAATTTTTGTTAGTGTCCCTGTTCAATGTGCCTATTTTTGTGTGTGATACAGAAAAGAAGAGCTATTATGAATATGCAAAAATTTGGAGGCCCCCTCTTCCTCCTCCACTTTTCTTAAAAAAACTGACATCTTGTTGTCATGTTGTGACTTTATACTTTGGCAATGAAAAAGACTGGGTATGAACTTTATGATTCTGCTGTCAGCACTTTTATGACATCAGTAGTGTAACCAACTGGATCTAATTTCTTTATGTAAGAAGGATTTCCCTCTTTAATATCCACTAATCAACTAATGGAAATCTACTACAAAGGATAACGTGATACCGATACAAATACAAACTGAACTGTTTCAATATGTCTTGTTGAGTTCCTGAATCAGGTCCCAATCAATGATCATGGTAAAACTGTATTGTTTCTTTTACAAAATAGACAAAATACTAAAAATAAGAAGGGTTCACTAGATTGTCCAGTGGCAATGGTTGTCAAGAGAAGACTTGTACCTATTTCCTGAGACAACTGGTGCAGAAGCAAGAAAAATCTTCAACTAAGAAGATAAAGTATGACAACAGAATCATTATTACATACATGGCTTCATTTTTTAAATTCCAGGAAAAATATAATAATGTGGCTACTTTATTTAATCAGGCAGAAAACGTGCAGTTTATCAAGTCTAAGAAAATTACTTATATAGTATGCCGATATGGGGGACTGTCAGACAGCATATTACATAGCATACTGTGGAGGCTATAAACGTGTTTCCCTGAATTTGATACCATTGCCCTTGAAGGGTAAAATGTGAGCCAAGAAAACATTTTTTTCCATCCAATTTAACAATAAACTAGGCACTATGCAAAGAACTAAAGTGATCGGTGCTGACAATCAAAGGATTATACAAGCTTGTTAAATAATTAATATTCAAGCTCCCTCTTCTGTGTGACACACATAAGCATTGTATAGAAACATAAACTAATAAACAAGAATGTGTTAGAGAAATTGCATAAATACAAAAAAATAATAATAATAATAATTACAGTTTAAAAAAATCATAATTTCTATGTTTTAATTGATCCCTGTTACCAGTCAACACGATTAATTATTGCCTAGGTAATCCTATCATACATCCCACTCTGCACAACATAATGGATTAAAAGTAAACCCCGTCTCCCTCATGACATCATTAAAAAAAAAAAAAAAAAATCACCTACCTCTGAAATGACTTTGTTGATCTCTTTAGTATAAAGTACAATTTTTTTTTTTAAGAGTTTGTCAAGTTCTAAGTATGGAGATTTTTGTTATAATATAAATCACATTGTGTACAACACATTCATACAGAAAAAAAAGCCCAGTTTCTACAAATAAGAGGTAGAACTACTTCAAACTATATGTTTCCTGCTGCAGGAAAAGAATTCATTTTTTACAATAATTAAAAAAAGTTAAAAAAAATTAACAATATATAAGTTGAAGGTTAGGCCCCATAATTTATAGACAGGCTAGAATATATTAAATACTCTCCAGTAAATACGTAGTGTATTTATTAGCAGAATGCATAGCATAGGGGCTTATTACCTTATGGCAATTGGTTGTATATTATTGATACATTTACAAGTCAAGTACCAGTATATATTTCTTGTTGATTAATACTATAGTTCTGTTCTGTCATGGAACTGCAAGCAGCTCTAATATATGGAGTGGTCATGCTGATCATTCTACAGTATGTTGCATAGTTGCCTCAGTAAAAAAAAAACAGGAAGCACTGCATTCAGAGCAATACACGTGACAATTTCATCAGGCATTTGTCTTGTGTGATAAAAAGAATATGAATTTTCAGGGGGGACACAGTAGAAAGGCAATAACTTATTCTGACCAGAAATCAGCAGGATCAGTACACCAGTCTTTATATACAGTTCACAGTGGAAGTGCTCTAGTCAGTACAAGCTGTTTTAGAACTGCCAGCATGAGCATCATATAATGTCATGTTAACGTAGTGTTGATTTTTCGTTTGGCTATTGATGACGCAAGATCCGAAGAGGATGCAGAAAGTGGTTCGTAGTTTCATAATGTTGTCTCTGTTCCTCGACTTCTCCAGAAGTAAGTGTTGTCATCTGGCTCAAGCTCTATCCTAATTTGAGGCACAAGTCGTATGGGAGTACTTGGTGAGCTGCAAGAAAAAAAAAAGGTAAGTTATACTTGAGACATCAAATTTTATATTACGTAGCGGAGGTAGCTCAACCCTCCAGCTGTTGCAAAACTACAAGTCTCATGAGGCATTCCAACACTGACATTTACAGACATGACTCCCAAAGGCAGATGTGTGAGGGTAGTTCCGCAATAGCTGGAGGGCCACTGGTTGAGCACCCACCGTAAGCATGATAGCAATTGTAGGTCACATCCCTTTTTCCCTTTAAACACTATTCAATAATCACATCTAGTGACAAACATGTTTAGCTCTACTAATCACTCAATCATCTGCTCTTGGAGCAAATAATGCATGTTCCATCATTACTTTCTTCATTTTGACCAGTCCAGGACAGAAGGTTTTTACCTTAATGCATACATTGAATTAAGGTTAAAAAAAATGAAGGTTTTACAACTACTTTAAATTAGAGCTTAGGAGGCTGAAAGGTTGACAAATCAGGATGGGCTGAGCTGCTGAGAGAATGACTTTTGTGCTTCTGTAAGGAACTTTGAGGATGAATTGTTTCATGTTGTTTTCAGCTACAGAGGTCAAGGAGAGCTTATTTACTACTTGTTAAAGTGATTGTAATCGATAATCTGTTTTCATTTAACATACAAAAATATATTATACTTACTGTACCTGCTCTGTGCAATTGTATTGCACAAAGCAGTGTCTTACCTCCTCCTCTGGAGTCCTCTGCCAGTGCTCTCCTCTCCTTATTCCTATGAGTGCCCCCTCAGAAAGCCATGTGCTGAGAGGGCACCCTTGCTCGCACTCCTGAGCCGTGCTGCGTACGTTCATAGAAACACACAGCGTGGCTCGACCATGCCCCCTCTCCCTCTTCACACTAGTTGACTGGCAGAAACAGAAGCCTGTGTGGCTGCAGATGGGACCGGAACCTGACTCCTCCACCGATCCCGGATGAGCTCCAGTATTTAGGGACAGGGGGATAAGCAGGTAGTGGGGTATTTTTTACCTTAAAGCGGAGTTCTACCCATTTAAAAGTTAGCAGCTACAAAAAGTATAGCTGCTGACTTTTAATAACAGATACTCACCTGCCCCATGGTCCAGCAAAGCAGGCGCACAAAGTCTCGCTCCTCTCCCCTACCTCTCTGTGGCACCGGCATTGTAACTGTGGGTGCCCGGGTCTGGCTTTGCAGCCAGGTGCGCACTGCGCATGCACGAGCCGCGCTGTTCATTGTGAATGGCCAGGTCTCTTCTGAGACCTGTGACGTATCCCAGAAGATTGCAGGGAGGGAAAGAGGAGAGGTGAACTTCCTGCCGGTGCGGTGGCTGGGGAGGAAGTAGGAGCTGGGTGCTTGTCAAAACTGAACCCGCCCCCCCCCCCCAAAAAAAAAATACATGCCAAATGTGGCATGTCAGGGGGTCACCAGTACTTGAAGCGGACTTCCTTTTTTGAGTGGAACTCCGCTTTAACTCATAGAAGCACTTTAAGAACATATACATACTTACATGCCCACTACTTTGACTTGTGCTATTCTCAGTAACTACGGCCACCATGCATACCCATACCACAGCTGCTGTACCCGACAGATGTGGTAAGGTCTATTTTTTTCTATCTTTGGCAGAAATATTTAGAATACACTTTATCTTTTTAGGCTAATTACTGCACTTGAAGATCAATAAAACTGCTTACAAGGTGAAACCTCTCACTAGTTATCAAAAATATATTTAATTTTATGATTGTGTTTTGCATGTACACTGCCTGTAATTTGTGTGGGTAAACACTGACCTATATACAGTACTTGGATACATATATTGTAGCCCACTTTCAATTAACCCACTAGCTGATTCAGGTTTTTAATACTAGCATGTAATTTTATAAGCCTATTTACTCACATTTTTCTGTGGATTATACGCCTATTATTTGATTATGATTTGCTGTGATTATAGTAATATAATGCAAAGCCATTGTATGTACAGTACATGGTGCAACTAAAAACAGCAAAGGTAAACTTTTATTGAAAGGATACCTGATGCATCATTATTATGCACACAAGTTTATTAAATCGCCCTTTTCGATGTGCAGTCATTAATATACCTAATAAGAAAATCTTTTATGCAGCTGTAAGCCTATGCCTTGAATTTAGGTTGATCCTAAGTACTTGTTTTGAGCATTGCTAGCTATTATCATGCTGTTTCTGCTGTAATAAAGGGCAATAATGAGGTCTGGCACAGGGTGATTTCAACTTAAGCGGACGGTATCTAATGGCGTTTTACACCACTGTCAGTTTAACAGCAACTCTCAACATTTGTTGGAGAAACCTGAAGATGGGTAATCATCTCCCTACCTATCTTTATAAGGGAGAAATCTGCCCAACCTTTAATTTACCTATTTCTTGTAGACTGAATTAAATATGCATAGACACATCTGTTGCAACATGCAAACATTATTTCTTTATGAATCTGGGGAAAAAAAGCATTCGAGCATTCTAGTCACCATGAAAAACTCGTCTTATCACAATGGTGCACCAAAATATTACTTGAGCATAAAACCACGTTTCTGTTTTACTTTAATGTGGAATATGCCTCTCTATTCTTTACTCTGCCATGAACATTATAGAAAAACCTTGCTTAGCATGGTTTATATCTAATTTTAGAAGTCTTACAACTCTTTCTGTAATAACAAGTGGGACCACTTTGCTGGTTACAATAGCCATAGATACTGTTTGTGGATGAGCTAAAAAAATAGGAGCTCTTTCTCAACATTTAATGACTTGAAGTTGAGATACACATAGGTAACTAAAATGCAAATGCCCTAAGAGTCAAGAGGCATATCATAACTTTTATGATAGGGAGACACAGCATGTTTCACATTCTCTCACCAATACGCTATGTTCAGTACAGGTATAAATAGCAAATCATTCAGGATCATTTAGATCAGATTATTTACATATAAGATTGTAGACTCACACGTGAGTCCAAAGATCGTCACCCAGTTACCACAATCCAAATTCAGATAATTTTTCAATGTGTGGCATCTCAGATGATGTAATGCCAAAACTAGTAAGGTATTCTACTCCAAAACTATGTATTTATGTTGAAATGTTTTATTTGTACTCACTGACAATATAACTGGTCACTTACCAGCATTTACATTTCCCATGATTTCAGTAACTTTATCATTCAGGTAAGTGAACTATTAAGGGTCATATAAACCCTACTCTGAGCAACCATTAAATTTTTAAGTTTTAAAGATGTGAAAAAAAAAAAAAACGTTTGATAAGCACATATTAATGGTTACTAGATAAAGTCTTCCAAGCTTTGATATTTTGTGAACATGATTAAGTTAAAGGGTAAATCTAAATGAATATTATATAAATAAGTTACAATTGACATTCGTGAACATTGAGGTTTACTGAACATGGTCTTCTACTTTTGAATGTCAACGTCACTACGTGAAGGGAATGAAGGGAATGGTATTCTAGTTGGATTAGCATACTGGATTTCAGAACATTATTTGCTAGTCCATGTTAATATTCATTGTAGGCTAAGAAAAAAGTGAATGTTTTGTCCTTCAATGCAACGTTTCAAAAGTATTTGAAGAACTTTATGTGAAAATATTAAGCATCGATAATGGAATTGGAATAAATATAACCAATCCAGAGTTTTACAGTATATAGCAACATTTTCTACCTTAATGTGATATTTCCTGGTTTCAAATAATGGAACTTTACAAAATCAAATATAGTATAGCCAAAGCTCTCTAGCCATACTTCTATGGATTACAGGAGTGTTCTAAGTTCTGCACTCCTGTGATCCAGATTCAGCCGACAGCAAGCTAAAGCCCGCTGACAGCTGATGTTATAAAGCTGGTCCAGGCTCTGCAGGGATCTGGGATCTGCCCAGATGCCTGACTGGCAGATAGCTCAGCCTCTCAGTGTTTCTGCTTTCAGCCTGCCCTCCTCCACAGTCCTTGCTTCACTGAGTGCTGGAGGGGCAGAGCAGAGAGCCAGTGGTTGACAGTCACCAGCTCTCTGCTCACTGAAGAACAAGAACTGAGCAATCAGAAAATCGATGCAGCATCCACCTAGATGAGTATGAGTGTTTTTTTTTGTTTTGTTTTTGTGAATCCTGCACTTCTCTTTTGTAGCTAAATTCCAGGTATGGGTCTTATACACTGCATTTTGTTCAAACAAGGCTTGCAAGGTTTTCTGGGAACGGTGCCCATTCCCAGCATGGCAGTTACTCAGCATGGGACCAGGACAGCAAAGATCACTATAGTAGCATACACTACTACAGTGATTTCCAGCTTCCACTAAGATCCCACAGGTATGGAATATGCATAATTACATTGATCCAAGCTGGACCAATGCAACTATGCTAAAAAATACATACCTGGATTTCAGTTTTTTTTATTTATTACAGGTACTTATAGAGCTCCGTCAATTTACGCAGCGTTTCACACACTTACAAATGTTTTTTTTTTTTAAGAGAAACAAAAAAGGGAAAAATTCTGCGGAGAGACAAATTCCCAAAAGCTATGTGTAGGGCTGACTAAATTAATTATTTCACTTTTGACTTTTTATAAAAATTTTCTCACAGTTACAGCAACCAATCGTTTTGCTAGGACATGTTTGAAAATTATTACTGTTTAAAACTTTTCTTTCATAGTGAATAAAAACTACTACTGTAATTGGAAAGAAAGTTGGTTAATGCATTCATAGTACAACAGAATCCTCACCTTTGTTTGTGTGTCTGAAGAAATGGTAGTCTTTCAGCATGACGTGTGTCGGTCAAGGAATGTAAATGGCTTTTCTCCTGCATTAAATACATAAATAGGTAAACAGACAAAATTGCAAGTTGATTATACAAATAGCTACAATGTAATGACGAACTTGGTTATTAGTAAAATGAGGACATTCAGATTAATATTGGCCATTTTTCCAAGATTATGCTGCATGCCTACTTCAATGAATAGTGACTTCATGAGTATAAAAAATATACAAAATGCCTACTAGGCAAAAACAAAGTAAGAGTAGTAGTCTAAGACACTATGGTGAATAAATATTCCTATATCCTCCATAGGATAATCAGTTTGGCATTTTTGCACTACACACAACTTGACAGCCTTCACTGACAGTGATACAATTCACTTACCCCAGGTTTTAAAAGGCTAATGCCGCGTACACACCATCACTTTATGTGATGAAAAAAAACGATGTTTTTAAAAACGTCACTTTAAATGACCGTGTGTGGGGGAAAACGTTGTTTTATGTCTTGTGAAAAACGACAAAAAAAAATTGAAGCATGCTTCAATTTTATGTGTCGTTTTTCAAAACGTCGTTTTTTACTTCACAGAAATTGACCGTGTGTAGCAAAAAACGACATTTAAAACAACGTTTTTATACCCGCGCATGCCCAGAAGCTAGTTATGAAGCGAGCTTCAATGGAAAAACGTAGTGAACGTAACCTCGCTTTGCTAGAGCATTGTGAAAAAACGATGGTGTGTAGGCAACTTCGTCTTTGAAAATTGAAGTTTAAAAACATAGTTTTTTACTTCACAGAAAATGTCGTTTTTTTATCACATAAAGTGATGGTGTGTATGCGGCATAAGAATTGACAGCACAGGTTAACACCTTCCTCTTCTGTAGCTAAACTTTTTTTTTCATTCTTTCTTGTCAGGTTCTAAACAACTGAGAAAACCAAGGTATCTAGCCCTGTGGATAAGTCCAACACTGTACTCCCTCATCATCTCAGAGATGAGAGGTCATCGGATTGCTTTTGCAGACATTTTAGAAGCTCACATAGAGGATACAATAATGCAGGAGGTAATATAACAATAAACTTCTACCTCCTTCCTCCACCTCGATCCTTTTGCTTCTCACCTACCAGTGTTCTGTAAGGTTTTAGTCAATAGGTTTTCCAAGTGGTTGTTTAAGGTCCTTGGTTTTTCTATTGCTTTGGATTTCCTTGTTGGGTTGGTTCACCTGTGTTTGTTTTTTATGTGTCTGGCCCTCTGTTTGAAATGTCTTTAGACATTCCTAGGTTGCCGAATTATCCTCTAACTGTGTCCCTCAATGAATAGAAAATATAGGAGTTTTGAAATTACGGTAAAATCCTTTTTCTAGAGTATATTGAGGGACACAGCTCCCTACCCTCATATGCTATCCTTCTCTCTTTGGACTACTAGCTACAACTGTGCATGTGTGAAATAGGAGATGTTATAGCCTCAAAAGGGCTGACCTTCACTTTTCTATGAGCTTAGTATCCATTTCTCCTGTAGTTAGTAGTATAACCTAGGAATTCTTAATTCACATTCTCATGACCAGTCTTTGCTGTGTGATGTATGCTCTACAACAGGGGTCTCCAAACTGCGTCCCGAGGGCCCGATGTGGCCCTTTGGTAGCCTTTATCCGGCCCTTGGGGCACTATTCCTCCCACTGATATAAGGAACTATCACTCCCACTGACACCAACAATGGGGCATTATTTATTCTATGGATACCAATGATGGTATACTATTCCTCCTACTAATAGGGGCACCACTCCTCTCCTATTGACCACCAACCCTGAGGCCATGTTTATTCTCACTGATGATGGGCCTGACATTTTCTGCCCCTGTTAGCCACAATCCGGTCCCCCTAAAGTCTGAAGGAAAAGAAACTGGCCCTTTGTTTGAAAAAGTTTGAAGAAACCCTGCTCTACAACATGTGCTAAAGGGATAATTGACCAAAATCAATATGTTTTAAGAACAACTGCTATATAAAAAAATTCTGGGTTGGAAATCACTTATTTTAATACATACTGGACAACTAAATGATAAAATGTACTTGAAATAAAGTTATATAATAATAGCATGAAATTACAGATTTAATCAGAGAATCAGAATTATTTAGGTACTTTCAAAGGTACATTTATTTATTTAGGTACATCAAAGCAAAAAGCTATTGGCAAAATACACAAATATGAACAAGATAGTCATTCTGAAAGCTCATTGCTTCTTCTTGTCTTTTTTATGAATGTGAACTTACACATGTATAGCTTAGAATGTAAACAAGGTAACTGCTTTTGCAAACTGGTCCTTTATAACATGGGAGCTATAGTGTAAATAAGACATGTAACCTGGTTGTGGCAGGCCAATTATTTTTCTGCTCACTGCGAAATTCTTTCAATGCATATAAGCTCATAGCTCAACTAATACTTTAATCCCATCACAGATCTCCTCCTAATGTCCTTGTAATAAAGATGGAAACAACCAGCTTTCAGCAATGCACAGAACGTTGTGTACATGGAACAGATCACAGGAGAGGAACATATAACATTATGCATACATGCACAAAACTTAATATAATTATAATCATGGGATGATTTTAAATAAAAAAAACACACACAAGGGATAGCATGAATACAATTATATACCCATAGTTGATTAGAACAAAATCACTTATTGATGAGAATGATGGTGGTCCATGATAATTTAGATTTGTACCCCAGTGATAATGATTAGAGTCAAGATGTTAATGAGGTTAAATAAAGTTTTTTTTTGTTTTAAAGGTTAAACAGCAAACAATAAAAGAAATAGATAATTGAAGAAACATCAAGAGGACAACGTACCATTTTAAAGGACTCTACTTTATTTCTTTGTTTTATATATCTATGGTATTGTTACTGTCGTATTGCATACAACATAGTAAATAATGGGGGCAGCCATCATTTTTGTAAATATGCATGCTCTGCTTTTTGCTTAGTAATGTTATACAGTAATTGTTTTATACTTGTACTTGCTCTGACAGCAAGTCTTTAAGTGTGATCAGACAGAATGGAAAAGAGGGCACTCTATGTGGCTTTCATTTTTGCTGCAGTACAGATAACTACTGAAAACAAAATTTACAAATCTGTGGTGCAGTCATCAAATATGGAGCAATGTGCATGTAAAATATGTGAAAATTCAGTAAAAAACATGTAATCATTTAAAACTCTCAATGGTTTCCCATTAAGATCTCAATTGGTGTGAGTTGACAATGTGCAATAAAAAAGGTATATTGGGTTCTGCTTTATCTGCATGAAGTAAATAGCTAAAATGGTGGCTCTCCAATAAAATAAAGAGTTGTATATATAACACTTGTCTGCACACAATGCTATAAAGCATGCATTCATCTGTTATAGCTTCAAGATCAAAGGGGTCTCATTTGATGTTAATCTGGGATCCCAAAACATATGGTCCCAGGTATAATACAATAACCCTTTGGGGGTAAAATAAGTTCTAACTGTGATTCTAAACTACAGACTGCATATGTCTGGGACAGAGCAAAGTTTCAAAGTGTGATCTGTGCCCCTTTAGGAATTTAATAATATTTAATATATATCGAAAAGGAAACACTTGCCTATAACTCAGTCATAGGGAATAAATGCAAAACTGTTTTGTCCACACACACATGTGATCACAAGTTAAGATTCTTAAATATTTGAGAACATTGCCTGTCTTATCTGTCTGGAGCACAGTTAATTATTAAAATGATTAAATGATGTAGACATATGGACACTTAAAGATGAAGGAGACTGTAGTTAAAGTTGGAAGCATGACAAGATATTAGTGGGGAAAATAATTAGTACGTGAAAGGAGAAGGTGTGAGAATGGCTGTTTTTGTCACACGTGGCATGCAAGAGGTTACATCTACTCACTCTCACCGGGTTTGCTATCAGATAAGAATGGTTCCTGTTCCATGATGTCCATTGGGATTTTTATACTGGGGACAGTTTCTGTATAGGGACTGTCGGACTGAAAAGAAATGTGTACAAGTTCTTAAATGAAACATTGTTACTTGTTTCCAGATCATCCTTCTTCTTGCTGAAAAGTTTGCCATGCACCAGACCCAAAGTGGCTAATTTTCAAACATAACCTCTTTCTCTCATAAGCACCTTAATGGCAGGATTCAGAGTTCAGTTGTGATTTCTAGTGGTGCGACAGCCTGTGTAACAAGCTAGTGGACATCAATTCAAATCATTTATGCCTGAATATATAATACAAACTAACACACTTTCTTTTTAGTGAATATATATATATATATATATATAGATATATATATATATATATATATATATATATATATATATATATATATATATATATATATATATATATATATATATATATTCTTGTCTTTTACTATTTGTTTCATCTACAGCACATAGATGAGTTGGGCAGTCGGGCTGCTGTTCTGCCTTTTCAGCAGTCCTACATTTGTTTCCCCTGCTCTAATCAACAGCAATCTTGCTCTCTCAGCAGCAATATTTGGAAGTGGATTGCTTGATTGCTGTGCAGTGCTTAAAGTAGACCTATAGGCAAACCTTTTTCATTTGGGATAGAGTAGGGGAGGGTTAAAAATTTGTACTTTTTTTGGCAATCTGTGTCCCATTGGGCAGATTTACCTTCACTTTGTGTCCCAAACCCAAACAGAAAGTGAGAGGAAATCCCTGCAAATTAGGGGAATTCCTTTGGGGGCCCTCAGGTCACCAGAATTAGTGTCCCCTTTGGAAGATTTCCCCTCTATTACTTTTCTGGGAACAACCAAAAGTTGGGCAATTCTTTTACTAACAGGGCTACATACAGCAATAACATGTGTTTAATCCATCTCCACTCAGATGCACAGGGTGTTTTTAAGGTCAATAATGCCACTATGACCAACGAGGAGACTGGGATGGGTGGGGCTAAGTTAAATATTTACATTAAAAAGTGAGATTTTCCTAGCTCTTTAACTGCCTATACCTCTGGATCTGAAGTGTTTAAAATCTTTATCTTTTATTACCAGATGCTCATTTGGAACTTGAGTCTAAATCAGGAGCACAATATTAAAACATTAACTGGTATGTGTGTATTATCCAGGAAGGAGCAATCCCCTGCTGAAACAACCACACAATTACAGTATATTAGGTAATTTGATTGGCCTGGGAGAAATTACTAACACTGATAAGATATTTTAACCCAAGCACTCGCAGCTCTCTTCAGCTTGCAGTGTCCCCTTATTAAGCCTTGACTTACCACTTCTAATGTTACATTCAGCTGCTTCAGCTTACAGAAATAGGAATAAATATAGTAAGGTTTGCATAAAACGTATACATACTGCTATGAATAGCATGAACTTAAACAAAGCTGATTAAACCACAGAGTGTAACAACCTCATCATGAGATTTTTACTGAAAACACATGTGCGTCTGTCCATCGGACATGAGAACTAATGTTAATGTTTTCATCTAGGAAAAGAACTCTAGACTGCTAATAAAGGCATTAAAATGGATCTGCCAACTTAACAGGTGTAGCATAGATTTTTTTTTTCAGATTTATACATACAATCTCATCATGACAATTTTTCTAATCCGAATCATAAAATATCTTTAAAAAAAAAAAAATCACTAAAGTAAAAGTGAACTAATAAAAATAATGTAAAATAATAGAAATAATTCAAATGGGACACTAAACGTTATTTAAAGTCAGTTTGAACATGAAGAAATGTACTAATGCTAAAGTGTATTTCCCCTTTTGCAGTCAATTATGAGAATAATTATTATTATTGTAATATGTTCACGCAGCGTACTTATCAATCAATTTTACAAGAATGTTTGCTTGCACAGCAGATGGAAACTACCGTTTTGGAGTTTTCAGAAAAGAGCAAGTAAATAAAAAAATGTCCTTAATTACACATGAATGTGAACATGTAACAAATATAAAGTAGGCGCTATCCTAATTTATTTGGCTGTAAACGTGGAATTACACTTTAACCACTTCAATACCAGGCACTTACGTCCCCTTCCTGCCCAGGACAATTTTCAGCTTTCATCGCTTTGAATGACAATTGCGCAGTCATGCAACACTGTACCCAAACTTAATTTGTATCATTTTCTTCCCACAAATAGAGCTACTCTTGGTGGTATTTGATCACCCCTGCAGATTTTTTTTTTTGGTAATCAAACTAAAAATAACCCAAATTTTTGAAAAAAATACGTATTTTTTTTTGTTTCTGTCATAAAATTTATTTTTTCCTTTCACTGATGGGCACTGATGAGGCTGCACTGATGAGGCAGCACTAATGAGTTTGCACGGATAAAGTGGCACTGGTGGGCACTGATATATAGAATTGATGGGCACTGATAGGCGGCACTGATATGCAGCACTGATGGGCACCAATAGGCGGCACTGACAGGCAGCACTGATTGGCGGTACTGATTGGCACTGACAGGTGGCACTGATGGGCAGCACTGATGATGAGGTACTAACAGGTGGCACTGTGGTGGGCAGTGATTGGCAATGCGGTGTGCAGTGATTGGCACTGTGGTAGGCAGTGATTGGCACTGTGGTGGGTATGGATTGGCACTGTGGTGGGCACTTGCAGAGTTTATTATTGGTGCACTGCTGGGCACTGGTTTGCAGGTGATTGGTACAGTTGAGGGGGCTGTGCTGATAATCAATGTGCTTATCATCACAGACCCCCCCCCTCCTTTGACAGGGAGAGCCACCGATCAGCTCTCCCTGTCAGCGTTAACCGAGAAATTCCATTTACCGACACTTCCTGGTTCACGCGATGTTTAGCTGTGATTGGTCACAGCTGATCAAGTGGTAAGAAGACTCAAAGGCTTCTTATCACGATCGGAGATGCGGCGTGTCAGACTGACACGACGCACTCGCGATCGCCAAAATGCATGTTATCCTGCTGGACGTCAATAGACGTCCAGTCAGGATAACAAAACCACTTCCCGGACGTCAATGTGCTATTGACCGGGCGGGAAGTGGTTAAGGTAACATGCAGGTCAAATATTTTCCAACAGCAGTGAAAGTCCCCGAATATTCCAGAGTAATCTAGTGAATATGGAGATATATATATATATATATATATATATATATATATATATATATTTATTTGCAACTGCTAAATTACTGATTGTTTGAGAACCCATTTAAATCTGAGCCTTAGGTCGTGTGTACATTGTGTTTCGTTAAGGCAGCTCATTTATTTGCATGGGCTGCTCAATGCACCATAATGCCCAAAAAAGGCATGCAGCATTTTAAGTAAAGCAATGCACTACAAAGCACAGTAGTGCATTATCGTGCATTGTGGTGTTCTGCAGCGCAGGTGAGTTGGGAAAGTGTGGGCTGGATCGTAAAGTAATGCATTATGATTACCAATTTGCATATACTGTAGCTATAGTAGTATTTATATAGTATTATTCAGGTCATGGGTGGATGACCTTGGCACACACAGTAGTTTATGTACTGCTTCCAGATCATAAACTGTAAGATAACTTTATTAATTACTAGTTACTACAGAAACATGCAACATACAGGAATACAACAAGAATATACCAGGGCTTCCTATCTCATCTTATCCACAACTGTGTTGTTTGCCCGGTATTCTCACGAACAGCACATTAAGTTTTACAGTAGAAGGGCCATAAATCTATGTTGTTCAATAACAGTTTTTCTATGTTGCTTTTGTGCTAAAAGCAACATAGTCTCTGTTGCTGTCTTAAACCTCCCTGGCGGTATGATTCTGTCTGGAATTACGTACCAAAAGCGGTACAATTATTTGCAAGGAAATTTGGTGATTTGTACTGTAGGCCTGTAATTCTTAGGAATAACTCACTTAAATCTGACCAAACAAGAGACTAATAGGCATCCCGGGTATGACATTTTTTTAAAAACAAAATTATAAATTATAATATAATAAATAATTATAAATAATTATAACAAATAATAATATAATTCTAATAAAAATTATTCAATAATGTAATCAAATCAAAATCACTGAAATTTTCTCAGTTGCAAAATTGTCGCTGTCATTATTTTTTTTTTTTTATGACCATGTTCCCCACAAATCGCTATCGCACAATTCTGCAAGTGATTATAATTTATTATCGCTGTTTTTTAGCTGATCTAAAACCATTTTTGACATAAAGGGACACTTTTGGTTGCTATGGACAATCTACAGTTTGCAGGGAGAAAGAAAGGTTTTTATTATATAAAATGACATGTAGGGCACTGGGAAGACCACTAGGGACAAGGGGGGTGTGTTTTTTTTACATACAGTACTGTAATCTATAAGATTACAGTATACTGTATGTAATGTGTTTGTTTACCTTTTTGAATTTGGCGCCGATCTCCGCTCCCGTGCGTCGTAACGTCGCAGGGAACGGAGATCGGTGGGACAGGAGGACGCTGTGTGAATCGAGCGAGGTCCCGCTCGCTCACACAGCGCGGTGACATCGCTGGATCCAGGACAAGGTAAGCCAGCGCGCGCTGCAGGCTCTGCATGTCTACCCCGAGCGTGACTCGGGGATACCGATTTCAGCATAAAAAACCCACCCCGAGTCACGCTCGGGGATACCGCCAGGGGGGTTAAAGCATATTTTATGCAGTGAACATAACTCTGTCTGAAAAAAGGTTAAAATCTAAAACACTTCTTATGTAGTACCGTAATTCTCTAAGAGCTTGCTTGTTTTGGTACAGCTTATACATAACATAGTGTACAGCATTTATTCCACAGAGCTATAAAAATGTGAGCATTTAATCATGTATTTATATAGAGTTTTCTTTGCATTTGCAGCCTTATGACACTGAATACATTGTTTTCTTGATTTGGGCTTTATATGAATAGAAATTGAAACATAAAAGCATATCAACTGTATAATTTTCAAATCACTTACATGGCCACACCAGATTTTGTTGCAGTGCCTAAAACAATGTACCTATAACTGTAACTATGAACTTTTAATATCACTGTGAAAGAATTGTGGTTCACTCCTTTTTGGCAGGGCTTCCGATAAGGGGGCATTACCGGTCCCCCTGTATGGGGCCTGGGCCAGCAGGGGGAAATCAGATATGGGCAGGGAGGGTGATCGTGCGGTGGGGGGGGAGCAATATCTTGAACTGATCGCTTGTTTGACTCTCTCTGCAGCAGCTGAAAGATGGCTGGGGGACAGGAGGAGAAGGGATTGGATCCAGTCATTTCCCCCCTGCTACACCGATCACCCTCGCTGTGCATCATCTTCTTCCCTCTGCTGCACTGGCAACCCAATGTTAACAATACAATTGTATCTCCCCTATAATCTTCAACTTAGTAATGGAACCATTATTAGATCGCATATTAGATCTAACAATAACATAACTGGTATCAACATTGAACCCCACGAACACAAAATCAGCTTATTTGCTGCTGACGTAATTTTAATGCTGACTAATCCCTCATCATCCCTAGTAGAAGTTCAAAAAATTCTCTTGTGGTTTAGCAAAGTCTCATACTACAAAGCAAATGACACCAAATCATACATCCTAGACCTAGTAATAGATGCCATAACACAAAACCTCCTCCAACAGCAATTTCCATACACATGGGCCGATACAAGCATATCCTATCTAGGTATACAGCTAACAAGATCCACTAAAACACTTTTCCAGCATAACTACCTTCCCCTTCGCACTAAACTACAACCAGATCTCCACAACATGGCCAAATTAGAATTTTCATGGATAAGTAGATTAGCGGTGCGCAAAATAATGCAATTTCTCCAAATCATATACCTTTTTAGAACACTCCCAATCCCAATCAGCTACTTGAAATCTTTACAATCCCTATTATACAGATTTGTTTGGAATGGAAAGAGATCCAGATGTGCACACTCCAAATTAATCAAACACAGACTTAGTGGGGGCATACTATACGTTGACTTCTACAACTGCTACTTGGCATCCATCTTGACGCAACTTAAAGAATGGTTCTCCCCTTCCCCAAACACGATTTGGGGTTTAATAGAATCATCATGTAGCCCCCATTACCCTCTATCCTCATGGCTATTCAGTGCCCAACTAGGAGCACGTGTCCCATCCTACATTTCTCCGACCATCATAGTAACACTCCGGTCTTGGAAACTGTTGCTTCAACAAGCCCAAACATACCCAAAGACTACCCCCTTGAAGACTCTCTTATCAGTGTTAGGCCCTTTCATAGCCCAAATATACTTTACATTATGGATCAAAAAAGGAATAACCTACATTAACAACCTATATACCTGGAAGCTCTTTTAAAACATTCCCATCCCTTCAAAAATAATATAATCTCCCACAAGGCAATCTATACCAATACATGCAAATACGGCACTGCCTTTCAAAAATCCCCTACTGTCAGCAATACATTCAACTCCCAGCATGGTCCTTTCTAACCTCCCCCACCTCACAACAAAAAGGGATCACCATGTTTTATAATATCAGCCAACAGAAATGTACATTCACCAAATCTCTAGACCCCTTGTCCCCTTCTCCCAAGCCTCTTTCCAGGATTTTATCCAGAGCCCGACCTTTCCTCTGAAATATCCTACCCAATCCATACTCTGCCTTCAGGCAGATCCTTGAAAACTCATTTACTTTGGGAAAGCTATCCCAACTCTACCTATCAATTTAAATTTCTCGATCAACTTATCCCTGCATAATTATAAAAAATACATTATCACTTGCCTCTTTTGTTAGATAAACTCTCATGAGCAGGGCCCTCTGAACCTTCCTGTATTGGATTGTATCTTAACTGTACAGTCTCTCTTAATTTTGTAAAGTGTTGTACAATCCATAATTAAAAAATCTCTTTTGCTAACAGATTATAATCATCAAACAACCCTTTAACTCAACTCAACTATAAGTATATGGCAAATGAGTACCTAAAATACATTATTTAGCCAGTAAAGCATTCAAGTGCCTAGCATTATGCCTCAGGAGAGCTCTTTAATGTATTGCTGACTTTCCACAATGAAAATGATTTAGGCCCACATCTGGGATTACTAGGTCTTTCATAAACTCTCTGCCCATTGCCATTATTTTAGATGTCATCCTATTTGCACTGTAACGAAAATGAATGTGCCTGCTGCAAAGTTGATTACATTTAAGATCATAAAAGTATGTATAAATCTGAAAAAAAAATCTATGCCACATCCATTAAGTTAGATTATCCCATTTAATACTTTTATTAGCAAGCTAGAGTTCATTACTTAGATGCAAACATTAAGATTAGTTCTCATGCCTGACTATGGACAGACACACATACAAAGCTTAAACGTTAAGCTGGGATTAGAATACAAGGCATCAAAATGCCATTTCAGAGCTCATAATCATCCAAACATTTGACATTGTCATTTTGGATTTTAGAATGGGTAATATGTGCATTGTAAATGGACTGTGGCAGAACTTTTTACACTTTCTGAGAGGGTGAAATAAAGGTGAACTTTTCAAGCTGTATTAAGCACTCACATACAATGTCCATTATCCAATGGAAAAATAGATGTATCATTGCACAGCTACTAAGCAGCAAGAACAGGTAACCACTATAAAAGTTAACAAATAAATTACAACAACAGCGTATTTATAGCAATATCATCATTAAAACTAGGAAAATAAATATCATTTTATATTGTTTAAGCATTTATTTGGTTTTCCATACTTGCATATATTTTATTCAGTAAGGTGCTTGTGTACTGATCATTGATAGAACATAACATGTCATAGTTGGCTAAGTTTAGAACCATATTGCTCTATTATTCCTTCCAGAATTGTCTTGCTTCAGGGTTACAGTCTGCTTTTTACTAAATTAGATTGAGTATTACTGAAGGATAAACAAAGGGAACCAATGCATTACCTGCTGAATACAGAATCTCTAAGGGCCAGATTCACAAAAGGGATACGCAGGCGTATCTGCTGATACGCGTCGTAGCCCTGTTTCTATCTATGCGGCTGATTCATAGAATCAGTTACGCATAGATATCCCTAAGATCCGACAGGCCGCCGCTGGGGGGAGTTCTTGTCGTAAACCAGCGTCGGGTATGCAAATTAGCACTTACGGCGATCCACTAAACTTTTTCCAGTCGGAAAGTCGCCGCAAGTGTTAGTTTGCCGTCGCAAAGATAGGGCTGCTTTTACAAAGTGTAAAATTAGTACACCATGTAAAAGTATACCCGTCTTTCCCGCGTCGCTTTCAAATTTAAAAAAAATAAATAATAATTCCCGGTGCAACTCTTTTTTTCCCGCCGCAACTATTTTTTACCCGTCGCGATTCACAAAACCTCGGCGCATCGTAAATTCGCGCAAATCACGTCGGGAAATTTGCGTCGGGAGCATGCGCAGTACGTCCGGCGTGGGAGCGCGCCTAATTTAAATGGGACTCGCCCCATTTGAATTGGCCCGCCTTGCGCCGGACAGATTTAGGATACACCACCGCAAATTTCCAGGTAAGTGCTTTGTGGATCGGGCACTAACTTGGAAAATTTGCGGCGGTGTAACTTAAATCGTTTAAGTTACGTTGCGCCCGGGCAACGTGAATCTGGCCCTAAGAACCTGCCACAGAGCTATTGGGACTAACGTTCAGTCCTGACTATTCCATTATATTGAAATGCTTCTTCCTAGAAGCAAGCTTATATCACAAGCTTCAGTAAGTTTGTGTCCCCCACCCCCCTCGAAATATATCATACATTGGAAATACGTAAAGTTATGAAGACATTAAAATATATTATGTATTATGAAACAAAAAAATATATATATATTATGTGAAACACCATTGGAAAAAAAATAATAACCAACACATTTAATGTATATTAATCAGATTAGAGAACACAAAATAACCATCATGAGCTGTTGTTAGGAAAGTGGACAATATCTTACATCTTCATTGTCACTGTCTACGCTTCCCTTCTTCTTCTTCTTTTTCTTATCATCTTCTTTCTTCTTCTTGTCTTTCTCAGGGATGACATCATCGAGGAAGCTGAGATCATGCTGGGAAAAGAGGTAGTCCATAGCCTTCCTTACTGCTACAAGGGCAAGGATCTGCAAAAACACAAGTAGATGTCTGTAATTACAGAAATAGTGCACAGCTGGAAAAGCGACACAGTGAACCTTCCCCACAAGGTCATGTACAGTGATAAAAACACTTTAAATTATTTTGTGTAGCCACAGTCAGAAGGGTTATAACCATTGTAAGCATGTCTGTAAAGGTTTACCTTTATCCACGTCATGGTACAGTATAGGTGATAACTCCTGTCATTGGACAATAACATCTGTCTTGACACGTGTTGTCACCATAATGATTGGATTTAATTGACTTAGTTGTCTATGTGACTTTAAATGCTGGGGTATGTCCCTAACCCTCAATTGAATAAAATAAGTTATTTTGATAAATGGTGCAACGTGTTCAGCATGTCTGGTATAATGCTCATTTATTCACACGACAATCTGCAACTTACAAGATAATGTAGTGATATCAGGCATATACATGTAAGATCAGCTTCCAGGGATACTGTAGACCTTTGCAGAACAGGATAAACTTCCTTGGGAGAAAATACAGCACCTGTAGCTGTAGGAAACCTCCCATCCACATCCATAGGCTCCAGTGACAGCTGAACCCTGCTCGGCCCACCTACATCTGGATGATTAATGGACAATCGGACCTACATGAGGCGGAAGACCCACATGTTATAAGGCCCTTAATCCTTTACTTCTGTAAGCTGCTATTTACATAGCTTGCTTTTCAATCACCTCCTGCTAGACTCAGTCTGCTGTCCCCAATGGTGTCACCTTTGCATTACAGCTACAGGTGCTGCAACCCCTCCCAAGGAAGCTCATCCTGTTCTGAGCGGGTCCATCCCCAGAAGCTGACCCTGAATGACGTTTCTACATGTAAATGCCTGATATCACTGTATTGTCTTGTAAGCTGCCAAGTGTTGTGTGAATAAATACGTTTTTATACTGCTAGACTCAGATGCACCCTCTGCAGTCCTTATCTATGTAGTGTAGAACAGCCTTTATTAAACATAGTTCCCAGGCACCCTAGGGTGTCTTTAGGTTTCTTGAGGGGTGCCTTGGCAAAATACCTAAAAATTGCCCAAAAATGTATACAAGCCAGCAGGTGAATCACGTCTGCCTTCTAGTCACACAAAGCTGCATGTCTTTATTGTGCACTACTTCCACCTTCCGGCCACCGGTGTCCTAACAACCAGTGAGAGTTTTTTTTCATAAGAAGGGTGTTGATCACTTGCACAGCATACTTGTGTGACCTTCCCCTGCCCTTCCTCATCAACACTGTGGGTCACGTTAGCTGAGTGATGGATAGAAACTGAGGGAGAGGAGAAACACTGGAATACTAATCTATACTAGTGTAAAAAAGTGTATTTGCTTTGTAAGAATAAATCACCTCTAATGTTGGGTGTCCTACACGTGTTGATGCTGCTGCATTATGTAAAACTATTAGAATAATTTTTTACATTTTATAATGGGGGGCCTTGAGATTGTCCATAATTTTGAAAGGTGCTGCTCTACAATGTATTGGAATCACTCCACTACTTCACCTGGACCCACAAGGCCACCTTCCTCCAGTGTGTTGGTCACATACACTTCTGAGCCATATCTTTCCACATACATACTGTATATTACAGAAAATGATAAGATGGTGAGTTTAGGATTTCAGGTGACAAAAAGAAAACCTTGCAAATGGCTAAATGAACACACCTAGACATTATTTGTGACCTGAGGACATTAGGTTGGTATATGTAAGCCAATGCAAATCAGTTACATAATATCAGAATTTTAATGCAAAGGTAGAGTCAGTGAATACATTGCTTGATTCTCCATAGGTCCAAAAAAGAAAGACGGTGACCTATCATTTTAATTGCTATTTTAGATCGATCTACATGTAACGTAATAAGCTATTTTGGCTACACTCACAACCACATAAAAAGAATAATATAATATTTTTGAGAGCTGACAGGCCCAAAACTAACTTTCTCTTTATCTAAAAACATAAAGATTTCTTTAAACGAAGGATTCAAAGACACCGGCCATGCAGTTTGACACACTTTGATGCTTTATAGTTATATCTTTTATATGAACTCACCATTACTGGGAATACAATAGCTGCCACTGTAGATTTTAGGACCCAAAGCAGTGCTAGACATACAATCTGAATAAAAGTGAACAGATGCACCCTGCGTAGAGGAACATGGCGTAAATAAATGAAGTCCGGCTGGTGCTTGGCGGGCATCAAAAGCAACTTCAGGCGATCCATGAACTACAGTAAATAGAAAGAAAAATGCAAAAGAATGTTATTAAAAAAGTGACCTTCATGACAAGGGATGGATGTCAGAATAGTACAGAGTACTGTTGTTGGCTTCACGTGACTCAAATGGTGAAAAAGTTACCCAGCTTTCTCGATACTTTTTTTTTAATGGTCACATTTTTTGATAGACTAAAAATGTGTTACATTTCCTTTTCTCCAAGTTGTACATACAGGTTTTTTCACATCTACTAAAAAAATGTATGCTTTCATGAACAAAGAATGAAGAAATATTTCCCTGACCTCTGTAGAGATCAAGACTTCTACACCATTGAGCACCAAATTGCAATTTATTTGTTAAATTTGAAGAGCAAAGAAATGAAAGTTAAGAAACATAAAGGCTGTAAAATTCAGGGTTTCAGACTACAATTAACATAAGTTCTAAAATGTGACTAATGACATACCTGTACTCCATTAAGTGAAGCCACCCCCATGTATAAGAAGACACCATACAGGACAGGCATGGGGATAAACTAGAAAAATATGAAATACGAAAATGTTAGATCAATGTATTATATCTAATATTATACTGAATTATTATTATTATGTAAGATGTATACAAAGCCAACAGTATGTGCAGCTCTTTACATTATAAAGCGGGGACAGCACAGTTACAATACAATAGAGTTAGGAGGCCTCCGCTCCTGAGACCTTACCATCTAATAAAGCAGTCAATTATAAAATACAATAAAAAAAAAAAAAAACACACTCACTAGAAGACCACTTTAAAATGGAATTAAAATTTGCCCTTTGATCGGCAAGTTCTAATTTCTATGGCATCTCATTAGTGCTCTCTGTGTTCTGTGAGATCACTAGTTCCCAACTGCAGCAGAAATTACTTTTCACAATAAGTTAATTAAGCCTCTTGCCAAATCCCTGGGACCTTGGCAACAAAGCTGTATAGTACACGTCAGATACATTTAATTACATTATATGTTCCTTAGCCAGAATTTTTTTTTTTTTTTACTATTACATAGGTCACATAAAGAATGGCAGTTTAAAATGATTTCTAAAATTTCTAAAACAAAAGGAGATTGCTGAGACTTTGTTACTGTTGTAGTATGCTGGACAACCAACACATGCATGCTTCAGAGACACCATTAGATGGCAGTGTCAGCTCATTTACTGTTCCCTACCTAAATGGCACACAGTACGTGTTCTTCTCTTCTCTGTCTTTATAATAAAATCTCATAGTTCATTTTTTTTATCATTTATTTATTCTTTTCTCAAGTATTCTCACAAAGAAAAACACAAAACAACACACCAGAACAAAACAAAACAATCGCTAAGTAGAAGTAGACAGATACACAACCTAAAGTATAGGAGGCGAGATGGGTTAGAACAGGGGTCTCCAAACTATTTAAACAAATGGCCACTTTATTGCCCTTCAGACTTTAGGAGGGCCGGATTGTGGCCAGCAGGGGAAGAAAATGTCACAAACCTGGCATCAGTAAGAACAAATATGGCCTCAGGGTTGGTGGTCAATAGGAGGAGTATTCCCCCTATTAGTAGGAGGAATAGTATCCCATCATTGGTATCAGTGGACGATATAGTGCCCCATTGTTGGTGTCAGTGGGAGGAATAGTGCCTCATATCAGTGGGAGGAATTGTGGGAGGAATTGTGCCCCAATGGCCGGATAAAGGCTAGCAAAGGGCCACATCTGGCCCTCGGGCTGCAGTTTGGAGACCCCTGGGTTAGAAGACCTGGCAGTTTTTATTGCGATCTGTGTCCCCATGAGGAAGATTCACCTTCTCTATGTGTCCTGTTTACCATTATCATTTTAAGTTAAAGTAAAAGAAAAGGGGAAGAGGGGAAATCTTCCAATAGGAACACAAATAAAAACGGATGAGTGCACCCAAAGAAGTAAGGAAAATGAAAACTGTGGAATATCTCCCCTACAGGGGTGGAGCTTACCACAGCCAGAAACAATGTAAGTTATTGGTCCTTTGAGTGCATCACTCTCAGTCCTCAAACTCTGTCTCGGATGGTCATAGGGGGACACATGGAATGAGACAGATAGACACAAATACAGATAATAGTGCAGTAATCTACATATCAAAACTCCCTATGTGTAATAAACAGATCCCCTATGGTAATGCCCGTACAGAGAAATCACTTGTAAATGAGCCAAAAGACGCAATGACGCGTTTCGTCACTTCCGACTTCAACAGCCCAACAAGGAAGCAGAGTTGCGTTCCACAGCCGACCAGCCGGATTCAACCATCACAGCATCACGCTCCATAGGACCAGTACGGCCTCTGGCGTTGAAAGGACGGCGGTGACTGCGGTGATATCTCTCTGCTTACCTTAACTTTTGGCTCATTTACAAGTGATTACTCTGTACGGGCATTACCATAGGGGATCTGTATATTACACATAGGGAGTTTTGATATTTAGATTACTGCACTATTATCTGTATTTGTGTCTATCTGTCTCATTCCATGTGTCCCCCTATGACCATCCGTGACAGAGTTTGAGGACTGAGAGTGATGCACTCAAAGGATGCACTCAAAGTCTGTGTGTCTACATATATATGATCTTCCAGCTGGCACACTGAAAGAGAAGTGCGTAAACACTTCTCTTATGGCTTATGAGTTAGTGAGGCCCCGTACACACGACCGGATCTATCCGCTGGGATTGATCCGCTGATCAGTTCGTGTGTACGGCCTAGCGGACAAATCTCGGCGGATAAAAATCCAGCTGACGGATTATCAGCGGATAAAAATTTTGTAGCATGCTACAAAATCTATCCGCTGGAATCCAGTCCAGCGGATTGATCCGGTGGTCTGTACAGACTCACCGGATCAATCCGTCCTCTCCCCTCCCTCGCATGCGTCGTAATGATTCGACGCATGCGTGGAAGTACTTACCTTCCAGCGTCGCCGCGTCATCGTCGCAGCAACGGCGTGACACGTCACCGCGGATGAATTCCGCACGGATTTTGATCCGATGGTGTGTACAAGCCATTGGATCCAAATCCGGAGGAGGAATCTCCGCTGGAAACGGTCCGGCGGACCGTTTCCAGCGGAGATCCCCTCCTGTGTACGGGGCCTAAGAGATATATTCCATCTTCCTGTTGGCACAGATAGCGGTAATGCTAATGCGCATGGGGGGATTAGGGTGTGCCCAAGCACATCAAGTGATTTATACCTACATAGGACAATGATAATTCATCTTGAAAAGTAACCTTATATAAAAACCATGAACCAGCAGGAAATTTGCAGGACTCCCATGTGCTTGCAGAATGTAACATTTGTAGACATTACCACAGTAAAAAGTGATACACTATAAAGCAGAAACACACTGATCACCTTAGACCCCTTTCTCACTGACTCAGTTTTCAGGTGTTTTAGTGCTAGAAATAGTGCCTGCAAAGCGCCTGAAAACTGCCTCCCATGCTGTCCGAATGTGAAAGCCTGAGTGCTTTCACACTGGGGTGGTGCGCTTACGGGACATTAGAAAAAGTTCTGCAAGCAGCGTCTTAGGGGCGGTTTGGGAGCGGTGTATGCACGCTCCCAAAATGCCCTTCCCCAATTAAATGAATCGGCAGCGCTTCTGAAGTGGCTGAAAAGCGATTTTAAACCATCGCAACACGGGGGTTTTTAACCACTTCTTTGGCCGCTAGCGAGGGTTAAAACTGCCCCACTAGCGGGCGAAAAGCGCTGCTTAAACAGTCGTAAACCACCGCTAAAACGAGCGGCGCTTTACCGCTAACACACACATGGGTGGCCCCAGTGTGAAAGGGGTCTTAGTTTAAGTCAACCTCCCTCACTGAGAAGGCAAATAGTGCTGGAACAGACGGTGCTCAGTTAGTTTCAACATTGAACTGGGAACAGAAATATAAATATCTTGTAGTACTGATTCCATTAACTTGTTCAATGCCAATAGAGCGATAACAGATTATTGGTAATTGTAATTGTTTTTTTCGTAGCAGGACTTGGTTTATAGAAAGGTCACAAATCCCCATGCATAGATGGGGAACATACCCGGGGTAGACAGGCTTTGTTTATTATCTTATCAATATCCTCTTTTCCACATGTATTCAAACATAACATTTCAATCCCTATGCACATTTTTATACAAGCTACTTGGAATACTGCAGATAAAATATTAAATTATAGTTTCAATTGGCGGAACCCACTCATCTAGTCCCAAAAGGGTTGATTTACTAAAACTGAAGAGTGCAAAATCTGGTGTAGCTCTGCATAGAAACCAATCAGCTTCTATTTTTTTTTTTTTTTTGTCAAAGCTTAATTAAACAATGCACATCTACACCAGATTTGCACTCTGGTAAATCAAACCCAAAGTGCCTTTACCCTTTCTTTAATACAATAAAACACCCAAAACATGTACTATATTGCAGTTTACCAATCCTTAGCTGTAGTGGCTGCATTAGCTTTCTTTTTTAAGCTCCTTTATTTTTACCTGGTGATTCATGCATTAGATCTGTTACTTTTTATCTTCCTTTAGTCCAAGCTGTCCAGCAAAAATGACAGAGGATTGAGATAATCCAATTAACACTGACAGGGGTAATTACAATACTCAGCTATGATTCTTTTATGTAAAACCTTTATCCAAAAAGGAAAAAAATATCTATTTGCTGTAACTGCCTAAAAAGTGTTAGCTAGAGTTCAGATTTAATTTATTAGCCAAGTCCATCTAAATCTGCTAGTGTATCTAACACTACCCTCCCCCCATATTGAAAATGCTGCTGCAGGAAAATAAAGGAAAAACTCTTAAAAAAATAATTATGCAGGAAATTAAAATGGATTTTGTTATATGCACTTGTGAAAATGACACGTATGCTTTCAATAGTTACCTTTAATATGGGTGCCATGAAGACGGATATACCAGTCAGTAAGAACACCATAATACCTGTAACTCGCTGCTCCCTGCAACAAACAGTAAATGGTTAACACTCTGTTCTGCAACTTTGCATGTCATTAAAAATCAATAATAGAGAAAAAAATTCTAATTAAAGAACATGGAGAGCCATTTTTTCCCTAGTTTTGGATAGAGTGGGTAAGGGTTTGAACCTCTGGTTCTTATTGCAGTATGTCTCCCCATTTTTCTCTGTTTGTATTGCTGACCACTGTCGCCAAGACAGAAAGTAAAGAGAAATCCAAAATATAAGGGCTGTCACCAGGGAAAATGGTGGGGGGAAATCTTTCAATGGAAACATGTTCCCGTGACAGTTGTCTAATATTATAATACAAGATTTAAATATTGCCAACAGTTTGCGCAGCGCTTTAATAAGTGGGTAATTCATGTCACTTTGGGTAGGGTTTCTGATTTGTCTCTGGGGCAGAAAGTGAAGGGAAATCTCCCCAATGGGACACGGAGAGCAAACAATAAATGGGCAGGAATGTTAACATATTTCAAATGTAATCCAAAGGGCTTTAAATAAAACATTAAGAGAAATAAAAAATGAACTAAAGTCAATACTACAGAGTATAAACTATACAGTATACACAATTTTAGTCGATAACTTCTAAAACTAGATAGAGTTTGGAGCAGTTGGGCAAAGTAATCAGCTTCTAGCTTCAGCTTGTTCAGTTAAGCTTTGAAAATGAACACCCAAAGCTGATCGGTTGGCATGCACAGCTCCAGATTCTGTCTAACCAACGGTTAGTAAATTCCCCCAACTAAAAAAAAAAAACCCACTAGGCTGTATTTACCACAATGACACCGATGGAGCAGTGCCTAGGGCAGTTGGCTTAGAGGGGTAGCAGGAATTCTTAAAATGTAGAAATTGCTAAAGGTTTTTCCTCTTTTTTTTCCTTTTTTTCAATTTGTTTCCCATCTCTGAAATGTTGTGTTTAACCTCAGCAAAAAAAATTGTAGGGGAAAGGGGGTGAAGAGGATGTACAAAGAAGTCATAAGGCTCTTTGTAGTTCAGTACACAACAGATTATAGCGCACACATGCAAAAATTACATTTGTCCTGCAAGGCTAGTTAAAAACACCTGAACATATTAAAAAATACGGGGGTTTGGTCACACTATATAGTCATATAGTGCTAAGCCCACTTACTGCGACAAAGTACCCCGAATTAGTGGGTCCTACCCTAGTAATAGAATATAAGAACCTGGGTCTCAACCATGGGACCCACTAATTCGGGGTACTTTGTCGCAGTAAGTGGGCTTGGCACTATATGACTATATAGTGTGACCAAACCCCCGTATTTTTGAATATGTTCAGGTGTTTTTAACTAGCCTTGCAGGATAAATGTCATTTTTGCATGTGTGCGCTATAATCTGTTTTGTACTGTATTTGGTCTTATAGCAGCGCCATCTTAGATGTATAGCATTTTTAGGGTGTGCCCCCCAAGTATCTTTTTGTATTTTGTATAGACCCTGACCAGGTCTCTTGGGCTGGAGCACCCCTCCCCCTCTTCATTACCTCACATTAGTGGCCACCAGTGTATAGGAAGAATCCCTTCAGTTCTCCCACATAGAGACTTGATTCTGAGCATGCATGGATTTTTGACCGATGGATTTGCCCACAGACGATCATTTTTTTCTATTGGTTTTTTAACCATACGGAAATTTTAAAACAGGTTCTACCAATGGGAAAAAAACTGATGAGGCCCACACACGATCGGTTCGTCCGATGAAAACGGTCCATCGGTCTGTTTTCATCAGACGAACCGATTGTGTGTACAGGGCATTACTATTATGTCTTACTGGTCCCGTGCCATGAGGGAGCCTGTTCAAAATGGAATACATATGTTTGGTAACTTTAATATCAGTGAGGGCAGAGCTGGTTCAGAAGGTGTCAGAAAAGGATGGTGCGCAACACCTAGAAAATATACCATATTTGGGCAAGAGGACAGATGATGAAAGACAGAAGCTATATGGGGCTCAAGCTGATTTTTGCCCAAGTGTGGCCTTTGGCCACCATTATGTGTATTTATTTTTCAGTAGTACCTTACTCCCAAGAACTTAGGTTGCTCTCCTGGGGCTGATGTCTCAGTTTCCATTTTCAAGCTGTCGATGTGGGCAATGGAGATGACAGTTGCAGCCACATACCAAGGAAGAGCCATGAAAGAGCATACAATCATCAGAACAGCCACCCAAAACAGGTCCAGATGGTACCCAGCTCCTTTCTAGGATTGAAGACAGAGGAAATGTTTAATTAAAGTGAAACAATCAGGCCAATATTACTTATGTGGTCACAACAGCAGAAACACCAGATCGCAAACATTTATGTCTGCCAACAGGACACCATGTTAAGTAGAATCTGTGCAGTGATTGTGGAGATATAATGACTACTCATATGTCATGAATGCAGGGTCTTGCAATATGCAGCTATTGTTTCATTGATGGACTACCACTACACATTGCAAGGGGTTATTCACAGGAGACATCTGAGAATTCAGGAAGTAATGGATAACATTGCACATATAGGAATTTTGGGGAAGTGAATTAATTTTATTGAACAGCGGAAAAAAAAAGACATTATTATTCTAACCAGAACAATGTCAGGATTGCAGTCTTTATGACCTGTGAATTTACCACAGGCTAAAATCACTAATTTGTATTGAAAGTGATCTGGGGAACAGAGACGGAAGGTCTTTCACTGAGTACAAGTTCAGATCTCACAACATGTCAGTTCCACCCTGCTTAACCAGGACAATCACTGCACTTGACAGAGTCCCATTTGTAGTGCATGTGATACTTGACTAATCCATGAGAATATATGTATGGATCTGAATTTTTCCAAAAGAAAAGTTGAGAATTTTTTTTTTTTTTTATATTATTTTAGATTCCTATGCGGTATGCAAAACAGAACATTTCACACTTTGAATGATAATGACATATACAATAACAATTTAATCTGATTTATCTTACATTAATATAGGGGACAAGTAAAAAACAGATTGAAATTGTCTAGAATATCCAATATTTGCTTGTGTTTTTATGCTATCTATATAGGCTATAGCAAATCATCAGGATGTCTGCTGAACTACTCCTGCAAACATATGACATATCATTTTGAGCTAAGAATAATATTTTAAAGCTAAACTCCTGGAGGATATTAGGTAAAACCCTGTATTCTTTATTAAAACATGATTTTTTTTATGTAAGCAACATACAGTAAGTATCAATTTGACCTTATATTAGCCTCTTGCAACTCCCTTTACAGATTAGAAGAGGTAGTAGCAGCACAAGACTGTGATACAGTCATCGTGTGCAGCATACTTAGAGGAGAAGAGAGCAACGTAACAGAGAGAAAAGTTCATCAGTCTGCTGCTTCTCATTTCACTGTCCAATCACAGGCTGGGGGAGGGACAAGACATGGGGAACAAGCAGCAGAGAAAAATCATGTCCCCTGACCTGCCAGACAGGGCTCAGTTGTATGGCAGGGCAGAGTATATCCCAGGGGTGGATGGACATATATACAAAATATATTGGTACATAGAATAGCTCCCTTATATGTATAGCGTTCAGCATTAAAGGGCTAGTGAGAGAGACCAGCAATGAATGCTTCCATCTTGAATTGCTTCCCCTGCCCTCAGTGTATGCTGAAGATACCTCTATATCACTATCTGCATACACTATTTTCAGAGGACAACGTTAAGGGACATAAACATACACTGCTGACTGCATTGAAAATCTGAGATTAGACAAGAAAGAATACAGTGTATTTTGCTAGTGCTATTTTGGACACCAGTGAAAACAGTTTTCCATTAACCTGTATTTTGCATTTCACTATGCCAGGTAATAAGAGGTGTTTGCATAGGGCAAAAGTAAAGATAGATGGAATTGCAGACTCCTGCTGAAATTTTCAGTAATATAATCCTGCTGCCTGCTTGGAAACAGTTCTGTAACTGACTATAAATAAATAAATAGTGTCTGTAGCATGCTGTTTAATATTTCAGTGGTCTCCCTGACAGAGAAGTGAAGAAATGTGGTGAGCCAATATTAAAGACGCACCTTTAGCTTGTGTTCCTTCCTGTTGACGATGACACCTGTAATCTGTTGATCCATGAAGATTAAGATGGTAACAAGTAAAGCCGGCAAAGCAGCAGCCAGATACACCCACCAAGGGTTTCCTCCAAAGGGTGGGACAAACCAGCCTCGGTTAGGACTTGTTGGCTTAAAGGGAAACATTAGTACATTTAGTGAAGTGAACAGTTTAGCTTGGTCTGGTTCAAATTATTGATTCTGCTCTGGCAAAATATTTTGTGAGTTTCAAACCCTTTTTCTTGGCAAGTACTGCTCCATTTAAAGACCTCTACTAAAATCTATTACATTTGTAGGCTGTATATTTGATTTATTTTACTCACCTTGAATTCACTTGGGACAATCAACTTTGGTGTATCAACTCCAACAAGAGCATCAATTCCACAGAAAATGAAAATGGATAAAATGATGGCAAAGTCACTGATCAGATTTCTGGCCTATAGTATGAAAAAGACCCACAGAGATAAATATCAGAGCGTAAGGTCAATCATTATATTTAAAGCAGACTAAATCATGAGATACAGGTACATGTTTGGATTTATATTGAAATGAGTATTGAGCAGGCACACTACTAATGAAACATGTCCAGTATTTCTAATCAAACACAAAACAATAGCCTATGCTGAGAGACCCATTAGCACACAGGGTCCCATGCATGCATGTCTTGAAGGCCCCCCATGACTGACTATATAAAGGTTTAATCAGTCAGAATATAAGTTGCGGAAGCATAGAACTAACTGAATTCTGCCAGAATGATTTAAATTTGTTTTACTGCGTTACAAAGGTCTAACTGGTAGGAATAACCGATATGAACTGTAAGGCCTCGTACACACGACTGAGGAACTCGTCGGAAAAGACACATCGTTTTCCTCAACGAGTTTCTTGTTAGGCTTGTCGAGGAACTTGACAAGCTTGCTTTGCGTACACACTGTCAAGACAAAATCTCCTCGTTCTCAAACGCGGTGACGTACAACACATACAATGGCAGGGGAAGTTTGATTCCACTGGCACAACCCTTGGGGCTGCTTTTGCTAATCTCATGTTACTGCGTGTTAAGTAAAAGTTTGGTCGGAGATGATTTGCACTTTTCAGTCTGTTACAGCGTGAAAAATGTTTTATCTCCATTACAAATGCTACTTTTACTCCCGTCTCACACTTTATTCTGAGCATGCAAGGGTTTCTTAGCATACACACGCTCGAGTTTCTCGTCGAAAACCAGCCCGACGAGGAACACGAAGAGGAAATTGAGACTCCCGTCGAGGAGAAAGAGAACTTGTTCTCTTTTTTCCTTGTCGAGTTCCTCGACAGTTTCCTCGATGAAAAACGTACACACAAATGTTTTCCTCGGCAAAAAAGCTCTCCCACCAAGTTTCTTGATGGATTCTGTTGAGTTTCTCGGTCGTGTGTACGAGGCCTAAAGCCAAAGGGCCCTATATATAGGTTTTGCTGTGGAGCAAGAAGTTTTGCTTCTGTCACAATACTGTACATTATGTGGTAAGTTAAACTATCAGGAAATCCTGCAGTAAGCAAGTTATATATTTCATAGCTGGGGCCTTACAAATGGAAATTAAAAGTATATCTGCTAAGATAAAACAAAGAGATATTAAAAATACACCTTCTTTTATGTGTTTTAGCTATAGTTAATGCAGAACAATGTGTTTCAAACCTTCTCAGCCCAAGCTAAAATTTCCAAAATATACTGATGTTGGGAAGAGTTTACTTGAGTGAATTTTCAATAACCTGATACTTTAATTAAGCGACTACAAGTAATGTGAATAGATGTTCTGCTTCCGTAGTCTCACAATGCCCTGCATGGTCACACACATTTCCACGAGGCAGGGTACTGGTATCAATTGCTGAATCACACACACAGCAGGAAACTGAGACGTTAAATTAACCCAGATCAACACAGGAAAAAAGAATAAAGACAGGATATATACATTTCCACAAAAGAACCAATTCTCCCCACAAAAATATATATTTTAGAGTTGCAAGATTCAGTCTCTTAGATGAGATGTGTTTGGATTGTTTTGTATTGTTCAGACTAATCATCTATTTACAGCTAAACTCGAAAATACTAAAAAGAAAGAGAAAAGGTCTCTGAGAATCATTGTTGCCCTGTCCAAATAAGACTCGAACAAGAGAGACCTTTACACCACAGATAGGCTTGCACCCTCTAAAGCAGTGGTCATCAACCCTGTCCTCAGGGCCCACTAACAGGCCAGGTTTGCAAGATAACTGAAATACATCACAGGTGATATAATTTGCTGCTCAGTGATTGCAGTATTCTAGTTTGCATCTCCCCATAAATCCTGGCCTGTTAGTGGGCCCTGAGGACAGGGTTGATGACCACTGCTCTACAGTAACTGCCACCTTTGAATTCCACACCATTCAATACATGCTATTTTAAATGATATTGAGATCCTTTATCCCAAGCCTCCATAATTTCAATATGTGGGTAATTTTCACTGTGGGATACTTGCAGCACTTTTCACATTTTGTGAGGGCAAATATAAGCCATAGGTGCAGGAAAATGTAATGCAGGGCATAAATATCTATAACTTTAAGTTAACAATAGTGGGCATCTACTCCTTTTAGTATAGATAATATTGTGAATTATTCTGTGATTATTGGTTGCTGTGAAGCTACTCCCTTCAAGTGTGCCTTACCTTTAAATAATCATTTAGCTCAATCTCTCTGCCAGAACCGGATATTACATCACATTGTGTACCGAATATGATGATCACGTTACCGCCTCTACATTTTACACTGGTAAGCATCCTCAGAAAGCTCCCGAGGATGCTGTATCAGCAAAACATGTAGAGGCGTGGAAACACATGCTGTGCATATTGGTACCGAGAGACTGACCACCATGAAATGTGAGTGGCTATAGTTTGCATCTTATGGGCATTTTACCACTTTTAATAAATACTGCACTATGATAGTATTCACATATTTTTTTGCTCCTCATGGATATCCCTTGAGAGAGGTCATCATTCTTTCTGGGGAAGGAGTACTTGTGAAGAGAGATCACCACTGGCTGGACTGGGCAGTTGGATTTTGTTTATGATTAAGCGCTTATGACCTTCTTTTTAAAGGGGTCAAGTAATTGTGGTGAGTGCATTAGACACGTGGTGGTGCACTGGTGAAAGAAGAAGTGGAGAGAGACTGATTTGTTATAAGAGCACTTCTTTTACACTGTGTAGTGGGACTCTTAATATTTTAAGTTGAATTTAGTTGTTGTCACTATCCATCAGATGGGATTTGAATATCTATAACTTTACCTGGGATCTTGCTATAATTAGACATTTTAAAGAATATAGAGGCTTCGGTTATACTAAATGTACATTGCTGTCATGACATATAGACACTGCTGTCATCATAGTATATGCGTATACCACTGTCATCATTACATTATAAAAGTTCTTTTGGCATAATCACATCATAGGTTTTTGAGTGTTTTTAGCACATTTGTGTAGTGCTATCATCATCATATTAAAGTGTAGACTGCTTCCAAATATAATTATTTATAGATAATGTTGTTAAAACACATTATACGCGTACTGTTGGGGTTATCGTAATGTGTATACTGCTGTAAATAGTCCTCCTCATTGCTGCACATCAAATATAGGTTCAAAAAAGCTTTTGCCATATCTGTAATAAACCATTATCTCAACAAGATGTAATAATGAATTAATTTCCAGGCATGTTTGCATAGCAGCAATTAGTGTGTAATAGCAGAAATCTGTAAAATACTTGTATTTATACCTTTATCGTTTTAAAATTATTTTAGATACTCACCATGGTTGGAAAGTAGCGGCTGGTTTTGAACTTTTTCAAAGCCATAGAGCATGTGTATGTGCCAAAGAACAGGATAAAAGACATTAAAGCGATGTCAGGAACAAAGTTACAGCTGCTGCCAATAAGCTGGCCTCCATATTTCAGACATTGCTTTTTGTCCAGAGATGACCAGTCAATGGTGTAGTTGTGGTGCTGTAAGGAAGAATATTGGCTTATAAAAGAGTCAACTCATTTGGAACATGTTCATAGTAGTACCCACAGCAATCTAATCCAAAATCAGGAATTATAAAATGCATATTTAATTTAAAAGAGTTCCATAAAACTGTTTACACATCCTGTACAAGCACCCTGAAAGAATAACTATTCTTTGCCAAAATACTTGGTTTCTGCAACAGACAAACTATGAGCTGCCAAATCACATACATTTTTAATTCTATATCTTTGGCACCATACATTTGGGCCTAAACAGTGCTAGTGTTAAAGAAGGTTTAAACCTAAAATAATATAGAGCTCATGAAAATATATAGTAATTATGTGAACTAACGTGTAGGGCTGTCATTTATTTACTATAAGCAGGTCTCTACCTTATATACCTTATATAACAATTCAGTATATACATGCTGACTCTCTGTTGGACCTTTCTGAATCTGGTGGCTTCTTAAACAATTGCTAGTGGCTCCCTGCTTTTCCTTTTGTTCACTTCTTTTTGACTGCAACATTGTTGGTTGTTTTTTGTATTTCACTTGCTGAATAAAGATATTGTTTTAAGGAGTGCGGCAGTCCAGGACCTCTTTTCATCCAATGCACCTGTGCATAGCCAGCACCCTTTTGGCTTGGTGGGAAAGAAGCAAAGCCAGGGGATCAGCAGTTTTCTGAGCGGTATTATTTCTCACTTTGGCTCCCTGCTGTACTGGTTCACAAGACTACAATTAAATAAGTAATTTCACCATAAGGTGAAAATTCCTCTTGAATCCATTTTGGGAACCAGGGCACATAGCATTTGTTTACATTAAAATCGAAACAGTGGTTGTTGGGCTGTATGCTCTACACAGCCTTCACTATCCCTGCCCACGCTTCCTCTAAAAAGCTGCCAAGACAGAACATCCGCAGCCCTCCATCAAATTGTACAGCCCTGTGCCTCCACCTTTATTTGTACTGAAAAGAAAGACTGAGCTAAGACCTGCCCACCAGTCACCTGCTATTTCAGAGGATGAAAGGGCAAAGAGCTGAAAGGTTAGATGAAAGACTGCATAAGTAAGAGCGGTAGATTCAGTGCTGGCTGTAACTTCCTTAGGCTGGATTCACACCTATGCATTTTTTGTGCTTTTTGCATCTTGCAGATTTGTACTACAGTCCGTTTACCATGGTTTCCTATGGAACACATTCTGTAGTTCAAATCTGCAAAATGCAAAAAGCACAAATAATGCATAGGTGTGAATCCTGCATAAAGCAGAATTATCACCGCCTGTTTTCAGTCATTGTTGAATCCCCTAGGGGCCCCATGCACATAGCACTTGGTCCTATTCAGATCGGCACAGTGGTTCTGAAAAACTTGCCTTTTTAATTTCTGTCTATCACTACACCCCAGGCTGAAACCCAGTTTATGGACTTTCCTAAAATGCTGGATTCACACCTATGCATTTTTTTGTAGGGGTCCAACGGATCAAAAAACTCACCGTTCAGATCGTTCCTCGGATCAGATTTACGGATCGGATAATTTTCCGGATCACCACCATATATAGTCCACACTGTAATGTCCACATCTCCCCACTGTAATATCTACATCTCCCCCACTGTAATATCCACATCTCCCCACCTCCCCCACTGTAATGTCCACATCTCCCCCCACTGTAATATCCACATCTCCCCCCACTGTAATGTCCACATCCCCCCACTGTAATATCCACATCTCCCCCCACTGTAATATCCACATCTCCCCCCACTGTAATGTCCACATCCCCCCACTGTAATATCCACATCTCCCCCACTGTAATATCCACATCTCCCCCCACTGTAATGTCCACATCCCCCCCCACTGTAATATCCACATCTCCCCCACTGTAATATTCACGTCATCTCCCCCACTGCAATATCCACGTCATCACTCCAACTGCAATATCCACATCTCCCCCACTGTAATATCCATGTCATCTCCCCACTGTAATATCTAAGTTATCTCCCCGACTGTAATATCCACGCCATCTCCCCCACTGTAATATCCACATCTCCCCACTCTAATGTCCACATCTTCCCCACTTTAATGTCCACATCTCCTCACTGTAATATCCACATCTCCCCCACTGTAATGTCCACATCTCCCCCACTGTAATGTCCACATCTCCCCCACTGTAATGTCCACATGTCTCCCACCCCCACTGTAATATCCACATCTCCCTCACTTTAATGTCCACATCTCCCCCACCCCCACTGTAATATCCACATGTCCCCCACTGTAATATCCATGTCATCTCCCCACTGTAATATCCAAGTCATCTCCCCGACTGTAATATCCACGTCATCTCCCCCACTGTAATATCCACATCTCCCCACTGTAATGTCCACATCTCCCCCACTCTAATGTCCACATCTTCCCCACTTTAATGTCCACATCTCCCCCCAATGTAATATCCACATCTCCCCCACTGTAATGTCCACATCTCCTCACTGTAATATCCACATCTCCCCCACTGTAATGTCCACATCTCCCCCACTGGAATGTCCACATCTCCCCCACCCCCACTGTAATATCCACATCTCCCCCACCCCCACTGTAATATCCACATCTCCCCACATCTCCCCCACTGTATATAGCCCCACTGCACTGAAGATTGTCTGCTTGCATGCTTAGTCTTACCAGAAATACAAGAGAAGCAGGCAGACCCATCCGCAGATGCACAAGCAGGCGGGTGATGATGATGTCAGCGCGCCACTCTGGGGAGCTCACCTAGGCCACCACCGGGTGGACCAAGATGGCCGCCACTCCGGAGCTAGGCCAAAGCCGTGGCCTTTCCGAAGCTTAATCCGCAGATCGCGTGGTGTGCCGATCCAAACACGTTGACCCGTTCGGATCACGGATCAATGACGATCCGTTGCACCACAAATTGTTTGTGCTTTTTGCATTTTGCAGATTTGAACTACAGACGTGTTTCAATAGGAAACCATGTTAAATAGACTGTAGTACAAATCTGCAAAATGCAAAAAGGACTAAAAATACATAGGTGTGAATCCAGCCTTAAGTCTAATTTCATTGCTTTAAGATCGTAGCTCTTGGCAGTCAAGCACCTGCATTTTTTTTTCTATAGTAAGGGCACTTTTTTAACTTAAAATATTTACCAGATCCTCAGTGGTATTCAGGAATTCCAGGGGGGATCCTGTGGTCTCATTAAACATCGAGCTGTTACCTGTAACATAATGTTTTTAGTTTAATGCAATGTCCTCTTTACAGATAAAAAAGTTCAACATTTGTTTATGGAGTGTATGTATGGCTTATATATCCACTTGCCCTCCAGAAGATTTACCCCCACATGCCAATTTTTTGCTTTTTTGGCACTGCGTTACTTAACTGACAATTGAGCTGTCATGTATGCAAACAGAGCTAGAGCTATAATAGAGATAGATATGGCTTTCTTTTGGTGGTATTTAAAGTTACATTGTTTTTAAAATAACAAACATGTTATACTTACCTCGTTTTGCACACAGTGTCCCCGATCCACGTCTTCTGGGGTCCCTCGGCGGCTGTCTCGGCTCCTCCCCCACAAGAGCTTTCCACCTTCATGCGAGCATGGTGAACAGGCAGATTTGTTTGCAGGGCCCATTCACATTCTATGCATGAGCAGCTATCCCAAGTCTCTCCCTCCTCATTGGCAGATACACAGCAGTGGGAGCCATTGGCTTCTGTTGCTGTCAATCACAGCCAGTGAGGAGGGAGCAGGGTGGGCCCAGCCATGCTCTGTGTGTGCAGCTTGAGAGCGATGCAGCTTGAGAGCGATCAAGCACAAGAGCCCCCCATAGCAAACAGCTTGATCATGGGGAACTCGGCAGGGGGGAGGAGCCAGGAGCGCCAGCAGGGGACCCAAGAAGAGGAGGATTTGGGCTGCTCTGTGCAAAACCATTGCACAGAGCAGGGTAAGTATGACATGTTTGAAGTAGAGGTAGAGAAATAAGCTGTAATACTTAACCAATACTCCCCCCAGTAGTCTCCCACCTAGCTGTTGATTGGTCCCCCAATGCCTGTTCTCTTCACATTCTGATGTCATGACATTCAATGCAGAACCAGTAGTTATGCATTATATGTGAGGAAGGTGAGAGACCTTTTTAAACAATCTCAAAATGAAGCTCTATCATTTAAACTGTCGGTAGACACATACAGCAAGCCTCTGAATAGTCCTATGCTTTACTGAGCATGTCAGGAGCCCCGAAAATCGATTAAACAAATGTCAACCAGTTCCTGTGATCATAATTGCAATGGTTAGCTTTACTGACCAATAGTTGTTTGTGGGAGGTGGGAAGGGGGTAGAGTGAGTTTTGGACCACAGAAGCTATTAAAAATTTGCAACACAAAGCACCCAATGCTTTGGAACATCTATGGCTCTGTGGCATGTGACCATGCAGTTGTATAACTAGAAGCTAAGGATTAAAACACGTTATTTAAAACATTAACACTCCATGGTAAGATCTACAGTAAGATAATCGCACTTGCTTATATATCCAAAACTATTTTAAATATTTATTATTTAATTGACATCATTTTTTTTCCAATATAATAATTTTATTAGGATTATACAATAATTATATGGAAGAACAACTAACCCTCTTCAGCACATACTGACAGTGTAATATGGTATTTAATTTCAAATTCAACTTTACCATGCAACCCCAACGTAAGCAGACATAAATAATGAATGCACAGGAGAGCAAAGAGGCCTCTTACAAAAGGGCAAGAAAGTCTGCAGTTGTCATATTTCATTCTTCTATGTGCACATGTAGCAAAAACAAAATGTTAACAGAATCTGTAGATACTTACTTGGATCCTTCGGGAGGCAGGCACAGTTAAACAATGTAGCATCATAGACTGTAAAATCTGAGTTGATTGGGTAGTAATGTGAAAACTTGATCATTGTTTTAAAAGCATCATAAATGAAGATGAAGCTGATAAGACAGGCAAAGCCTTCTTCAGTGAACCGTGTAAAATACTTGACCAGGGAACTAGCATCTGTTGCCACCAATATGAGACACAGGAAAGCTGACCACAGGCCAATCCACAAGCGGAACTCTAAGTAGTCAAGCCTGTTATCTCTAGAAAATGAAAAGACAAGGGCAAAATCAGGCATTAAAAAAATAAAAAATAAAGCTTTAAAGCCATTGCTATTCTAAAAAATACAACACATACAATACAGAATGATGTGATATGCAGCATTGTTCATAAAGGGTGCATATGATGATAATACATAAGCTGAAGTTACCATTAGTGAAAACTGTGTATCAAAAAAATGACCAGAAGCAGCTGGAGTGAGTGAGGCCACCAACCACATTAAAGGAACAATAAGAAAGCTCATGGAGTGGTACTTTCACCGCAACAGTTGAGATAAACTGTACTTACAACTTTGGCTGCCTACATTTGTATATCTATTGAACCCTTTAAAATAAATTTCCCACAGATAGTTGCCTCTGCACGTGTATTTTTGATTATATGTTCAGTCTGAATTACCCAGGTTTTTATATGTTTACCTAAAACACTAATGTTTACCTAAAACGCTAATTCTTATTTTTATTAAATAAGGCGGATAATGTCATGGTGTTTGTAGGAATTTAACTTGCACATTCCTATGACATTTTTTTACAGAACTCGTATATGTGACTTACTTGCTGAAGGTAAATAACAGTCTCTCAAACACAAGGACAGGACCCGTGCTGCTCAGAATTGTAAGCGGCTGGCCAGCAAAAAGGCAAAAAACAGCACCTGAGACAGCAGTGCCCAAGAAGCTCTCCAATACACCCTAGAGAAGAAGAATAGAAACTTCTGTTATATCTAAATGTATATATTAGCTTACCAGTGAAAAAAACATAAAATTAATACAGTTAATAATAAATGTGAGGAGAACGATAATACCTGACATTCATCCTGACAGCTGCCCGGCTCCCTAAATCCATAACAGTATCCTTATTTTCTGAATGGCCCCCGAATTACAGTCTATAGTAAATTGGTAATGCACACCACGCTTGTCTCATTTGTGATAAGTGAAAAAATGTGCACAAATATGGCCTTTAAACATTCTGTCTTTGCAAAGGGAACTGCGTATGTCCCAAGCTAAAAAGTCCAGTAAAATAAACCTTTCCATTTCTTGTAAATACAGAGGTACCTTCAAAATTTGAGCCACCAGCTGCATCAAACACACTTTCCCTAAACTGTGCAGCCCAAGCTGAATACAAAGTGTGGTTACAGACATGCTTATTTTCACATTGTCAAAGTCAACAGCTTGGCCCTAATTTCCATATGTAATAACTCCGTCTGGCCACTGGCATACGACTGCTGCCCTACAGACAGTGGTGAAAAGGGACTACCCAGGAAGGGCAGAAGTGGCTTTGAGGCATGGACTGTGACTAAGAGCCTGCCTTCGTCTTCTCTATGCAGTGTGTCACAAGTAAGATTCTGGCCGCCAAATGGGGAATAACTGGGTCTCCCAGGGCTGACAGGAGAAGAGCTTTTTGTGATTTTTTTTTATCAGTGAGTTATTTCAAAAGACAAATCATTAATAATTATTAAAAAATGTACATTGTCTGTATTAAAACATTTGAACGTGTTAAACGCTTATTTTTTTTTAATTTTTAATAACCGGTCAGGATCTAAATTTAGCAAAGAGAATCATAATTGCCTCTACACTTCAGAATTAAGAACGTTTTTACTGACAAAAGCCTTATGCGGACATATACAGTATAAGGTTACACAAAGCTGACTTCCTACTTCGAATTCCAACTCAAGGAAACATTAGGCATATCAATTACATCAGACATTTCAGGGCAGTTTTTTTGAGTAACAATAAGCACACTGTGTGCTAGTGTCATAAGTCTTTCATACAACAAGCCATAGGTTTGTTAAGATATATAACATTTAATATACAGAATATCATATAAATGCCACTAGAATTGAAACCATTTTTGTAATTATTATTATCAGCAGTGCCTGAACTTCAGGTTTGGGCATTGGCTGAAATGTAGTTAGAGCTTCTCAATCAAAACACTATAAAAATCTAATGATATACAGTATGGAATACTTTATATGTTTTACAATGAAGCCTAGAATGGAGTAGCAGCCATTTGGTACAAGAGATAATAAGGGCCATACAAGTGCAGTGGTATAATCCCTTTTAGCCTTATGATATCGTTAAGCGCACATAGCGGCATCACTGCTCTTTCACTGAATTCATCAGTAGAATGAAATGACAAGGCGTATGAGTGCTGCTTTTTCAGTTACAAAATAATCTGAATAAAATATGCTAGAATATTAAAAACATTCATCACAATACATCTTATGTACAAGGAAGATTATTTTCCGATTGTTAACATACTATGGGACCCGGTGACAAATATAATACTATATATTACATACCGGTATTATACATATATATCTATCTATATATATATATATATATATATATATATATATATATATATAGAGAGAGAGAGAGAGAGAGAGAGAGAGAGAGAGAGAGAGAGAGAGAGAGAGAGAACGATATATATAGAGAGATATATATATAGGTATATATATATATAGATGTATATATATATATATATATATATATATATATATATATATATATATATGTATATATAAATATATATATATATATATATATATATATATATATATATATATATATATATATATATATATATCCATATATATATCTATAGATACATATATTATATAATACAAGTATTGCAAAGTCATTAATGTATGGCACAAAAATGGAGTATCAATTGAATTGTACTTGACCATTACTTGATAACAGAGGACAGACCTAGTGGATGACCGACTGAAATAATTACAGTAATAGCATGTCTTAAATTATGGCCCCAATAGCACAGCTTACTTTACCATTTCTTTCCCACATGAACACTACTGGCACCAAGAACAACAATTATGAGTTCCTGTTTAAGTTTGACTCTAGCTAAATTAGAGACAAAATGCTATCTTAGAAAAGAGACTTAATTTATTAACGTCATGGAAAGGGGATGCAAGGATCTTACAAGCATTTGTTTGGAGACAGTGTTACTTTGTTCATATTAACCAGCTGTTGTCACAGTAGATGAGTTATCATGGTCAGTGCAGAAATAGTTCACCATAACATCCAAATGTTGTATTCATTGGACATCTTTGTTATAAGCAAATCATTATTTAGAACTATAAACTAAAGTGAATATTGGATTGACATGAACACATCTTGGGAGCTATTTGTCTGTTATTCTGATTTTAATGTGGCTTCATAGATCTTGCGTAAAGTTTACATATAATTACAAAACAAATATTTGATATCTATATAACTATATATACTATAGATTACATATAGCTAATAAAATGCAGCAAATCTATTTCCCTAGTACATTTGAAAAAAATGATATGGTAAGAGGAAATACTATTTTTATTGAACCTGTTTACTGAATGAAAGTTGCCAGCTTGTCCTATTAATAAGGTATGTGGTTTGAGCTACACAGGTTCAGTGGCTGGCTAACGGGGCACTGGTGAAATGTAATTTTGATAATTAGGTGTATTGTTTAAGAGGAACAGGTGAGTGGCATGACTGAGGATCAGATTCTTGAGTTAGGTGATTAGGATCAGAATGAAAGATAGGGTAAAACATATGATTGTATAGTTCAGGGTCTTCCTGATGATGGGCTTATGATCAGCTTATGTGGCTAGGTGATGAGGAACATGTGAAAAACATATCAAAGCTAGGTTCTAAGGCTGTATAAATGAGGGATACATGAAATGAACAGGTTTTGAAACTTGGTGAAATGCATTTTTGATCATTTTGTTTAGGGGTTAGCTCAGTGTTGCCAATTGTCAGTATTTTCACTGGCAGCCAGTAAAAAACAGGCAATTTTCTCCTGCCAGTAAATGGCAGTAAAAGGAAAAGGTTGCCAGTAAAAAATATGGCTGTGACGCTTGGCTAGGTCCGAAGCTGGCCGAGACCATCCGAATACCCGATATAGTGTGTTTGGCCAGCTCTGGCGGAGGCGGTTCCTGAGCATGTCCTGTAATGTCATGGTGCAAGGGAGCCAAGCAGAGCGGCCAGAGCTTCGTGTGTGGGTCGGGAGCAAGGCAGGCCGGAAGTAGGACTGTCAGTGCTGTTTAGACTGGAGTGGACTGGAGGGATCACTTGGCGTGGAGAGTGACTGTCACTGTGACTCAGTAGGGGACATGTTGTGTCGGTGATCTGTGCTGCTGCACACTGCTGTCATTGTCAATTTGAGAGTCAGTTTCATATGTGTGTGCCTGACTAATTTCTTACCCTCCTGAGTCCTGTCCCTGAGCTACTTACTTACTATATTGAAAATAAAATAAGAAATATGTGTTTGTTGCATTATTATGTACCTTAAATCATATTGCTAATTGCATATTGTACTTGTTTATAGCCTGAATACTGAAATTTGAACTTAAAACTGTAATTTTTTTACTTTTGGAAATGCCAGTAAAACCCTGGCTGCGCCAGTAAATTTTGGGTGGTTTGTCAGTAAATTTCAATCTGATAGGTTGGCAACACTGGGTTAGCTGTTGAGGACCAGGGGAAATACACATTCAATAATGTTCAGGTGCTGTGGATAGCTGATGAGCTGGCTAGAATGACAGTGAGATAAATGTCTGATGACTAAGGCTGGGTTCACACTACGGTTTTCCCGTCCGTCAGCCGCATACGATTTCAGTATTGAAAACGTACGGGCCCGGACGGGAAAACGTATAGATAGAGAATGCATTGCAAATCGTATGCACTCAGATGCATCCGGGTGCGTACGATTTGCTGGCAAAACTGTCATGGTCTTACCTCTCTCCTGTCTCCTTCGTTTGACATGTGCTGGCGGCCATCTTGGTTTCTAGGTCTCTTGTAGCCTCCCACCCTGCGGCTCCTCCTTCCCACTGGGAGGAGCTGGATACCTGGCTCACATATATAGGAGGTCTGTGACTTCAGTTCCTTGCTTGGTCCTCCTGTGTGCACATGCTTCTAAGACTGCTGCTGCTTCTGGTTCCGATCCTGGCTTCGTCTGACTTCTCTGCTGGTTCCTGATCCTGGCTTCGTCTGACTTCCCTGCTGGTTCCTGATCCTGGCTTCGTCTGACTACTCTTCTGGTTCCTGACCTCTGGTTTCACCATCCGTTGGACTTTTGCTTTACAGCTTGATTTTCAATAAAGCCTTCTTATTTTCACTTATCTCTTGTTGTACGTCTGGTTCATGGTTCCGTAACATTAGGACCAAGCCATGAATTTTGACGGTACAGAGCCATCCTCGCTACCCACGCTGGTTGCCAGACTTGATCAGCTGGAGTCCCTGTTGGGTCAGTTCGCCGTGGCGTTGCAAACCCTGCTTGAACGCACGGTTCATGTCGCTCCCGTTGCCGATGGGTCGGTTGTCGCTCCTGGGCCCGCTCCTACTGCCGCTCCGGTTGTTGCGCCAGAGTCTACCCCGACACCTGATGTTGCGCCTGCGGTGTTTCGGGGTATGTCCGGTTCTGCCCCCCTTCCACAGCGATTTGGGGGAGAGCCAACTCAGTGCCGAGGTTTCCTTAACCAAGTGGGCATTTATTTCGAGTTGCTGCCACATGCCTTTCCCACTGAGAGATCAAAGGTGGGGTTCTTGATCTCGCTGCTCTCTGACAAGGCCTTGTCCTGGGCCAGTCCTTTATGGGAGAACAACAATCCGGTGGTTGCCGAGTTTTCCGGTTTTGTTGCTTCTCTTCGGAGGGTATTCGATGTGCCGGCTCGCGCCGCCTCTGCTGCGAAGCTCCTTATGTCCGTCAGACAGGGTTCACGATCCGTAGCCGAATACGCCATTGAGTTTCGTACCCTGGCAGCAGAGGTAGGTTGGAATAATGAGGCCCTGGTCGCTGCTTTCTCTCATGGTCTCTCGGATGCCTTGAAGGATGAGGTTGCAGCTAAGGACCTACCAGTGGAGCTCGAGGCTCTTATTTCTTTCCTGATTTTGATTGACACCAGACTCAGGGAGAGACCTTCCTTTAAGGAGTGCCTGCGGAGGCCTCCTAACAGTTTGGCGCCTAAGTTTGCTGTCCCACCCGTGCCTCCCTCTCCTCCCACGCCTCCTGGGGTTGACTTGTCTGGGGGTGAACCCTCGCAGCTGGGGTTTGCTCGCTTGTCCGAGGGGGAGAGGGTACTCCGGAGACGCGAGGGCCGATGCATGTACTGTGGTCTCGATGGGCATTTTCGGTTGGCATGTCCGAACCGTCCGGGAAACGCTCGCACCTGAGATCCTGTCGGGGGCAGATCTTGGGTGGAGTCTCCTCGTCCCCGGTTTCCCGTGTTGATAAACCACTGATCACTGTTGTCCTCTCCTGGGTCGGGGGCTCGGTGACGACCCAGGCGTTGGTGGACTCTGGTGCTGGTGGTTTTTTCATTGATAGTGAGTTCGCTGCCGCCAATTCCATTCCTCTACAGGCTCGAGGTTCCCCGCTGGCTCTAGAGGCGATAGACGGCAGACCCCTCCAACCGTCACACGTGACTCATGAGACCCTTCCAGTGGGGGTAGCCATTGGTGCCGCTCACAGAGAGTCGGTCTGCTTCCAAGTTATTTCGTCTCCACACTACTCGGTGGTCTTGGGGTACCCCTGGCTCCAGAAGCATAATCCGACTTTTGACTGGAGATCGGCCGAGATCCTCTCATGGTCACCACAGTGTGGGGCTAAGTGCATCCATGGGCCTGTCAAGTTGCTGTGTACTTCCTCGGACTCTCTGTTGCCTCCTGAATACGAGCAGTACCGGGATGTATTCGATAAGGTACGCGCAGTTGCCCTACCTCCGCACCGCCCATATGATTGTGCCATTGAGTTACAACCTGGTGCCGTTCCTCCTCGCGGCAAGGTCTATCCACTGTCGGTTGCGGAGAATGAGGCCATGGAGGAGTACGTGATGGAGGCGCTGTCCCGTGGTCACATTCGCAAATCCTCGTCCCCGGCAGGGGCTGGATTTTTCTTTGTGAAAAAGAAGGGCGGTGAGTTGAGGCCTTGCATCGATTACAGGGGTCTCAATCGCATCACGATCAAGAACGCTTACCCGATACCCTTGATTTCCGAGCTGTTCGATCGCCTTAAAGGGGCCACGGTCTTTACCAAACTCGACCTGAGGGCGGCATATAACCTGGTAAGGATCAAGGCGGGCGATGAGTGGAAGACCGCCTTTAACACCAGGACCGGTCATTATGAATCCTTGGTTATGCCCTTTGGGTTGTGCAATGCGCCCGCAGTCTTTCAGGAATTCATCAACGATGTTTTCCGTGACCTGTTGCAGCAGTGTGTGGTGGTCTATTTGGATGACATCTTGGTATATTCTGAATCCAGGGAGGCCCACATTCTGGATGTCAAACGAGTGTTGCAACGGTTACGAGAGAACAAGCTGTTCGGTAAGCTTGAGAAATGCGAATTTCACCGATCCCAGGTAACCTTCCTAGGTTACATCATTTCCGCTGAGGGGTTCTCCATGGATCCTGAGAAGGTTTCGGCTGTCTTACAGTGGCCTCAGCCCAGTGGTCTTCGTTCCTTGCAGCGTTTTTTGGGCTTCGCCAATTATTATCGGAAGTTCATCAGGGACTTCTCCATGCTTGGCCAAGCCTCTCACGGATCTGACCAGGAAGGGCAGTAATTCCCAGGTCTGGCCGCTCGAGGCCATCCGGGCTTTTGAGGCCCTAAAATCCGCCTTTGTGTCAGCTCCGATTCTGTCTCATCCCAACCCTGGGTTGCCCTTTGTCCTCGAGGTGGACGCGTCCGAGACGGGAGTAGGCGCCCTTCTGTCTCAGCGTAGGACACCAGAGGGTCCGCTGCTTCCTTGTGGGTTTTACTCCCGGAAACTGTCATCCGCGGAGTGCAACTATCAGATTGGTGACAGGGAGTTATTGGCCATAGTGCAGGCTCTCAAAGAGTGGAGGCACTTGCTCGAGGGCTCGGTGGTTCCGGTTCTCATCCTGACGGACCACAAGAATCTGACCTACCTTTCTGAGGCCAAGAGATTGACACCACGTCAGGCCAGATGGGCTCTGTTCTTGTCACGTTTTAATTACGTGGTCTCCTACCTACCTGGTTCCAAGAACATCAGGGCGGATGCCTTATCACGGCAGTACTCCGAGCTGTCCAGGGAGGAATCTATACCGACTTCGGTCATACCTCCGAATCAGATCCTGGCCGCCATTCGCACCAGCCTGACCTCTCCCCTTGGTGAGCAGATTTTGGCGGCTCAGTCTGGTGCTCCCTCTGGGACACCCAACGGCAGATGTTTTGTGCCTGAGGAGTTGCGCACTTGGTTGTTGCGAACCTACCATAACTCCAAGACCGCGGGGCATCCTGGTAAGAATCAGCTGTCCTGGGCTGTTTCACGTCTGTTCTGGTGGCCTTCCCTACGTTCCGACATCGCCGCATATGTAGCGGCATGCTCTGTTTGTGCCCAAAGTAAGTCCCCTCGGCACCTTCCGTTGGGCCTGCTGCAACCCATAGCCACCGGGGAGCGCCCATGGTCACACCTGGGGATGGATTTCATTGTGGACCTCCCTGCATCCCGAGGCCATACGGTCATTCTCATGATTGTGGATCGGTTTTCCAAAATGTGCCACTGTGTTCCTCTCAAGAAGTTACCCTCTGCACAAGAGTTGGCCACGATTTTTGCCCGGGAGGTCTTCCGGTTGCACGGTTTGCCCAAAGAGATAGTGTCGGATCGGGGGAGTCAGTTTGTGTCCAGGTTCTGGAGCGCCTTTTGCTCCCAGTTGGGGATTCATCTCTCCTTCTCCTCGGCCTACCACCCTCAGTCCAATGGGGCCGCAGAACGATCCAATCAGGCCTTGGAGCAATTCCTTCGTTGCTATGTCTCCGATCACCAGGACAATTGGGTTGACCTCCTGCCTTGGGCTGAGTTTGCCAGGAACACGGCTGTGAACTCTTCCTCTGGGACGTCTCCCTTCATGGCCAATTATGGGTTCCAACCTGCCGTGTTACCGGAGGCATTCTCTCCCCAGGATATTCCGGCTGTGGAGGATCACCTTTCTGCTCTACGTGCTTCTTGGGTACAGATCCAGAGGTCCCTTGAGGTCTCTGCGCAGCGCCAGAAACTCCAGGCTGATCGCAGACGAGCGCCTGCTCCTTCCTACCAGGTCGGAGACCGTGTATGGTTGTCCACCCGCAACCTCAACCTTCGAGTGCCCACTCCCAAGCTGGCTCCTCGCTTTGTTGGTCCCTTCCGAGTGCTTCGCAGGGTAAACCCGGTAGCCTATGCCCTTGCGCTTCCACCTGGCATGCGGATCTCCAACGTGTTTCATGTCTCCCTGTTGAAGCCACTGGTGTGCAATCGCTTCACTTCCTCGGTTCCTCGGCCTCGTCCGGTCCAAGTGGGCAATCACGAGGAGTATGAGGTGAGCAATATCCTGGACTCACGCCTGGTTCGCGGTCGGGTGCAGTTTTTGGTCCACTGGCGTGGTTATGGTCCTGAGGAGCGTTCCTGGGTTCCCTCCGCAGATGTCCATGCTCCTGCCTTGCTCCGAGCCTTCCACGCACGCTTCCCTCAGAAACCGTTTTTTGCACCGCGGAGGAGGGGCCCTTGAGGGGGAGGTACTGTCATGGTCTTACCTCTCTCCTGTCTCCTTCGTTTGACATGTGCTGGCGGCCATCTTGGTTTCTAGGTCTCTTGTAGCCTCCCACCCTGCGGCTCCTCCTTCCCACTGGGAGGAGCTGGATACCTGGCTCACATATATAGGAGGTCTGTGACTTCAGTTCCTTGCTTGGTCCTCCTGTGTGCACATGCTTCTAAGACTGCTGCTGCTTCTGGTTCCGATCCTGGCTTCGTCTGACTTCTCTGCTGGTTCCTGATCCTGGCTTCGTCTGACTTCCCTGCTGGTTCCTGATCCTGGCTTCGTCTGACTACTCTTCTGGTTCCTGACCTCTGGTTTCACCATCCGTTGGACTTTTGCTTTACAGCTTGATTTTCAATAAAGCCTTCTTATTTTCACTTATCTCTTGTTGTACGTCTGGTTCATGGTTCCGTAACAAAAACGTTTTTTAAACGTCCGCAAAACCGTGTTCAACCACGGTTTTGCGGTCGTTTTTAAAACAGTATGGCAAACGCATACGTTTTCCTTTAACATTAATGTTAATGGAAAACGCACATGTGTGCGGTTCCATACGTTCCCGTCCGTTTCAGCCGCATACGGTTTTCCATATAAATCGTATGCGGCTGACGGACGGGAAAACCGTAGTGTGAACCCAGCCTAAGTTCTTGGCCTGGGTGATGATGAGGACTTGGTGTGTGGCCAGTTATCAGGTTTCTGGGTGATGGGGTATTGTTGAAATGAATTGAAGAACAGGTGTAAATCATGTCTGATAATCAGGCTCTGGAGTTGGCTAATGAGCAACTGGTGAAATACACATGTAATAATAAGGTTCTGTTGCCGGCAGATGATAAACAGGTAAAATGCATACATGATAACTAGGTTCTAGGGCTAATGTATGAGACACTGGTGAGATACATGTTCTGATGGTCAGGTTTTGGAGTTGGGTGATGAGGAAATGGCAAAATGCAGATCCGATTTCTAAATTCTGTTGCATTGGCATGGTCAGTCATTCCACAGTTCAGCAAAACTTAGAATTTATGGCCATAATTTCGCACCTGAGCTCACAATGCACTGCATAAATATTGTCCCTAGTCACATGGGTCGCTAAAAGTTAAAACCTGAAAGAATGGACATGCTATTAAGGGCTATTCAGAGGGTAAACTGTCATTTTGGGAGAAGAACATGCAGGGCATGCTCAAAGCATTTGGTTTCTCATATCACGTTGAAACTGCAAATCATCAATACAGCCTGTTTAGTAATTATAGCTTTCTGATGTCAGGAGCAATATCACATTGTATTTACAAATACTTTAGGTTCTACTTGTTCAAACTGTGTCTCAATGTATAACTGAACCTTAATACAGAATAGAAAGGGAGAGCGTTTGGTCGGCGGGACTATAATTGAGGCTTAACACAGAATATGTTGAGACTCCACCAATAAGAATAAGAAACAGACACTTCTCATTACCTGCATGTTTTCTGTAGCATCTCCAAGAAGACCTCCGAAGGTAATAGCATTGGTCACAGTTCCCAGGTAAATGAAGAGCATGGCTGAAAGTGACTGGATGCTTAGACAATCGTAAAAGTCACTTGCAAAAAAAGGTGCCTTTCTCTTGATATCCTCAACTAACCCCCCACAAAACCTAGGAAAGTTTAAAAAGCAAAACACTTAATTCAATGAGGAATTTTAATGTCAAAAAAGGAAAGACAATTCAAATCAGTATATAATTTCACTAACCTTTACTGCTATCCACTAGTAACAATGTGAATATCTAGGCTATATATATTGGTTAACCAGCTGTTGTTTAGGAATTAAATAATACCAAGGACCCATTTACTGTACACAAAGGCAGTCCATTGTGTTGCGTTAATGCATACACATTAATGCGCATTATAATGGGCTGCCAAAACACCAAAACTTGCCAAAAATCAGACAAGCACCAATTTTTTTTACACATTATCATGGTTTATCGTGTATTATCATGTGCTGTAATGCAAGGGCATAGGAGATACAGAACATTTTTTAAATGATTTATGCTAAGGTAATACCGCAGTATGAATAAAGCAGCGGTACTTGTAAAAAAGTGGTATCGGTGCAACCCTAGAAATGTTCCAAACGTAACATACTACACCCGCATATCAGCTTCTAAAAGAAGATTTTAAAGAAATTCCAGGTTTGCTTCATATGCTGTGCTTCCACAGAACACCAGGCTGAAGACTGTAATGTTACTATTAAATGCATAGAATGTACTACTAACAATTGTGTAAATACAATCAGTGACAAATCAGTGACAAATCAGTGACATGTAATAATCAAAGTGCAGTCTATTGGAGGTCCTTTAAGATAATAATATCTTGCTTAGGTACAGTGCCACTAATATATTATAGGGTTTATTTAATTAAAAAGTGCAAGTTGCTAAGAGCAAAGTTTAGTACTCACAGCAATCTGTCTGAATCCATCTCAAACCCAAGGGATGGGAAATGTGCTGAGAAATGTGTGTATACAGATGGTGGGCAGGGAAGGGTTTATGAATATAAAGCTGCATTAAACTTTGTATTGTATATTTGGTTTTAGATATGTTGGTATCCAGACAATCTCCTCCATGATCTTTTCTTTCTGACAATGCTCCACAACCCATAACCCCCTTTTTTCTAACATGCACGGAAAACCTTTGCGGTGCTGCAGCTATTTTAGAAGTGAAGCTATCGGCACAGAATCGCACCCAAAATGGTGACATAGAAAGTGCATTAAATACATCATTACTACTGAGTCACTAACCGTCCAGTTCTCCTTAATTCTGGAACGTCACCGTGTCCTCCACCACCATGACCATCATCATGAGGAGCGTCTCCATTCATTTGTACATTCTCCCCTCCAGAATACATGTTTTTCCTGTAGATAGGTCAAGTTTGAGATAAACATAACATTATTCATGTAAAGCAAAATTCTACAAAATAAACATCATACCAGGATCTCAAATATATGCCCAACATTAATTGGACATTTTTGTTATAGCAACAAGCATTTTTCATCTGGCTATTCTCCATATGGCCATCTCTCCTGGAAGTGATGGTAATGAAGCCCACATGACGATTAACTATTGGAAAGTATGGCTCTTTTTTTCCTTTCTGGGTCATGTTTTTTCCCCCAGCCTCCTGACTACCTAAAGTGTTACTAAACCCACAAAAGTAAAATCAGTCTGTATATGCAGTAAAGTATGCTTGTTGTACTGACTGTGGGACAAAATCCTCTCCATTGTGTAAAAAGGCTGTTTGATCCTGTCTTCTCTGATCCTTATTTTACTGTCCCCAATCCATCTGCTGATAGAACAGAGCCCTAGGAGGCACTCTGCACTTTCTCAGTTGGGTGTATATTGCTAAAGAGTTTTTTTTTTTTGGGGGGGGGGGGGGGGGGTGCATGTGATTGCTGCTTCATAGTACAGTCAGAGGAGAATGAAAACTCCTCGTTCAAGATTTAACCAGTGCTCGGTTGGACACTGATAGAAGTCACAAGATGCTATATACTGCTGATGTGAAAAGGTATTTAGCGGTTTATACTTACTAAAATAATTGCATTTCCATGTGTACTGTGGGAGCCAAGATATAGTGAATGCCGGGCCTTGGGTTTAGTAACACTTTAATAAAGCAGAAGCATATTTAAAGCTAAGTTTACCTTTTCAGGGAGAATTTCACTTTTCATAAAAAATATAATCATTTTGAGATTATTATTTTTTCCTACCCAAGCTATTCAAATGTACTTAGCTCTCACTTAGTCCAAGGCAGCTTTAAATTTTCACTTCTCTGTTTGAAATAAAAAAAAATGTTTTCTGCTTTCATCCCGTCCTGTAGATCATATCCCATCATGCACTGCTTTAGTGCATCACAGAATAGTCATGTATTATCACTCTAGATCACACCTCCCTTATTACTATACCACCTCTGGTTTAATTTCCACCCACTTTCCTACTTCTTACCTTAAAGCAGAGCTCCACATAAAAATGGAAGCTCCTCTTATCTGCCCCCAGCCCCCTCCGATGCCACATTTGGCATCTTTCGGGGGGTGGGAGCGGGTACCTATTTTTGACAGGTACGCGTTTCCACTTCAGGATGATCTCGCCTTCCCCCGCTGCTGTGCGATTCACAAAGTGCAGCAGTAGGGAACTGGCTGTGAAGCTGCAAGGCTACACTGCTGGTTTACCTTACAAACAATGGCGGCGGCAGCACCTTAGAACCAATGGAAAAATCGGCTTGGATGCCGACATTGCGGGATCCCTGGACAGTTTCTTAAAGCGGTGGTTCCCCCTTAAAAACAACTTTTTTTTATTCCACTGCCCCCCCCACATTCCATCACGATTAAGGCACATATTTTTTTTTTCCTGCTGTACATACCTTACTACAGCATATTCACCCGTGCATCCGGGTTGCGAGTCCCGCGGGAGTGGGCGTTCCTCACATGCTGTTGATTGACGTTTTGCCCAAAAACGAGCTCTCCCCCGTCGCGTAAGCCGCGTCACGGTTGGCGAAAGGAGCCGAACGGCGAGTCGGCGCTATACTGCGCATGCGCATCGCCGTTCGGCTCCTTTCGCCAATCGTGACGCGGCTTACGCGACGGGGGGAGAGCTCGTTTTTGGGCAAAACGTCAATCAACAGCATGTGAGGAACGCCCACTCCCGCGGGACTCGCAACCCGGATGCACGGGTGAATATGCTGTAGTAAGGTATGTACAGCAGGAAAAAAAAAATATGTGCCTTAATCGTGATGGAATGTGAGGGGGCAGTGGAATAAAAAAAAGTTGTTTTTAAGGGGGAACCACCGCTTTAATATTAAAAGTCAGCAGCTACAGTATTTGTAGCTGCAGACTTAAAAAAAATTCTGAAGGAGGCTGGACCTCCTCTTTAAGGTGATCATACACATTACAATCTGACTGTATAATCTCCTTTAGATGTAACATCAGCTATGTAGTGCAAGGGCCTGTCTGACTGGATGCAAATTGAATAGATTGTTCAGGTGTGTCCTTCCACTCCATTCCTTCCATTCCATCGTTTTTGATAAATCTAAAGGAAATTGTACAGAGATTGGACAATTAGATTGTAGATGTTTCTCTGACCCTATGATCATATCTGGAGTAGCGTTTGAGGATGGAGGCATAGGACTGGAGGGTGTCTGCACAGACGTACCCAGGGCCGGAGTGGGACTCATTTTCAGCCCTGGAGTTTCATGCCTTAGACCAGCCCACTTTAGTTCACAGTGCTGCGTGTGTTGGCACAGTGGCTGCATGTGATGGCACAGTGGCGACAATTGATGGGCACAGTGGCTGCGTTTGATGGGCACAGTGGCTGCATGTGATGGCACAGTGGCTGCGTTTGGTGGCACAGTGGCTGCGTGTGATGAGCACAGTGGTGACAATTGATGGGCACAGTGGCTGCGTTTGATGGGCACAATGGCTGCATGTGATGGCACAGTGGCTGCGTTTGATGGGCAAAGTGGCGACATTTGATGGTGGCACAGTGGCTGCGTGTGATGGCACAGTGGCTGCGTGTGATGGCACAGTGGCTGCGTGTGATGGCACAGTGGCTGCATGTGATGGCACAGCGGCTGCGTTTGGTGGCACAGTGGCTGCGTACGATGAGCACAGTGGTGACAATTGATGGGCACAGTGGCTGCGTTTGATGGGCACAATGGCTGCATGTGATGGCACAGTGGCTGCGTTTGATGGGCACAGTGGCTGCGTTTGATGGGCACAGTGGCAACATTTGATGGTGGCACAGTGGCTGCATGTGTTGGCACAGTGGCTGCGTGTGATGGCACAGTGGCTGCGTGTGGTGGCACAGTGGCTGCGTGTAATGGGCACAGTGGCGACAATTGATGGCACAGTGATGCGTGTGTTGGCAGTGGCTGCATGTGATGGCACAGTGGTGACAATTGATGGGCACAGTGACTGCGTTTGATGGGTACAGTAGCTGCATGTGATGGCACAGTGGCTGCGTTTGGTGGCACAGTGGCTGCGTGTGATGAGCACAGTGGTGACAATTGATGGGCACAGTGGCTGCGTTTGATGGGCACAGTGGCTGCGTTTGATGGGTACAGTGGCTGCATGTGATGGCACAGTGGCTGCATGTGATGGCACAGTGGCTGCATGTGATGGCACAGTGGCTGCATGTGATGGCACAGTGGCTGTGTTTGATGGGCACAGTGGTGACAATTGATGGTGGCACAGTGGCTGCGTGTGTTGGCACAGTGGCTGCGTGTGTTGGCACAGTGGGTGCGTGTGATGGGCACAGTGGCTGCATGTGATGGCACAGTGGCGACAATTGATGGCACAATGCTGCGTGTGTTGGCACAGTGGCTGCATGTGATGGCGCAGTGGCAACAATTGATGGGCACAGTGGCTGCGTTTGATAGGCACAGTGGCTGCGTTTGATGGGCACAGTGGCTGCATGTGATGGCACAGTGGCTGCATTTGGTGGCACAGTGGCTGCGTGTGATGAGCACAGTGGAGACAATTGATGGGCACAGTGGCTGCGTTTAATGGGCACAGTGGCTGCAGGTGATGGCACAGTGGCTGCGTTTGATGGGCACAGTGGCTGCATGTGATGGGCACAGTGGCTGCATGTGATGGCACAGTGACTGCGTTTGGTGGCACAGTGAGGCTGCAATTAATGGGGGTTTTTTTTAGTCAGAGAAGGCAAGCTCAAAATAACACAAACATTTTTTTAAACTGCTATTCTTTATTAAAAAAAATGATGGTCACCTCAGTCCAACCCCCCCCCCCCCCCAATACAGTAATTTCATTACTTTCTTACTTTTCACATAGACTGTGTGTGTCACTCTGACTTCGGTAGTTTTCTTCTTGCAGTAGCACTAGGAACTGTTACTGTAGGCAGGCCAGGCGCAGCAGGCTCCTCGTGACTTCACTTCTAACTTCTGTTCTGGAAGCTCCGACACTCACAGCTCCCTGCACGAGTCCTCCCTCTCTCACCTCTCACCTCTCACCTCGCCTCCGGCCGCCGGCGTGACGTCACGCGGCGCACGCCGGTGGAATGAACCAACTCAATCCTGCATGGGGGGGGGGCGAGGAAACACGCACAGGAGGAAAGATAGCCAGAAAAGCACTCGGCAGCCAGTGAGTCGGAGGCCCGCGGGCACACAGTTTGTAAAGTGTCACTGCGCTCAGTGTGCTGTCTGACACACACTGATCTACTGGTCTAGCGGCCGTGGCTGATTGCGCCCCCCTCCTGAACAATGGTAGCGGCCCGCAACCTGACCAGCCCACCGGGAAGCATCCCGGTTCTCCCGATTGGCCAATCCGGGCCTGGACGTACCATCTGGGTTTTCATCAGCTATGCACTGAGCTTAAAGGGGTTGTAAAGGTAAAAACACATTTTCCCTAAATAGCTTCCTTTACCTTAGTGTATTCCTCCTTAACTTACCTCATCCTTCGATTTTGCTTTTAAATGTCCTTATTTCTTCTGAGAAATCCTCACTTCCTGTTCTACTGTCTGTAACTCCACACAGTAATGAGAGGCTTTCTTCCTGGTGTGGAGAAAGCCTCTTGAGGGGGGAGGGGGCGAGCAGAAGTGCCAGGGCGCCCACTAACACACAGCTCCTTTCTCTATCTGCAAAGTAGAGAGTGTCCTGACTTGCCTGCTCGCCCCCTCCCCCCTCAAGAGGCTTTCTTCACACCAGGGATAAAGCCTTGCATTACTGTGTGTAGTTACAGACAGAAGAACAGGAAGTGAGGATTTCTCAGCCTTGACCTGGAGGTGAGCGGCCAATCTATACACTTACTGGTGGTAGCTCTTTCTGTCTGACCCCTTCCGCTATTGGAATTTTTCTCTCCTCTATCAAGTTATGGACTAATTAGTCATACTTATTTATATTTTGTGTTTTATAATATATATATATATATATATATATATATATATATATATATATATGTTTAATTATATATTTTTGCCCTTGGACATTTTTTTACATTCTTCTGCACTTGTTTTTTTATATATCAGTTTATATATATTTTTTTTACTTGGACTTTATTCACTCATTCATTGCTTGGTTTCAATTTTTTCACTTCATTAAATTTTCATTTAATTTTATCCATCTGTCCTTATTTCTATTTGGTGTAATTAATGATTGTATATTATTGAATACGCGCACCATTATTTATTTAAATGTTTACAATTAGAGTGCAGTGTATGGCCAGCTTCATACAAGTATATATGAGGGAGTGGAGGACATGCAGCTATCATGCCCCGTTCACATATGCGTGTTACGAGAACTCATGTTCACACAAGCGTTTTTTATGGGCGTTTTGGAGCATTTCTGCTTGTCACGCATAGGGTAGCCCATTTGTTTGAACATTCACTATGCTCAGTGATAATTTTTTTACATTTTTTTTACTTTAGTAAATAAATATCACTGTGTTATAAGGATTCCTCACTGAATGCATGTTTAATGTATATGACAACACTATACCTCTTATCAGATGAGGGAAGAGTCTTTGGCGGTTCTATCCTTATTGTTGGGTCCCATTCCCCAGGTGGAAGCACAATTACTTCATCTAAAAATTCATCAATTCCAGCGATCAGGTCCTGCCTGTCTTTAGCTTTATAGGCGATGTCATGAAATACCTGAAATGGAATAGCAAGAGCTTTCAATAACGACACTTTAAACTATATGTGCACTAAATATATCAGTTTGTGTAATGTTCTCCAACAATGTAGGCATTTTTAATGGGTTTCAGCTTTGAACTTCATTTCACAAATATTTTAGAGCATAAAATAGGCAGTAACATCTAAAGCTGGCCATATATGTACATGTACAAAAAAAATCTAACATATTCCTTCATCCAACAGCATAAATTGACAAATCTCACACTGCATCTATTATGTTCTGATAGCTGGTGCCGCCAACTGTTAGAGAATATCCGTACAGTTCCTGTATCTGACTGGATATAATTGCTGTTTTGGCCACCAATTTTTTGCTCGGCTCTTTAAATTTTCTTATATATGTTTTGATTATGATTTAATGTAAAAACGCTCATACTGGTGTCATAACCAGGAGGGTATTAAGGACAAACATGCATAAAATAGATGCCAACTATATTACTTAGTATTACCTCATCAGACATTAAGGTGGCTATACTTCTTCCAATCTCATGGTATGACTTGGCTTTTCCTTTTGGTCCCAGGAGGATAAAAAGGAATCTAGATATACAATACAAGAAGAATTACATAAGATCCTAATACATTTTTTAATGTCCAGTAGTGATTTCATTAAAACATTTACATGGCAACAAAAACTCTATATTAATTATATGCACTAGAAAAGTCGAAATAGGTGAACTTGTCTTAGCTGTTTAGTCCATATTAGACATGTGCATTCGTTATCGTCCAAATTTCAGGGATTTTCGTGTTTGTCTTCCAAAACGTTAACGAACGTGCATAGTCCAAAATCCGAAATATCGGAAATAAAAAAATGCTTTATTTTTGTATCCATTATATTTTCGGATCATTACGACAACAGTTTGATATATATGGATAGAAGATTCGACATGACGGTGACAATAGCGATCTGTGTCTATCGAACCTGCAGTAGAATGTGCCTAACCTAACTCTATTAGTCCAAGATTATTCGACATAGAGAGAAAATATTCAACATTATAGAGACAATAGTAAAAGAGCTGTTAGTGGTCGCTGCTGGAATGGGTGGGGGAAGAAAAATGATTATAATGATGAATGTTATTGGCTGAGTGTAAAAAAGAGGAGATGCAGTAAAATAGCTAGAACTTAAGTACACACGTACAGCCAACTTACTTTATGAATAATACCGTTCGACATGAAGATTTGACAAAGCAGCTAAAACCATAAGATCGCTGCAAGTGGACATTTACAGTCAAATGCTCCGCCCATAGGCTATAGAAGAGTTTTAATGGTGTATGACTAGTAATAATAATTAATAATTATAGTTATTACTAGTCAAACAACATTAGAATTCTACTATTGCTTGTGGGTGCAGCATTCGAAAATGTACGATCGTGGTGTTGTACAGTTTAGCTGCTATGTCGAATTTTCTTAGAACATCTGACAGACATCATAAGCCTTCAGTTGACAGATTTGACCTTAAGTAATTAGAATTTTCGTACAAATGCGTTTTTTAACCCCCCTGGCGGTATTCCCGAGTCTGGCTTGGGGTGGAATTTCAGAACCAAAAGCGGTAACCCCGAGCCAGGCTCGGGATTGCCTCACAGTGTCCACAGGCATAGTTTACTTACCTTGTCCCTGGATCCTGCGATGCCTCTCCGCTGTGTAATCGAGCTGTGTCCTCGCTCGATTCACAAAGTGCCTGTGTGCCGCCGAGCTCCGTTCCCTGCGACGTTATGACGCACGGGAGCAGAAACACACAATACATACAGTATACTGTAATCTTATAGATTACACTACTGTATGAAAAAAATACACACCCCCTTTGTCCCTAGTGGTCTGCCCAGTGTCCTACATGCACTTTTATATAATAAAAACTGTTCTTTCTGCCTGGAAACTGGAGATTGTCCATATCAACCAAAAAGTGTCCCTTTACATCAAAAGTGGTTTTAGACCAGCTAGAAAACAGTGATAATAAATTAGAATCACTTGAAGAATTGAGCGATAGCGATTTGTGGGAAAATTCGTCATCAAACAATAAAAGTAATGACAGCGACAATTCTGCAACTGAGGCCTCGTACACACGGCCGAGGAACTCGACGTGCCAAACACATCGAGTTCCTCGGCCAGTTCAGCACTGAAGCCGCCGAGGAGCTCGGCGGGGCGAGAGCTCCCATTGAACAACGAGGAAATAGAGAACATGTTCTCTATTTCCTCGCCGAGCTCCTCGTCGGCTTCCTCGGCCGAAAGTGTACACACGGCCGGGTTTCTCGGCAGAATTCAGCCAGGAACTCGGTCGGAAGCTGAATTCTGCCGAGCAAACTGGTCGTGTGTACGGGGCCTCAGTAAATTTCAGGGTTTTTGATTTGATTACATTATTGAATAATTTTTATGATAATTACATTATTATTTGTTATAATTATTTATAGTTATTTATTATATTATAGTTTATGATTTTGTTTTTCAAACTTTATCATACCCGGGATGTCTACTAGACTCTTGTTTGTCCTTCCCTACCAAACCCCCCCCCCCCCCACGGCTATTGCAGAGGATATGAAGTTTTTTTGTTTTCCATTCATAAACTTTGTTTATTATTCCTTGACTTATGGGAAGCTCTGTACAGAGCTATCCTTGTTCATTAATTCTGTGCAGCTAAGGCTGCAGACAAAGGGACTAATGAATCTGTCCTCAGTCCCCTTCTCTGTTTAAAAGTGAGACATCAGGGGTCTGTTTAGACCACTGATATTTCACCAAAGCACCCCTCAATGGGGATCCTAAAAAATATGTAAAATATAATAAACTGCAACTGGGCTCTGGTGCTTCACAACCGTGGGGGGGTCGAAGACAGCAGGCAGGTGGCCTGCTGTAGGACCGTAATAAAGGGTCCCACAATTGGAGTAAAGGGCCCCAGGATGGGAAGGGCTCAGGTCAGTGGGCAGGGTGCTCTTTATATTTTATTGCACTGGGGCAATGAAGGTTCAAGTTACGCCCCTGCCTCATTCCCTAGGGCAAGGGGGCAATACAAAGCTTACCACAAGGGGCAAAGGCAGCAATACAAGTCTGACTTAATCTTGACCACTAACCATTTGTGTTATATCTGCTTTAAAATAACACCAAATTTAACACACCTTCTTCCCTTTCACATCTGAGACCTTGTAACACTAACGAGTCACATGACATCAGAGGGAGAAAATGGCTAATTGGGCCCAATTTGGACATTTTCACTTAGGGGTGTACTCACTTTTGTTGCCAGCGGTTTAGACAATAATGGCTGTGTGTTGCGTTATTTTAAAGGGGACAGAAAATTCACACTGTTTTACACATGAAAAGATGTTATAAAATCTTTACAAAAATGTAAGGGGTGTACTCACTTTTGTGAGATACTGTATTTATCATTTTGAATGCACGACCTGATTTTTAACCCACAATGGACATTCGTAACAAAAATGGAATGCTTTGGATGTTTTTAATGTGCTCCACTGTTGCTCAACATATGCATTTTCTCTTGCCATAGACAGTGAAGCTGGTTTACTAAAGGCGTTGAGAATTAAGTTCACTTAATTTATTCAATCATGTGAAAAGCCAATTCCTCATCATCTTTACAAGATTTGATATTCAAATAGAACAGAGCTACAATTTATTGTGAGAAGATTCACAACTCCTTTAGTAAATTATTCCTAATCGTTCATTAGGCCCTCACAGGGCTCCTACACTACACTTTAGGTACACTACCCCAGTTTACTTCTACACCCTATATTTCCTGTATTTCTATAAGGCCATTAGCACCAATGAACTCCCTAACTGTTAATCATCAATTTGGGATATGTTCACTCTATAGATAAACCTAAATGAAAAGTGAAAAATCTCTTAGCCAAATCCCAATTCCTCTATACCTCACTGAAGTATCTTTTGTTTTTAAGGCCCCTGCATAGGCAGCATATTTGCAATAAATCATTGTATTCAAAATGTACATCTCATTAACTAGACATGATATGGGGTAACATGCCATTTGGCTTTCAGTTGATATTTATAACAGCAGATGAGATCTTGATAGGTTTACACAAATGGCTTCTTGCAGAATGCTGAGACTTTCTGCTAAATACACTGCTCCCCTGGGATTTTCATATCGGATTTTCACCGGATTCAGATACTGCAAATGGCGCCACATTTCTTACAAATGTAAATTTAATTGAATTGTTAAATTGCAGATAAAACTTGGTGCTAAAAACAACAAACAGATAATGGATTTTAGACAAAAAATAAAATGCACTGCTCTGTTTCCATTAGTATTGTGTTTTATAGCACTTCAGTTTTCGTGTTATTATTTTAATGATTATATCTGTCAGTGTTTAAACCTCACATTATCTCATAGAATTCCCTAGGGAAAAGCTACGTCAACAAGAAAGAAAAAAAAAGAAAATGCCCATCAGATCATAACGGTACTGGAGAAAACTGTAGGCAATGTTACTTGCTTGAGCCTATCATCCTTCCTAGAATTGTAGTTAAACAGAACCCGACAGTGGAGTAATGGCCTGTACTAAGATACAGTATCAGTTTGCTAAGAACCCTAAAGCCTCGTACACACGATCAGTCCATCTGATGAGAACGGTCCAACGGACCGTTCTCATCGGTTAACCGATGAAGCTGACTGATGGTCCGTCGCGCCTACACACCATCAGTTAAAAAAACGATCGTGTCAGAACGCGGTGACATAAAACACAATGACGTGCTGAAAAAAACGAAGTTCAATGCTTCCAAGCATGTGTCGACTTGATTCTGAGCATGCGCAGGTTTTTAACCGATGCTTTTGTATACTAACGATCGGTTTTGACCTATCGGTTAGGCGTCCATCGGTTAAATTTTAAAGCAAGTTCGTATTTTTTTAACCAAAGGTTAAATAACCTATGGGGCCTACACACGATCGGTTTGGACTGATGAAAACGGTCCTTCAGACCGTTGTCCTCTGGCTATCCTATCGTGTGTACAAGGCCTAAGAATGAGAGACATAACTGATAGTGTAATAAACTCACAATCAAACATACTGTTCTTTATCAAAAAGGAGTTGGCCCTAAAGGCTAGATGGGCTGTACTGGGGAGCTGCGGTGGCTCAACGCGATTGGCACTGCGCTGACAAGCCATTCACCTCTGCAGCTAGAGGTCCGGATCCCGGGCTCAGCTACATGTGAATTGAGTTTGGTGGTCTCAGCCCAGCTCCCGGTGGGTGTGCTATGCGAGGTAAGCTTGCGCTTAGTACGCCCACCCCCCTCCCACAAAAACCACCACACTTACACGCACTCGAAATTGAGTTAACATGCACGCACTTTGACCACGCGGTCTCTAAAAAGAGAGGCGAAGGACTAACAGGGCTGGTTGAGCGGGCTAGATCCTCTCACTCCCTTATAGGGAGTCCCTCTGCCCCGTTGGGCTTCAAAGCGGAGCAGGTAGGGCGGGCTGTGTGGGAGGACCCCCTCACACACCCACCATTGCCACCCGGGGCATGGAGAAAGGTGGCAGATTGCCTCTGGGGGAGGCCTGCCTACTCCCAACTCCTGCAGTCCGGCTCCTCTCTCGAGTACACGCACAAAATACACTTTAAAAGAAAAAAAAAAGATGGGCTGTACTGTCATGATTGATTTACTCCCCTAATTTACTCTGCAGATGACTTTTTGTAGCAGGTGTACTTAAAAGGTTTAATCCACATGCATGCAACTTCGTGATTACACACTAATTGTGCTTTGAACACAACCAAAGAGATTACTAAAGCGTCTGTAAAGATGGCAAATATGGCCATTTTTGTGAACGGGATGATGCAAAACACATGGAACATGTGAATTGTACAATATAATAAAGTATATCAATCAAAAACACCGATCAGGAGGGGGAAAACACGTTAATGATCATTTCCTACATATTGGAAATGATCACATGAAGGGAGGGGTTGTTGATTTTGCTTATATTTCTACACTAATATCAACCACAAACTGTTGTTTGAAATGGAAGATTTGTTCATTTTATACGATCGACAAAAGACAATTAATAATAATTTGTGACAGCTAATCAAAATGTGGTGGTCGGTAATTGTCAAAAGTGGAATTTTATTGTTCACAAGCTTCAGTTTCCGTGGTCAAGTTTTGTCAGATTTGATTGTATCTGTTGATTACTTTGGTAAATACACCATAGAAATGTGCATGTGTGCTCCCACTTTAAAGGAAAAGCATGCCTCTTAAATAAAAAATAACCCTTCATACTGTATTTGCTGGCGTATAAGACTACCTTTTACACTTAAAAAAACTGGCAAAAAAGCAGGGGTCGTCTTATACGTCGGGTCAGCTGCTCGGATGCCTGCTGGATGTGCGGTAATACTGTATGTAGCTTCGGCTACATACAGTATATACCGCTTAGCCAATTCTGGTGAGCGATGTATTCAAATAAATACAGAGCCTGCTTGGATTGGAGTAACAACCTCTGCCAATCCGGGCAGGCTTCATACAGTAGCCTGCTCTGATTGGCTTTGAGAGTCAGAGAGGCGTGGGCTAATGATGTTACAGCCTCTGCCAATCAAAGCAGGCTTTGTATTCATTAATAGTATAGTAATATTTGTCGTGATTGGCTCCAGCTCCAGCAAGAATGAAGAAGAATATGGCTCCAGACGGGATATGGCATCATCATCATCTCTATGCTGCAGCATTGATGTGATTCTGGAGCTGTACCATGACAGCTCTAAGATCCAAAACCGAGGGATCACATGACCGCTGATTGCTCAGCTCTCGGTCTGCTCAGACGGGAGAGCAGTGACTGTTTGTCACCGCTCTCTGCTCTGCTCCTCCAGTGCTCACTGGAGAGCTGGGCTGGAGGGGGTGGGAGCAGGTGGCTCTGGCTGAGAGGTGGAACCAGCTGCCAATCAGTCAGTTGGGTGGATACAGACAATGTGGTCGGGATCCTTCCTGAGCCTGGAGCAGCTCTCCTACGTCAGCTTATAGCAGGAAATAGCCTGCTTTAATCAGATTTTGAGAAACAAAAGTAAGGGTACTCCTGTGGCCCACAAGAGAAGTATGGCCAAAAACAAAAATTATTGACTTCACTTAAGCAAGCATACACACATTAGGAGACTGGGAAAATAATAATTTAACCATGTTCTCAATCACATCCAATAAATTTATATGGACTGATGTGGAGGCTTTAAATGGAACCTGCCAGGAAAGCAACATTGGGATTGCTGCTTTTTAAATCTGAAGATGCAATTTCCAAGGATGTAATTTTAATTCTCTCACATAGTAAGTCACTGACTCAAAACATTATGCATGTGCATGTGCATGTGCATTTAATATGCCCAAAAACTTCAGAGGTTGTATGTGTATTCCAGGTCAGCCTGGGGGCTTGCTTCTCCAAAATCAAGTCAACAAAAGCTTTTCCAAAAATGACAACTTAGGCCCCGTACACACGGCCGAGGAACTCGACGTGCCAAACACATCGAGTTCCTCGGCGTGTTCAGTCCTGGAGCCGCCGAGGAGCTCGGCGGGCCGAGTTCTCCCATAGAACAACGAGGAAATAGAGAACATGTTCTCTATTTCCTCGCCGAGGTCCTCGTCGGCTTCCTCGGCCGAAAGTGTACACACGGCCGGGTTTCTCGGCGGAATTCAGCTTCCGACCGAGTTTCTGGCTGAATTCTGCCGAGAAACTCGGTCGCGTGTACGGGGCCTGATTGGAATGAGAGGAGCTTCTGATAGCCTGTAAGTGTTCAAAGGATGACATGGTTGAGGAATATTTTAACCAATTGGAATCACAGCTCTTTTACTATTGGCCTAAAAAAGTGAAGGCACCACTACCAATATATGGCTCACTCAATATCAAGTACTATTATAATTTAAACCTACATAAGAGGACCTTATACTCCTCATAGCAATAGAAAACAAACTATGTCTTACCGTGTTGGTACAGGAACTTCTGTGAGGGCACCAAACATCACTGCATCCTTTAGTCGGACAAAGGCAATGAAGGGATTCTCTAAGAAGTCAACCTCTCCAACAAGTACATTTGAAGCTTCGGCATCTCTTGGCAATTTTTTCATGAATTTGTTTTTCAGCTAAAAGATACATAAAAGTATTGTGAGTACATCCCAACAGTTTACTACTAACAGCACGGCCCAAATTCAAGCTACAATGACTTTATAACTTGGTAAACCCCTTTGTGTCTGGGTTTGACATCATGAGTTTCCTGGGGTTTAATCATCTGTTACAAATTTATTTCATACAATTTCACAAATGAGAAATTAATAATATACTTTAACCCAGTAAGTATACCACAGTGGTTATAAATAAAACATTTAAGACCCATACAAAAGTAAATCATGTCCATTAAAGAGCACAAATCTACATTTCTAAAGAACTACCCACTTCTATACATTTTAAAGGTGCATTTCACAGCTATGAAGGAAAATCCCATAAAAAATTGCATGATACAGTACTTTGTGCCAAGCTATCTCTGCAGTATAAATGTGTTCTATTCAAAAGACATTTGTATAATAGAACACATGGATGAGAAGGAAATACTAAGGTAAATGACAGCAGTACAGGTGAGATGTGATGACTTCTCTTACTATGTGAATTTGCAATGTGGAAGGCTACCAGTGACACAACATGCAAACTCAGCAATTATGCGCCATAGTTTCCAAATATTTGCTATAGATGCATTGGCTGTAGTAAACCAGAGCTTATCTGGTCTCTCATGACTCAACAAGGATGTATCCCTTCTAATTACATAATTCTGCAACAGGGAAAAAGGCAATATTTAGATGGTGTTCCTGTTTACGTCATTAGAAATGTACATGCACACAAAGGCGAGACATAATAACATTCTGTGTGTATGGTATGCATCATGCAGGAGTCATGCAGTGGCAGCAGTGGTACCATGCATCTTTTCTCACCTGCTTTTGCTTCATGAGTTGAGTTTTGTAGGCCTACAAAATGTCAAACATTAATTCTAATACTTGCTGATGGAATAACCAGGAATACAACTTAATTATGTAATCCCACTCCCATGACAGTTTCTTCAGAGTTCATATCATATCTACCTTTGTAGTGTAGCAAATCAGAATGTCCCATTTATTTAGACTACTATAATTATTAATATTTTCTTACTTCTTACAGTTTTGCACAGTTGTACAGGCCCAGCTCCTGTATATAACATGCTTAATTAATTTCACTGCACACTGTGAACTTCTCACAGTGTGATCATCAGTGGGTCTAAAATAAGGTAGACAGTGAAAACTGAATGGTTTTATTTAAAAATGTTTACTAGCATGCTGATGAGGGGAGAAAGGCAGAACCAGTGAAGGGAAGGCAAAATATAAGCAGATTAAACTTCAGCTTTAAGAAGACCTTTAGAATAAAGCTGGCCATACATTATGGGCATTTTGATCTAGTTCCGATGAACTGGACAACTGGACTTAGTGGGTAGCCTTGTCTGCCATCCCCGTACAACTTCTTTCGACTGAAAAAGGAAGGATCTGGGTGGAAAACTGTTAAACAAACAGTGTCCAATTAGATGCAGGCTCTGTTCAGCAACCTTGATAGCCAGCAGGGCCAACTTTAAAAATACAATAGCCACAGCAGAGATCTGTTCATCCGCGTAAGGGCGGAATCTATCAGTATATGGCCAGATTAAGGTCAAGTCTGATATTTAAATTAGTAACTGCAAGTTCAGGCAGGGTAGCCTGAAAGGCCACCTTCACCCACAAAAAACATTTTAGTAATAGATTGGCACCAGTGGAATAAAACATCTGCTGCCTTCTTATATCTCTAAGACGCCAATAGGAAGATTTCCCTGCAGCAGCTTTGGCCTCTGCCTCTCTTCACAAAACCCTACAGTAATTCAAATGACCCCCAGTTGTTTGCTCTACATGATGGTGAAATCATTGAATTTGAGAGAGAATTTGGGAGAGATCATTTATAGCCCTGTCAGGTATCAAAAAAATTCAAGATCAAAGGTCCCTGGAACAGGTGGAAGGTAGGAGACACAGGAATTTGGAGAGGCAAGTATAAAAATATCTTTGAGCTTGATCATTTTGTAACCTGACAGGGTTATTTTATTCTTTGTAATGGTACAGCACTACTACTGAGAATTCTGGTGTAGATACAGTACTGACAAGCACTGGTATCTGAGAAGTAAAATAAAATTAGGCATGAGCTAGCCAAAAAACAATAAAATGTATTTTATTCTTATGTTTGTGGCATAAAATTGCAAAATGGCATAAACTGAAATGTAATTAACATTGAATATCACATACAAACGTGATATAAAACAGTATGTTTACTACTCCACAATCAAGGGCACTTATTCATAATAACTAGCTGAGAATTGTGAAGCAGCCAAAATGTGTTATACGCACATACACGTTATTTTCTGCATCCAGCAATACAGTTTAATATGTTATCTTTCTGATCCTAGCCTTCTCATAGGACAGTGAAATGGCATCATGTGTATTAATTTACCAGAAGGCCAACCAATAAACAGTAATACTGAACTTGAAAGGAGTCAGGGCGGGTTCACACTGGTACGACAAACGCTCCGACATTGGGAGCTCATGTCGCATGACGTGTGAAAACCAATGTTTCCCTATGGGAGCTGTCTTAACTGGTCCGACACAAGTCTGACTTTGAAACTGCTCCCTGTACTACTTTGGTCCGACTTTGATCCTTCTTCAACCCATTGAATATCACTGAAGTCGGATCGCCGCCTTGCCTGATGAAGGGGAACTCCACACCAATTTTTATTTTTTTTAAACTGCATGGGTTTCCCCTCAAAGAGCATACAAGGCCCTTCAGTCTGGTATGGCTTTTGGGGGGACCCCCATGCTGTTTTTTTTTTCGGCGTAAGGGTTCCCCTTAAAATCCATACCAGACCGAAGGGCCTTGTATGCTCCTTGAGGGGGAATCCATGCCGTATTTTGTTTTTTTAGATGGTGTGGAGTTCCCCCTAAAGTTTCATACCAGACACAGTGCCTGGTATTGTCAGGGATCAAAGTCGGATCCCTGTTCATTGAAGTCGGATGTTGTCGGACTTCAAGTCGCAGGGCAACGTCGGATCCAATGTGGTCCGACTGCCGTGTCGTACCAGTGAGAACCCAGCCTAAAGCGTATTCATTTCTGCTTTAAGTTTGTACCTTTCTATTTGCAGATTTGGATCTCCACTTATTGCTCCAATGTTCTCCCAATAGTCTAAAATAGGTTGCTAAATTAAGCTTCTGCAAAAGTGTCTCTAAAGCTCATGAACTTGTGTGATTTTTTTAAGGGCATAAATAGTCTGCTGTGGCAGGGGCTTGAGAGGCCTTTATGTCCTTAATGATGTGCTTTAGAATAAGCCGGCAATGTATTTGGTTAGATAATAGAACTAAAAATAATAAAAATAATCATGCAGCTTTTTGTTACTCTACATAAAAAAGACTGTCATTTGATTGCAATGGCAATGATATACACAGTAGAGCTTTTTTTTTTTAAACAAAAAAAATAAGGTATTTGTCTAATTTCCATTACTATTCAAAGAAATAAGGAGTTTATTGTTCACTAAAAGATAGTGGGCAGAGCCATAAAAATCATTCCTTTATGCCACTGTAGCCAAATGTATGTCCGGAAGCACTCGCTGGCTTATAGTACATATAAAGCCTTATATTATAAAGCCATTTATACCATGATTAAGTTTCTGCAGTCTTTAGATCAAAGACATGTGGATATTCCAAAAAGACTTTTGTACGAATAAGTGCTGTGTCTATCTCTCCGACTGCTTGCTGCCTCTACATAAGTCTGGCTGTACCTGCTTGACTGCTAAGTGGAAAAATAACTTCTACTGCCAGCAGGTTAATGAAAGTAAAGTAGAGGATTATAGTAATATCATCTGTAGGGAAACTCTATTAGACTGTGCCAACGAATTACTGTAATACACAGAGGCAAAGGAATTTGGGGAGGTTGAGATGTTAGGCATTTACTATATTTAACATGAAACATACTTCTAATGCTTTCATAATGGATGTAAATGGCAAGTTAACACATTATTTGTGCGCTTCAGGGTTTTATGATATCTTCGGCTTACAGCAGGCTCACTGCATTCTCATGCAAACAATAATACAAAAACACTTTATCATGCTATATCTTTATCTGTTCTTACATACAGAGGTGGACTGGGACACTGGGGCCCACCAGTGGCAAGGGAGTGTAGAGCTTAACTGCAAAGAGTGGGTGTGGATTACTGTGAGTAGGTGTGAAAATAAACTGAGCCACACATTATGTACATTATAGTACATTATATTATGATCCGATAAAACATAATATCACAACACTATAGCGTATTACACACATACTTTTCAAAGCTGGCAAGGTTGACACCGTGGCAGGACACAGCCATAAACTTTTTTAGAGGCACAATTAGTCCAGTACCGACAAAAGCAGGACTCAATCAGTACCATACTGACAGAAAAAGAACCCTGAATATGCCACTTGTAGAAGAAGACTGAGCTGTAAAAGAATAGCCTGTATAGTTACCATTCTGGTGGCCTTTAATTGCAAACATCACTGCTTTGCAACTCCCAATATGTTGCTGGTATTCCACACTTCTAGGTTTGTTGCATACCTGCTCTTGCTGCAAAACATGACATAGGAGCAGGCAGAAGGAACCACAGCATGTGGTGGGGAGAGCAGGCATTTGACACAACCAGATCGGTGGAAATACCTGCTGAGGCTGTGGAGAAGCTAAGCAGTGACTTTTGAAGAGGCTGTCAGAAAATTTAAAAATATATATTCTATTTGTTTATAGCCCAGGCTTCTTTTAGAAGTACCCCCTTGGAAGATGCATAAAAAGAGCTGGCCTGGGAGCAAGAGGGAGTGTGCCCCTTTAAGCTCTATGGTACACAGTGCTAACCTGTTCCAAAAATGGTCTTGGGCCATAACAATGGCTGCATTGTAAGCAAAATAGCACTTGAAGCTTTTGAATTTTCTTCTACCTAAGTGCCTTCTGGTCCTTGGCCACCAAGGTAACATATTATGTGGGTTTTGCCAAAGTAGGTTCACAGTGTGGCATGGAAGAGGACAGGAGGCAGACTGCATGGTGGAAGAGGAAACTGATAGATACTGTGGTGTATCAAAGCACTGTCTGCCAAGTAGAGATGGGTACTGTGTGATGCTGCACTGTAAAGTGACATTGTATTGTAAGTGGCAGCTTAGTGATCTGTTAATTACAACCCAGTTTTTAAAGCGATTGTTAACCCCCCAAAAAAGATGCTGTCCCTTTAAAGCATTTTATACAGCACAAACCTGGCTGATCCTGCCTGGTTCTGCCCTCCCCTATGTAAACTGACCATGGTTTGTCATGGCTGCTGAGCCCTGACACCATGGTCAGTTTACATTCCTCCATCATCCGCAGCCCTCCTGTGCTCCTGTGTCCTTCTCCCCCTCCCCTCCATCCCTGTCTGCCGCTGTGTCAGTGCCCACCCCCTCCACTCCTGCTGCTCTCATAACTGTTAAAACTTTGTATAAAGCCCTCTGTGTCTTAATAACAAAATCTCCTGTCTGTGTGATCCATTTAAAAAATGCCTCCTTTACCGGATTTCACATCGGTTCCTTTACCGGATTTCAAGTCACTGGCTAACTTTATCTCTTCTCTCCTCCTTGCGTCCTGGCTGACGTGATGTGATTGCAAGGAACCGCTGTGAAATATGGTAAAGGAGGCATTTTTTTTAATAAAGTACACAGACAGGAGCACTTGTTATTAGGACACAGAGGGGCTTAAAAAAAGTTATATCAGTGGGTTACAAACCACTTTAAGGTGTTTTTTTCCCCAAATAATTGGAGCTCACCAGAGGTTCATTTGTTTTCTGGCAGGCCAGTCTGCCCCCTGCACGCTGAGCCATTCAAGTCCAGACTACCAGAACTTCTTGCCATGGCTACTGCAAAACTGTTCTGCTTGCAGTGTAGTATTTCACTACCCATACAGTCACCTCTACAGTTTATCATGGATTCCCCTATAAGACTTTTCTGTCCCTCCTTCCATTTCTCTCTTCTTGTCTATAGATTTAAACAAACCTAAGAACAACATTCAACTTGCTATGTTTTTGCTTCAAAACATTCCCCAACTCATCCGCTGCCTATACATACAGTATTTCTGATCTGATGCAGTCTTACTAATACCTTCTCCTACTAACGTAAACCTATGCATTTCCAAAATACTTTTTTAAATCAGTCTAGTTCTCTGGAATTCTTTACCTTGGCCTCAAAATTCAGCTCTTCAACTCCACAGGGAAGAATGTCTCATACATACTATTTGTGTATCTACTCTGTGGGGCATTGCTCTTCACTGGAAGTCCCCCGCAGTACCCCTATCCTCCATCCTAGACAGAACTGACATGGTTATGATAATAGAGAGGATTTTGTATACCCTACGAGATAAAATGCACCTATTATGAGATAAAATGCACCTATTCGATCGCAGATGGGAAGCCTGGAAAGCCCATAGGCATATTTTTCTATGGCAAGGCTTAAGGCCGATCAAGGTTGTGGTGTCTTAACTGAACAGTACCTTTGTGTATACCTTTTCTATACCTCTTTTTCTGTGTGCTTCGGAATTATTCCTTATTTCTATTATTCATGATATGCTCTAGTTAATGTAAAGGCCAGCATAGTATGTTCACATATTTCTGTTCATGCAGGAACTACCAGTCTGTGGCCACTCTGACACCCACTCTGACACCCATCCAGGACAATGCTGGTGGAAGCCAATTAATCTACTTTTTGACTGTTTACTTTTACAGAAGCACCAGAAGAAAGCCACATAAACATTGAGATACATACAAACATCATCCAGATAATGTCTCTTGTGGGAACTGAATCTAAGATCCTAATATTGCAAGGTCAGAGTGATAACCACTAAGAAGTCATAAAATACTGTACTACCATGCTAAATAAGATAAATGCCTGTAAACGTAAATATTTATAAAGCGGTGAATCTGATAAACACAAAACATTCACTGAAGGAGAATCTTGGTGCATGTGGTACATGACTGATTTACCACCAGTGAATGTTTGGTGACAATCACATTCACTGCTTTATAAATACACCCCAAAGTGCTAAAGCGTTTATGTCTGTATACTTTAATGGAGACAAAAATCTCCTTGCTTCTTTCTATCCTGCTACTCACTGAGCAGCCTGACTGTACTGGCTTTTTTCTCTGTGCTAGAGATGCAAGCCATGCTGCTTAGCCTACATAATCGGATTATAGAAAGCACTCCTTCTGTAGCTGCCTCCATCTCTGAAGGTGAAATAATTTCACCTCTAATCACACCTATGGCATGCAAAAATCTAACAGCAAGACCGAACGTAACCTTTGCTTTATATGTTCCACATGCTCAGACACCTCCTCAAAACAATGTAGCCAGTAGTCACTAAGAACAAGCATGTATGTGAAATTTTTTATTATAACTGTTTATCAGGTTTCCATTTGCAAATAAAGATGCATCCCTAATTCTCCATTCTATTCACCCATATACCAACACAGAGATGTCTATATCTATACCTTACTTTGGTGTTGACTTTTCTTCCAATTTTGCTCACATTGGCTTAGAAAGGTAATTCTGGGTAATTCTGTTTAAGCTTGAGTATATCCACATGATTCATAAATCTACCATACTTACAAATGACTTAATATACCAACTTGCAGGCCTCTTCACATACAGTCCTAAGGGTTCTCTAAAGTATAGTCTCAAAATCAAAGGAAAATTAATTGGTGCACTTTAATTAAGGTGTACCTTATAAACACAGCTGCCAGCAGGTCTTAAAAACAAAATGTTAGTGGTCAATGTAATCATTTAGTGACAGGCAAAGCAACCCGGAGGCCTGAGCTTGGTTCCCTGGGCCTGGCAGCAGCAATTTTTGGAGTGGCAGGCACGCTTCAAGGGTAGAGGAACATCACAGGAAGACGATGAGAGATCAGGAAGACCTTCAATGAGCTCAACCCCCGAAAATGTCGAAACCATTCGGCAACTGGTGCTTGACATGCTTCAAAAAGAAGACTTCCAGGACACTTTCCAGAAGTGATAAAGCAAATATTAATAACAGTGCTTCTTGAATATTCAAACCGACTTCAAACAAAATAAATAGTACATCTATAATGTGCATATATGAATACAGTTTCCATAAACTGACACCAGATGTCTCCAACCAAATGTGAACAACAGCAGTTTCTTCTTATAGATTCCCAAACACCAATGTCCAGTGTTTTTTTTTCCCCTCAGCATATAAGCACACAGCGCTCTCACCGGACATGTATGACACCCATTACAGGTAGTCACAAGTAACTTTTAGATATAGGGATGCCACTCAAACAATCTAAGGAGCCTGACCCATGGTCACACAAAGGCCACCGGCACTTCTAAAACCATCATGGACCCAAAGCAAGTCTCATACAAGAAAGAAGAAAGTGCCTCTCATAGTAGTGACTACCTGTAATGGGGGTCATACATGTCTGGTGAGTGTGCTGTGTGCTTATATGTTGGTGAAATAAGACACTGAACATTGGTGTGGGTATCTATAAGAAGACAATGCTGTTGTTCACAACTTGTTCAAATTTGGTTGGAGACACCTGGTGGCAGTTTATGGACACTGTATTCCTATATACACATTATTGATGAACTATTTATTTAGTTAGAAGTCCGTTTTAATATTCGAGGAGCACGGTTATTAATATTTGCTTTATTATCTATAGGCTATTTTTGCCTTACAACCAGCAGCTCTGGAAATATTGTTATTATTTAAATTACATTTTTTGTTATTTAATCACATTATTTATTCACATATAGATTTATTTGTTCAATTTGCACAGGTTGAGGGTATACCCATTTTTTTCACATTTATTTTGAAGGTGATAGTGTGTAAACGTAGATAAATAAACTATTTCTTGTAAACAGAGCTAGTCTCAAAACTTTTTGATACCACCTTGTATATAAAAAAGCTGCATACATTGATGGTGCTTAATAAGTACCTGTGATAAATAAATAAAAAAAGCAGGTTGTCTATTGGCTAAGGTACACTCAATGTCTGCTGTTAATTACAAGGAGAGAAGACCTGATGGAGAACTAGTGTCTGTGAATCCCCTTCAGGCTCTGCCACCAGATACAATTCCCTGCACTGTCACACAGACAGTGCAGTGGAGAGGAAGTGCATTTGCACAGACGGCAGAGTGTCCATATGGACACCGTGGCTTCAGTGTGTCTCCACATGTGGGAAATGTCCAAGATTTAGGTACCTGTCCACAACAAATATGTGTCGTGTGGAGGTACCTCAGAATGCGTAAGGTAAGAGTGTCTTAAACACTCTTACCTTACGCATAATAATAATGGTGGGAATAAAGTTCAGGAGTTCAGTATTTTTAATTTAAAGGTGAGCTCAAGGACACAGAGGTATGACCTCAAACTGGCAGCAGGAAAGTTCAAAACTTACCTTAGAAAGTATTATTTTACTAGAAGAGTAGTTCCTTGGAACAGGCTTCCAGTAGAGATGGTGGGGTTGATTTACTAAAGTTAAACAGACTGTTCACTTTGGAATTTTACATTTTGCAAGTTTAACCCAAAGCTTAGTGAATGAGGTGAAGCTCTGCTGACTTCCATTATCCAATCATTTTTTTTTTTTATTGTATTTTATTTTATTCTTATTACATTATTTAATTACAGTATGTCCACACTAGTAAGATACCCTCTTATGTATTGCTGAAATAATACGATTACCAATTATTCACCAAAATTGTATTTCACAGGGGTTATTTCTATATGGCCATTAACGTTTAACCCCCCAGCCAAAATATTGCTTTTTATTTAGAAAATTATTATTTAGGCAAATCTAACTAAGGTGGATACAAACAGCAGAAGACTCTTACAAAGGCTCTAATCCTCTTACACTCAACCCAGAGAAGGAAAACACTTTTTGATGCAATTCCACCTTAAAGAGAACCTTCCCGTAAATAAATTCTGTAGATGATTTTCTTTCTCAGCTTTTAACAAATATACACTTGAGTTGCTAGAAATCCTTTGTGGCTTCACATATTCTCTTCTTTCATTGTGTAAATTACAATATGTTAGGAGAGAAGAAAGTGGGCTTAATTATTTCTGTACCCTTTCTTCATCTAAAGCCGTACAAGGCTAACAAGCTAATTTAATAAGCTCATCTGCAAAGTACAACAATTCACAGCAACCAGTTCCATTTTGATCTTCTGACATCAGATAGCTGTTAGCTGAATTCTGATTGATTAATGTGATTTACTGCACTTCAACTTGCTGAATTACTGAATAAGTTTGTTGTATCTTCTTCAATGATGACACCACACATCACATGACTTAGAGCCCGTTCACACAGGGGCAACATGACTTCTAGCACGACTTTGGGAGGCAACTTGGACACGACTTGAGTATGAATCATCAGGCAACTTACAAGGCAACTTCAAGTTGCCTCCTGGACAGTACAAGGCAACTTCAAGTCGCCTCCAGGACAAGAGGCTTTCCAGTGGCCAATCAAACAACAATCAGCTCTGTGGGAGGGGTTTGCCTGAGAAATGTATGTTATCTTCCTGTATTGTTGCTTCAGTTAAGACAGGGATCAGACTTCTGAGGCAACTTCCATTGAAATCAATGGGTACAAGTTGCCTACAAGATGCCTAGAAGTCGGATTGAAGTAGTACAGGAACCTTTTCTGAAGTTGGAGCGACTTCAGTAGTGTACATTAAGACGGCTCCCATTCACTTCCATTCATTTTCTCGACCGCGCAACTTGGGGCAACTTGGGGCGACTTGAAGTCGGATCCCAGGTCGCCCCAGTGTGAACCGGCTCTTACACACACCAATATTTATTCAGGAACTAGACTGTCTTGACTGAACTAACCAGCCACGCAGAGTAGCCAAAGCGTAGTTTTTTTCACACCAAAGCATAACATGCCCTTAAAAAATGTTTACTTTACATAACTGAGTGAGTAAGCAGACAATGTAGATTTTTGAAGAGTTATTACATACAAGGCAACCCTTAGAAAGAAGATGACAAGTCTATGTGCCTACACACTTACTTGATCTTTGTCAGGCTTGTCCGAAATGTCATTGAGACTGGACGATGTCAGGTTTCTGTGTGGCGTTGTTGGACTACCTATAAAAGATACACAAATATATTAGGCATTTAATTCATTAAATGGATGTAAACCCATTTTTTTTTATGTCACAATGTAGAGTATAAGATTTCCTATCATCTGTGCCCAGTCTTGCCACACAGAGTTAATCCAGCTCTGAGCAGTCCTCTTTTATTGTTCAGTGAAATAAAACGGACTTACAGAGAAAAACCTTGGTCCGTTCCGCCCCCTTGTTGTGAGTGACAGGTTATTTACATATCTCATGCACTAGCCTGGAGAAAGGCATTATTTTTTAATTTCCACCCCCACTCCTTTTCTGAAGTCATGTGGTTACTTTTCTGGATTTTGACTGGATGTTAGTGATCATAGCAAAATTCAGTGTAAGGTATACACAGGAAAAAATGCATGTTGACAAGGGGAGTGTAGAGGTGGGCGGGGAGTCTACTGACATCACAACTCCACCCACCGAGCTCCAGACAACAGATCCACCCACAGAATCTGCAGTTATTAATTTCTTATAACAGACAGAGGGTAAACATTTGACAGGTAAGGATACATGCAGGAGGCATGTATGTCCTTATAGATCAGCACTATGGCAGTAGTTTAGAAAGGATGAGAGTGGGTTTACATCCACTTTAGGATGCAAGAATCCTATAAAGGAACAGCCATCACATTTTAGATTTATGTTCAAGCACCTGGATCTAACTTGTAGCATACAAAACAAGTATAATACTGTAGAATGTATCAGCCACTTTACCAATAGTTGCCAAAACTTTAATTTTTACCAGCGAAGGAAAATATTTTAAATATATCTAATAAGACAATAGCAATGTGTTAAGTGCATTACCAATCAAATAGACTCATTATTGGTCTGACTACTTTAAATTAAAGAAAAATGAAATCAGATTGCTATGGGTTCGTGTTTAAATAAGCCCAGTACAACAAAGTTTTGGAACCCATGGTTCAAGACCCAGTGTGTATATGTCCAGATGGTCAAAAATGTATTATATTGCACTGGGAACTGCCGTTTTAGGGATTTTCAGTAATGGTGGTCCCCCTGTTTGGTTAGGTGTAATGATGCAATTGGGTTAATTTATTTAAATAAGTATAAGCTGTTCACCAATGTCTGCCATGCAGGGCACAATTTTCTCCCTTTCAGCCCATGGGCTGAACAAGAGGAAATCAACTGATACCTTCAATCTATGCAAACAGTATGGATGGAGGAGCACCCCCCCCCCCCCCCCCCATGATCATATTCAGGTAACCAAACTATGACTACATGTTTTAGGATGCAGCAACTATTCATATTCAGATGATAATTAGTCACCCCTGACAGTTTATTTTTTAGCTACTTTGAAAAGGTGGGTGGTGCTTGCAGGTCTACCCATGGCTTGAATTTTGGCTGATTCAAAAGGAATTAGTCAAAGTTCAAGCCATCAAAAGGGATCAAAATGCATGTTCACCTAGCTTAGTAAATAGCAATAAGCTGTGTTCTCTCAAGCTATGTATTTACCTGTCTACATTGGGAATAACTGTATACAGCACCAGCCCAACCATTAAAAATAACTAGCAGTGTTGAAGTTGGTGGCTATTTTCATATGATAGGCAGTGCCCCCAGGTGGAGAGATTCTGGAGGACAATTCTGAATTTTTTGGAGGACAGGTTGGCCCTCTCGAACATCTACTCTCCAGCCAGATGTCTTTTGGGGGATTTGGAGGAGGAGGAGATAACTAATTCACAGAAAACCTTACGATGGCTGGTCTTTTTGTACGCCAAAAAAGGTTGGCTCTCAGGTGGGGGGACCCCAACCCCCCATCTCTTTAGGGCTGGGTGGAACTCATTAACAAAGCACTGCCAATGTACAAACTATCGTACAAAGCTAGGGGATGCTCCAAAAAGTTTGAGAAAATATAGCTGGATGGATCAAATCTGTGTCTGGAGACATAGAGGAGTAATGTAGGAAGTGGTGTTGGAGTGAGCACCTTCTGATACTGGACAAATTGGGGCTGAGAACTCACAAAAGTGACAAAGCTTATAATAGTGTAACCGTGGTGTGGTTAAAAACAAACTGATCACATGGTTTGTGTTACATTAATATAATACTGTAGTCTAGTTTTATTGATTGAATGCTGAAAATACATAACATGATGCAAACATTTTGTTAATATGTGCCAAGGCCATGTTTGGCTGATGTCAATGTTATCATGCATACGCACAAGTATTATTGTATTTGTATATATTTTTTGAAATATGAATAAAATTTACCCTTTAACCACTTGCCAACCAGAGCTGTCATTATACTGAGGCAGGTCGGCGCGATCCAGCGAATCAGTGTAGGTGTACTTTGGCACCTTTAAGGGCGATAGCGGGCGCGTGCACCCACTGCCAAGTGGGTGGACCACCAGCCACCCGCGATCGTGCCCATGATAGCCAGAACGGGGATGTGTGTGTTTAAACACACATCCCCGTTCTGACAGGAGAGACAGATTGCCTGTTCCTACGAATCAGGAACAGCGATCGGTCTCTTCCCCAGTGACATTTATACAGTAATCAGTGCATTTGTTTAGCTGTATAAATGTCAATGGTCCCAAAAAAGTGTCAAAAGTGTCCGATCTGTCTGCCGCAATGTCCTGCTGAAAATCTCAGATCGCCGCCATTACTAGTTAAAAAAAATGCCATAAATCTATCCCTTATTTTGTAGATGCTATAACTTTTGCACACACCAATCAACATACACTTATTGAGATTTTTTTTACCAAAAATATGTAGAATATATATCGGCCTAAACTGATTTTGTTTTAGATATTTATTATAGCAAAATGTAAAAAATATTGCTTTTTAAAAATGTTCGCTCTTTTTTTGTTTATAGCGCAAAAGGTGATTAAATACCACCAAAAGGAAGCTTTATTTGTGGGGGGAAAAAGGACCTCAATTTTGTTTGGGTACAGCGTTGCACGACCTCACAATTGTTAGTTAAAGCGACGCCATGCAGTATTCCAACAAAAATGGCCTAGTCATTAAGGGGAAAATCTTCCGGTCTGTAAGTGGTTAAAAAAAAAATTGAAACTGTTAAAAAAAAGTGCTTTCTGTAGTTTTCATACTAATAATCATTAGTTGATCTGCACTAAAGTCAGTAATGACTGCAAGACATGAGAAATAACAGTTTAGAGGTAACATAGTTATGTAGAAAATACATGATGTGGGCTGAAAATACATTAAACTTTGTGAAATTAAAGCACTCTCACTATATACCTCCTCGCAGGATATAAAACACTGAGGTGCTTTAATACGTACGTATTTACCACCTAACAATGTATTAGCCCTGCAGGGAAAATCTTTTAGCTACACATAGTGCGCGGCTTTGACTTATAGCAATGTTCCTGTCAGCATCCTTTGTTGGAATAATAACAGCATACAGCCGCATAATTATTTTACAGCAAATTAATAAAATAGGAACAAGAACTTGGCACATGGTTAGATTTTACAATGACAGAAAACAGCAACAGGAGTGTTCTTTTTCCGCCCACTGTATACATAATAAACAGGTAACATATGTACTGTTACTGCTTTAAATATGAATTACTGTAGTTGTGCTATTATCTGAAAGGGCTGATACATAAAGCAAACAGCTAAGCGTTCTCTCCCTTGTACTGCACTTCTACCTTCTAGATGCTTGCGGTCTTTTCATAATGGTTTTAAGATTCCTATTCCCATCTGGATCACAGCCTTGATGTCAGCACTTAACAGCACAATAAATGATCTAACAACACAATAACTAAGCAGCTGGATAGTGGACTATAGGGCATATTATATACTTGAATTAACACGCTAAAGCTTTGTTACTCTACTTCAACCTACTTGTCTAAAAGTTGTTAATATGCACTTAAGGAATAAAGAGAAATGGTAAGTTTCCCAAGAGTTAATATGACTAGCAAAAATATTTTATACTGTATCTTAGTCTGGGCCGTGAAGCTAAACACAAATGAAAAAATACAAAGGACGAGGAAGCCACAAAGGTTTCGCTAATATGTTTTTATAGTTCAATAAAATGCCGCAGCAGCATCCAATGAGTTTTGGGAGCTCAACAGTCCCCAATTATCAGGGCTGAAAATAATACACTGGAGCAGGGTCAACTGCTTACAGGAATTTCTAAGCATCCATGAAAGGATTCACTCAGGTCCATAGACTAACAACGGCATTTGGCACAAACCCTTGCATACACGCTTAGACATTTCTGTAAGCAGCTGACCCTGCTCCAGTGTATGATTTTCTTCTTTTTATCACAAGCCCTGATGAGAGGGACTGTTGAGCCTCCAAAATATATCTTATTGAAAAGTAAAAACTTACTAAACTTGCAAAACATTTGTGACACTCCCACCCTTCAAATACTTTCATACACTGCCACTTTTGCATCCACTAGTTTGTAACAGGGTGGATAAAAAACAATGATTTAAAAAAGAAAATTGATTTAACCACTATACTACCAGCCGCCGTCAATTGACGGCGGCAAGGTAGCTCAGTTATTCTGACAGGACGTCATATGACGTCCTCGTCTTTTAAAGCCGCTAGGGGGCGTGCGTTACTGGGAACACGATGCGCGTGCCACCCGCGATTGACCAGTAACTGAGCAGGACCGTGGATCTCTGTGTCCCTTGTACATAGGGACACAGATCGGTCACCTCCCCAGTCAGTCCCCTCCCCCTACAGTAAGAATTACTCACTAGGCTACACATTTAACCCCTTCCTCGCCCCCTAGTGTTAACCCCTTCCCTGCCAGTCACATTTATACAGTTATCAGTGCATATTTATAGCACTGTTCACTGTATAAATGTGAATTGTCCCAAAAATGTGTCAAAAGTGTCCGATGTGTCTGCTGTAATGTCGCAGTCCCAATAAAAATCGCAGATCGCCGCCATTCCTAGTAAAAAAAAAAAATAATAAAAAATAAATCATAATTATGTCCCCTATTTTGTAGGCGCTATAACTTTTGCGCAAACCAGTCACTATACGGTTATTGCGATTTTTATTTTGTTTTACCAAAAATATGTAGAAGAATACGTATCGGCCTAAACTGAGAACATTTTTTTTTTTAAATGGGATATTTATTATAGCAAAAAGTAAAAAATATTGTGTTTTTTTTTTTCAAAATTCACGCTCTTTTTTTGTTTATAGCGCAAAAAAATAAAAACCGCACAGGCGATTAAATACCACCAAAAGAAATCTCTATTTGTGCGAAAAAAAAGGACGTCAATTTTGTTTGGGAGCCACGTCACACGACCGCGCAATTGTCAGTTAAAGGAACACTAAAGGCAAACTTTTTTTTTTTTAAATAACAAACATGTTATACTTACCTCCACTGTGCAGCTCGTTTTGCACAAAGTGTCCCCTAACCCTGTCTTCTGGGGTCCCTCGGCGGCTGTCTCGGCTCCTCCTCGCAAAAGCTTTCCACCTTTATGCGAGCGAGCGAGCATGGTGGAAAGCTTTTGCAAGCGCGCTCCCGTGATACAGCGGCGGGCATAGCTGCCGACTGTATCACTCGGCCCTGCCCCCCGGCACACCGCGTCATCCGCTGTGATTGACAGCCTAGACAATCAACGGCCAGGCTGGGAACCGAAGAGGATCACGTGGACGCGCGCGGGACTTTCGAGAGGTCAGGTAAGTAAAACGGGGGTTCAGGGGGGGGGGGGCGTTACCGTCGGATGTTTTTTCACCTTAATGCATAGGTTTCTGTCAACTCAAGCAAGTAACTTGTACATGTATATGTGCACACTGTATTTGAGATGGTTGGACTTATTTAACAGAGCCGTAAAAATAGCAAAACATTTGTGCACAATATAGAATCCATAGCTGGTATAGGTTACTGCACTTGAAACATTACTACTATCACTATTTACAATGGACCTCCAGGCAAACAGGTAATCAGACAATTGAAATACATACTGTATATGTTCACTGTTGTACCTGCCAAAAGATGTGCAATCTTGTGAACAACAAAATGCTTTGTTACTGTAACGTGTATAATTTCCAACCCTTCAGATCCCCAAGGAATAACCTTATCAGGGTGCATAAATATTGACCATAAGTGCGGTAAATTTCTTTAAATGTGTATTAGGACATAATATACAAATCATATAACTGGAGAGTAATTAAAGTTTTATAAAGCTAAACAAGTTCTTTATTTTTGTTGCAACCAGATCTTAATAAATATAATGTAAATATATTATATAATTTATAATATAAAACTATTTAAAAGTTAAATTAAAGATAATGTTCAATTTAGAAATACATTATAAAAACATACATTTACAACAAAATCATTATTACACAAATAACTTTTTTCTGTTCTAACACATTTCACACAATAAGTGAATGTTCCCAACTTACTGAGCCATCCCATGCTGGGGCTGCGCCGCACTCGGAGATCATCATCCGACATGCGGGTTGCCAGGCAGGGCACAGAATTCTCTAGAGGACTGCGTGCTAGTACCAAAAGCAGAAAGCAGAGGAGAGTAGCAGCAGGAGGAGTAGAAGGAAAGCAAAATTAAAGTAAGAAGAATAAAGGACAGAATAAGAACTAAAAGCTTTACACAGGACAGCAGAGAACAGCAACAAAAATTATTTAGCCAGGTGTTATACTCTGTATAGTGTTGCTGCTTTTTGGTGCTTTTTTTTGGAGTTTGTGTTGTAATTCTTAAAGTGGAGGTTCACCCTAAAACAATTATCTAACATTACATCCAGCATACTAACGACATGTACAGTATGCAGGTATTTTTTTTCCGCCATACATACCGTTATAATGTTATTTTCCCCCCGGGTTCCGGGTTCTGATTCCCGCGGGACTGGGTGTTCCTATCCCTGGGTTAGATGATTGACGTCTGGTGAAAAACTTCCCATGGCGCACAAGCTGTATAGCGCCGACTCGCAGGTCGGCTATTTACGGAAAACTGGTGACGCGCCTTATGCGCCATTGGGAAGTTTTTTACCAGACGTCAATCATCTAACCCAGGGATGGGAACGCCCCGTCCCACGGGAATCAGAACCCGGAAGCCGGGGGGAAAATAACAATATAACGGTATGTACGACGTAAAAAAATGTACAAAAGTGTACATGTCGTTAGTATGCTGGATGTAATGTTAGATAATTGTTTTAGGGTGAACCTCCACTTTAATGGCCCATCAGTTGTGTTATTGACATGAAGGAAAGGTCTTAATTTAAAGGAAAGACTGATACAAAATTATGGATGTTCTGTAGAACTACTTTACCACACACACATATATATGAGAGGAAAGAAGTGAGAAAGAGAAGGGAAAAAGAGAAGAGGAGAGAGATGAAAGAAAGAAGAGAAGAAAGAGGAGTAGATAGGCACAAAAGGAAGCAAAGAAGAGATGGAAAAGGGGGCAGAACAGAGGAGAGGGGAAGAAGAAAGAGGAGGAAAAGAGAAGGAGAGGGGAAGGAAAAGAAGAAGGAGGAGAAGGAGAAGGAAAGGGGAAAGGAAAGAAGGAGGAGGAGGAGAATATAAGGAAATGGGAAGGGAAAGAGAAAGGAGGATGAGAAAGTGAAGAAGAGGGGAAGGAGAAGAAGACAGAGGAGGAGAATGAGAAAATAGGGAGAGGAAGAGAGAGAAGAGAAGGAGAGGGGAAACAGAAGAAGAAGAAGAGAAGAATGAGAAGGGAAGGAGCGGGGAAGGAGACAAAGAAAGAGAAGGGAGGAAGAGGAAAGGGGGACATAGGTAGAAGGTTAAAATCACACTAAGCTAACTATTTTCATGGCGTTTGTAAGTTCTCCCCATAGATTCCCACCAAAAAGCATGGAATGTTAACTGGTATCTAGCACAACTAGACCTAGTGTGTGTGTTTATGTAAGAAGTACATTAGCCTGAAAGCCCTTTAGGATAAGGGTTGATTTAAATGCTTCAGCATCATGTAAATAATAAAAAAAAAAACATATGTTTAGAAGGAGGGGGAAGGAGAAGGAGGAGGAGGAGAAGGCGAAGAGAAGAGAAGGAAAGGGGAAGGGAAAGAAGGAGAATAGAAGGAAAGGGGAAGGGAAAGAGAAAGGAGGAGGAGAAGGAGAAGAGGAGAAGAGGGGATGGAGAAGAAGACGGCGGAGGAGAAAAGAAGGAGAGGGGAAGGAGAAGAAGAAGGAGGGGCAGAGAGAGAAGAGAAGGAGAGAGGAAGAAGGAGGAGGATAAGGAGAAGAGAAGGAGAGGGGAAGCAGAAGAAGAAGAAGGAGATAAGAAAGAGGAACAGAAGGAGCAAGGAAGGAGAAAAAGAAGAAGGAGGAGAAGGAAGGGAAGGAGAGGAAGGTAGAGAAGGAAAGGGAGAGGGGAAGGAGAAGAATATATATATATATATATATATATATATATATATATATATATACAAATGAGAATGTTTGTTCAGGTCTATGCGTGGTGATTAACATGATATCACACACATTAAAAAAAATGAATTACTGTTAATGTATCCACTGCACAGCAGCATGAAAATGATTAAAGCACTCCCTCAGGGAGACAGGCATAGGCAACCAAGAGCCTGCAAGTTCTTAAGACTTACATACAACTAACTTACATTTAACAAAACAGAATTGCACTCATGTAACAACAAAATGGGATCCATACACATGGAGGTTGCCTATTCCTGCTTTGTGAGAACACACACATGAGAACAACTGAGTACCATGCTATTCACCTGAGAGGAATGAGTTTTTCATCAAGCCCTCCTCTCTCCCTCCTGTATAAATCACATTACAAGATTGTAAAACATTAGAAAAAACAATGTTTGTAATTATTCATGGTGTGAAAATTAATAATGATGAGTAGCAAAAAACATAGGATAGTAAGTATTCGTGACATAGAAGTCCTATTTTCCTTGGTGATCACTCTATTTTTCTTCTGTACTACTACCCTGAAGAATTGTGGTTTACATGTAAAATGACCTTGGTGGTGGCCGGGAAAACTCTGTATTATGGACTAAATTTTCAGAAAAACTGGTGATTTTACTTTTTACTGCCATTTAATCATTTTACTGTTGCTATTCATCTTTTGTCTTAGTTTGCTCATGTATCGGGGGGCATTGCTAGATCTACTTTTCCTCATCGCAGTCAAGAAGTAGGTGCACATTTTCTTACTAAAAGCACTGTTCCTATTGTCTATAAGTAAATGGGATCAATAGTGATCCATGTTAAAAATTACCCACAAGCACTAACTAGGGCTGACACTTAAAAGTAAATGTAACATTGTCCCACGACAATTATGTCCAGTGATGCTCACACTGGTTCAATTTGTTGCACATACTATATATAGCTATTAGGGTTTTCCCGATACCGATACTAGTATCAGTATCGGTACCGATACTGAGCATTTCCCTGAGTACTTGTACTCGGGGAAATGCTCCGATGCTTCACTCGATTCCTGGGCAGTCAGAGATGATCGTTGCGGCGGGGGGAGTTACAAGCACCGATCTCCCTGTATAGATTTCTATAAAGCCTGACAGCTTCTCCCTGGACACCCCTTTTCAGCTGCTTTAGTGAAATTTATACAGCGGTGATTGGTGCTTGTTACTCCCCCCCAAAGCCGCACCGATCACCACTGACTGTCCCTGTATCCCCCTCCGTGCTGCTCTCCCCCTCCGGGAGTTACATGTCCCCCTCCGCGCTCCATGTCCCCCCCGTGCTGCGTGTCCCCCTCCATGCTGCTCTCCCCCTCCGGGAGTTACATGTCCCCCTCAATGTACTCCTCCACCCCCTCGATCTGTCAGGATAGAGAGCGGAGGTAGGAGCCGCAAAACCCGGCTCCTACCTTTTCCGAATGAACAGAGTCAGTGATCTCTCACTCTGTCCATTCATATAACTGAAACATCGTAACCTGTGTTTACGATGCTTCAGTTTATGAATGGAGAGGAGCCTCCTGTCAGAGAAAGGGACTGGGGAATCTGTTTCCTTAGTCCCTTTCTCTGTCTCAAAGGGGCGATGTCAGGGGTATGTTAAGACCCCTGAAATCTCACCAAAGCCCCCCAACAGGCCTAAAAAAAAAGAAAAAAATTGCAATAAATAAAAAAAATGAATTGTAAAAAATAATAAAAATTTAAATAAAAACACACTGACCCAAATCCCCCCCCCTAAAAAAGAAGAAACAAAAATACTGAGACATGTGCCACTGTCACATGACATTAAAAAAAGTATTGGTAATCGGTATCGGCGAGTAACTTAAAAAAAGTATCAGTACTTACGCGGTCTTAAAAAAGTGGTATCGGGACAACCCTAATAGCTATGCATACTCAAAGCTACCTCTACAAAGACTGATTGATTATCCTGCAGTTGAAATATCTAGGGTACAACTATGTTTCCCTCCATGTGATCCCAAACTTTCGCTTATGCACCAGTTTCACATCTTACAAACTAGGCTAAAGTCTAAATGGCAAAATGTATCAAAGATGCAATTGGTCAAGCACTATTTATTGTAGAAATGCACACAGCAGACAGTGGGCGTTTGACTGCAGATGCTCATACTATGTATTGCTTGTATCCTTATTATCTCAATAACTGAGTGATTCTTAAATTTATTTAGCCAAAGGTTTACTTGACTTTATAAATTACCAGGATTTTTATAAGAGATCTTAGGAGTTAATATTTTCCCTTTTTAGGAAGTCAATCAGAAATCCCAAAACACATGACTTTAATATTAGATACATCAGTGCCACATCACCAAATTTCTCTTTTCAGTTCTAGCAAACCCAAAATATTAGGTCTGCAAAGATGTGTAAATGCAGCAAAGGTACATATTAGAATAGTGACTTGGCATCTAGCGTCACATATATGCAGATCATGTTGTGGATGTGTTGACTTCTCTACATGAAGCAATGACTACTAAACTACGGTGATCATAAACTACAATGCTAGCTTATGACGGTGAGACAAGAAATGGAGATGGGATGTAAACAGGAAGGAGGGCAGCAGCAGAGACTGGCCACTAGATTACCATTATCAGGGTTGGTAAACATCCTACTTGCGCTGGAGACGGTTTTCCCTATGTCAGCCAAGGAGCGCAGGTTCGATTTCTTGGTCTGGTGTCGGTGTTTCCTGAGCAGTGTGTAGGTCACTTTGTCCTTTAATTCTGGCTTCAGCAGACCTGTCTCAATCTGGTTATCAAGGATTTTCTCTGTTAAGAAAATGAATAAAGTCAAACATAGATGCTTTCTGCAATATATGTATTCATGTATTAATAATCAATGACCACTAATTGCTTTTTAGTGGATTATTTATAGGAATATGTGCAAAACCTACATTATAAAGAGAACTCTACTCAAAGAAAAGCACTTGGTGTTACCAGGACAGAAATTAAAACATGATAAGGGATCTATCCCATTCATGCTCTATCCAAAACCAAACCATTACTTTTTAGAAGAAAATGATTCTTAAATTAAACTTTTCCAAAAAAAGATTTAGCTTTACATTCACTTTAAGCTGCTTGTTTGATACTCACCAACTACCTGTGGGAGTGAATTGGCCTCTAGGTCAAGTAATATTGTCCCTTTTTCAATACACGTCCTCAGTTCAAACAAGCTGTGCAAGGACAGTGTGGCAACATGGGGCTTGCTCCATCTCTCTCCACCCTGCTCCACCTTCTCTTCAAACTTTATCCATCTGAAATGTAAAAACATTGTGCTGTGAGTTGCTGTTCACAGACTACAAATGCAAAAGAAAAAAAAATTGGAATCTTAGAATTATTGAGATGCCAACACTAAATATACAATATATGAGGGAACAAAGAGGTGTATAATTAGGACACAGACACAAGCAGTAAGAGCATTCACAGACAGTTCATTATGCAGCTAGAAGGTGATTTTTTATTACAGTATCACATAGAAAAGATGGCAACATATGCTTTGGATGCTGTGACCAGGAACAGGAAGCTGTGTTGATTCTTGGGCGGATAGGGACAAGCTAGCTGTAGAAATACATGGACATAGAGGAATCAATCAGCCATGATACCACAAACTGTAAAACACCCTTTAGTTTCATTGGGTTTAAGCCTAAAGCCTCGTACACACGACCGGTTTTCCCGGCAGGAAAACTGCCAGGAGAGCTTTTGGCCGGGAAAACCAGACGTGTGTATGCTTCCTCACAGTTTTCCTCGCAGGGAAACAGTGGGAATCCCGACGGGAAAATAGAGAACCTGCTCTCTATTTTCCCGTCGGGATTCCCGGCGTTTTTTTTTTTTTTCGATAGATCTACTACTTTCCTATGGGAACCCGGTTTTCCTGCCGGGTTCTTGGCTTTCCCCTTGGTTTCTTTCCCCTTGGTTTTCTTGGCTGACTTTTTACCGCCGAGAAAAACCGAGCGTGTGTACAGGGCTTTAGGGTAAGCCTAAACATGAGGTTAATTGTGTTTTAGACAAACTGATCCAGAGAAGGGAGGTGTTGAACAAAAAAATGTTGCTATACTGTTTAAGAGCATGGGCATGAACAACACTTTTTTTTTAATTGTTAGTTCAGGAGACCCTACACACAACACCACCTGTGTTGGGTTAACAGCTTTTTAATAAATGTTAACCTATGGGACTTAAAGGCATTAATTTCAGAACTAAAATGGGTCCAGTAATGGCTAGTTCTCCTGTGTTAACAAACAAAATAGCTTCATGAGGAGCTTGCTTTACTGTACATGGTTATCCATTTATGGGTCATAGTATGCAACTGACATTTGCCATGTGTAAATAATTATTCAGTTTATTTAACTTTATCTTTAACTAATATTAAACTTGCTTACATTTAGGCCCCTTTCACACGGGCGGATAGAATGGTGCTTTTAGCTGCAGATTTTCTAGTTTTCTACCGCAGCTAAAAGCACACAATGCTTCCCTATGGCCACATTCACACACAGCGTTTAGCTGCGATTTCATTACATGCGGTTTGATGCGAATAGAAAAAATTGAATTGAATGCATCCAGGTGCGATGTAGTGCAGCTATATGCACTTAACCGCAGGTAATCGCAGTCTTTTTTGTCAACTGTGGATAGCAGCGTGAGAAAAAAAAAACAACAGGAAGCACATCATAATAAAAAAAATAAAAAGGGTTGCTATGGGAATGACTATCACAGCTAAACGCGGCTGCATGTAACCGCACGTAAACGCATGTAATCGCAATGTACAAATGCAGCTAATCGCAGTGCCTGGAGCCTTGAATTTCACAAAACATTTTACATGCTTTTAACTGCAGCAAAACAGCTGTCCGTGTGAAAGGGGCCTTAGGCCAGTTCTATTTGTTCATGCCTACTTTGAACCAACCCAATGGTTCTAGAAGCGGCACAATAATACCAAAGATAGACGGGTGACTGCCAGAGATCTGTTTGTCAGCAAGTGAAATTTAGATAAAGTGATGAAGTAAACTATTCTGAAGAATTTTGATACATTCTGCTGTTTAATAATTATTCTTGTACAGGTGGAGTCAAAATTAGGATGAGGAAAACATGCCTAGCTAGTTGGAGATTTGTGCAAAGGTCAAACTAAAACTCGTTATACAGTAACAATATAATGTCAAATAAACTTATAACTGGCATTCTTTATGAGACAGGGGCACTTTTATAAGCACAAAAGCTGCACGATTTGCAATAAAAAGTGGAACTGTAAATTTCTTCAGGTCAGGTTTCCACTGTCTCTGTAAAAAAACTGCACTTTTCATCCAGCTAAAACCAGAGTGTACACTGCCTGCAATACCATAATGATGATGACCTTTTTGTAATAAAATATATAACTTTTTAATCAGGTTTCCTCTCATTATGTGCCCATCAAGTCCACCAGTTTTTTTAGTTTTCTCAATCCTTAACTTGGTACATTCAGCCTGCCCATACATACCCAACAGCTAATTTTCAAAACAGAGTTTTATCCTGCCAGTTAAGCTTTTGGATTGGTTACACATATTTTGGTATTATACATCTATTAATCCTTTTGCTGCTGTAGCCATTTTTGTTCTTGCACACGTTTAAAACAATTTTTTAGGCCTAAAACTTTATTTAAAATTCCTAAGCAATATGTATTTTCATTTAAAAAAAAAAATAGATTTAAGTTAATTACATTGCAAACAAATGAAATATATCACCCAATGTTTTGGTAAAATATAAAAGAAGAGATGAGGTTGTGCCGACTAATTCAAAATCGTATTCATCAAGTAAACCGACCATTCATTTTGTTGTGTTTAAAATGGGGTTTATGTACTAAAGGAATTTCCACAGAGCTCAATAAATATTATGAATCCACGACCATGTCATTTAAAACCCAAAATTGTATTTGCCCTTGAGTTGGGCTTTAACAAATCATGGGCTAGCAAAAATCCTGTTTAACCACCTCAATACTGGGCATTTTCACCACCTTCCTGCCCATGCCATTTTCAGCTTTCAGCGCTGTCATGCAACACTTTACCCAAATTAAATTTTAATAATTTTTTCCCCACAAATAGAGCTTTCTTTTGGTGGTATTTGTTCTTCTCTGCGTTTTTATTTTTATTTTTTTCGCTTTAAACAAAAGAAGAGCGACAATTTTGAAAAAAAAAAAGCAATATTTTTTACTTTTTGCTATAATAAATATCACCAAAAATATATAAAAATAAATATTTTTCCTCAGTTTTGGCCGATACATATTCTTCTACATATTTTTGGTATAAAAAAAAACGCAATAACCGTATATTGATTGGTTTGCGCAAAAGTTATAGTGGCTACAAAATAGGGGATATATTTATCGCATTTTTTTTTATTATTATTCTTTTTACTAGTAATGGCGCCGATCAGTGATTTTTATCGTGACTGCGATATTGCGGTGGACACACTGGACACTTTTGACACTATTTTGGGACCATTCACATTTATACAGCAAACAGTGCTATAAATATGCACTGATTACTGTGTAAATGTGACTGGCAGGGAAGGGGTTAACCAATAGGGGGCGATCAAGGGGTTAAATGTGTATCCTAGTGAGTGATTCTAACTGTAGGGGGAGGGGACTGACTGGGGCAGGTGACCGATTTGTGTCCCTATGTACAAGGGACACAGCATCGATCTCCTCTCCCTGACAGGACGTGGATCTCTGTGTTTACACACAGAGATCCATGGTCCTGCTCAGTTACTGGGCAATCGCAGGTGCCCGGTGGACATCGCGGCCGCCGGGCACGTGCATTGAGTTCCCAGTAACGCGCCCCCTAGTGTCTCGGCAAGGCGAGCATGCTATGTCAGCACCCGAAACCAATCCGTCCATCTGATCCGGGTGCAGGCGCCAGCATCCTTACTAAGGGAAATACCAAGTGAAGCCTTGCAGCTTCACAGCCAATTTCCTACTGCCCATGCGCGAGTCGCATAGCACTTTCTGAATGTCCTGTTGCCTTCTGGGACACACACAGGTCTAAGAAGGCGACAGGGGGAAGGAGGAGGGCACCGCAGAAGTGACGTACCTTGCCGTGGCTCCGTAGGACGAAAGTCCCAAATAAAATTTACGTAAAAAGTAAAACTAAAAGAAATTGTACAAAGAGTGACCAGCATTAGGATACTTATAAACAATGCTTGCCAGGCTTATCAGCATGTTCTTAGCCAAAAGAAAAGCTTTAGGATATTAAAATGCTATCTTGTGTCACTTTGTGTCATTCTTTTTGCACATATGTATTTACAGATGATGATTGGCTTATCATACACAACACATTTCCAGTACCTACGGGTAAACCTTATTATAGGCTTACCTGTAGGTAAAAGTGGTGTAACTAGGTTTACAACCACTTTAAGTTTATAATTTGCTCTATCTTTGGGCCACCTAGAGAGTCGAAAGGTTGACCCTGGATTGTCATATGCACATGTTTATGTTCTGGTCAGTTTACTGTGTCTCCATTAATATGTGCCAGGGCTCTGGCTATTGTTGTGCTTGCTCTGTTAAAACTTTTCAATAAAAATGATTGAAAGTAAAAATAAATGTAATTATTTTTAATTAATATGTAAAGATGATTTTCAGGTATGGCTATTTTTGGAGCAATGTAAACATTCATGTACAATACCTGGTCAATACCCATGGAAGCTGGAAATCACTGTAGTAGGCACTGCTTCTACTGTACTTGCCACTGATGTCCAGATTCCATGCCTAGTGGCTGCCCTACTGCTTAGTGAAAACAAGAGGTTGCATTCTCTCAGTGAATCCAAAGAGCAGTCTGTCTGGACAAGTTGGAAAGTGTGACGTCAATACCACATCTCCACCTTGTACTTGTGGTTTTGTCACGTGCTCCTCCATACCAGGAAGTACTGGGTACTTCCTTTTGGCTTCCAGTGCTGAATAAATTGGTAAGGGAGTGCAGGTAAGGTAAGTATATGTCAGAAAGGGGAATAAAAGTAAACTTGGTGCTTTGCCCTGAATGGGAAAAGCACAGGTTTGCTTTAAATGTAACCTTTCTCTCAAAGACGATTAGTAAAATGTGAGGAATTAATGGGTATAAAAGAGAATCAGAGAAACTATTTTGAAATTGTTTTTCCACATTACAATGCTGTGTTTGCCTAAGTCAACCAAAAAAAATCTAAACTGACAACAAAAAGTCTTATATAACCAGAACCAAATCTGCTTACCACTGTCCTTTATTTTACTCCCTTCTCTCCATAAGGCCCCTTTCACATTGAGGCGTTTTTCATGCGGTACAGCGCTAAAAATAGCGCTGCTATACCGCATGAAAAAACCTGCCCTGTAGTGTTCAATGTGAAAGCCCGAAGGCTTTCACACTGAAGCGGTGCGCTAGCAGGAGCGCTCCAAAAGTCCTGCTAGCCGCATCTTTACTGCGGTATAGGAGCGGTGTGTTCACCGCTCCTATACCGCGCCTTCCTATTGAAATCAATGGGAAAGCGCGGTAATACCGCCCGCAACCCTTTTTCGGCCGCTAGCGGGGGTTAAAACCTCACCGCTAGCGCCCGAATATCGCGGTAAATACGACGGTATAGCCGCGCTACAAATAGCGCGGCTATACCGTCACCGCGGCTCCACGCCTCAATGTGAAAGAGGTCTTACCTAAAGGCATCCAACTCCACTGTTGTTCAGGATGTGTTTCACCAGCAACCCTCCCCTCCCACCACCACCATCCTCGGTAGAAAATGGTGGTGCAAAATCATCTGACTGCCAACAAACATATTGAGCCTTTTGCTTCATCACTTCATACATTTAGACCCATTATTCTGTTGGATGTTTGGCAGGCGCAATGGTAGCCAAGCAATCCTCTATAGCTGCAGCATGAACAAGCTCAAAATGTTGCTATCTATTGGAAATGTTGACTAAAATTTTGCATAGCCAACCCAGAGCTTGCTGTGAGAAATGTGATAGTTGTGCCACTACTTACCACACTTCAGACTAACAGGACTTGTAACATGAGTAATACCATTCTACAGAAGGAGCCCTCTATTTACATCATAAGATTTAATGCAAAGCTCTAAGGCTCCATGCACACTGGGCTTACAAAAACACCACACATAGAGCATTTTTTGTACAAAGTAGGGATAAGGAAAGTTTTAATTTTTTTATGCCAGTAAACTCCAATCAGAAACGTGAACCAGAAGTGGAGCCTTAGGTACACATCTTCAATATGAGCTATAATCAATTTTATGACTGCTTCCCTTAAAGTGTAACATTAGTCTATTAGTCATTAGTCAATTAAGTCCTGATAGATCACTTCAGGCTAGCTCCTTTTGCAGGTATAACTATGTAAAACATTAAAAATAAGTGCCAATACTGTTTAAGATTCAGTAAGGCACTGTCTCATCCTGCTCTGCACATGCTCAGTTGCTCTCTGCTCTTGGCACTATGCCTAAAATCAGAGCTGAGAGAGGCTGATCTGCTGACAGCTTTAAGATTTATTGTTGCTGAAGGGGGAAAAAATCAGCAGGAATGACACAGACTGTCCAGAAAAAACACAGATTAGGGAAAAACAGAAAAGGTGACAGGACAAACTCTGCTGCCAAGGAGATACAAAAGAGTTAAACTTAGAAGGCTAGTGTCTTATCTTCCCAATATTCTGTCCTCCCCCCCCCCCCATTAGCAGCCTGTGAACTTCAGCACTGAAGTTTCTGTCAGCCTTCAGCCCCTTTCAGACAGTTGGACTCTGGCAGAGGATCCGCCTGCTCATCAGGGAACCCATCCACTGATCCCCACTAAGCAGGCAGATGACAGGACCTTATCTGCTCTGCTGATGCAGAGTGGACATGGCCATAGCCTGCTTTTCTCTATGGTCGGTCGAATGTATCTGATTCAATCCGCCAGACAGATGTGGAACGGATCCCCCATCAGTCTGTTTTTAGTGGATGGGATCAGATGTCTGTGGGTGTCAACTGACACATGTCCATTGACATCCACCACTCCATAGAGGGCAATGGATGGTCCAAGTGGGTCCGCCTAAAAAACTGACAGGTGGATCCAATTAGTCCGCCCCTGTGAAAGGGGACTTCCTGACTAGCTAGTCATACAATCAAGCCTGGAACAGACAGTGAAGTTGAATCTGTACTGTGACATCTGATGGGAGTTGATTAGCCTGGTTACATGCCCCAACCAAATTGCAACGTTGTAAGTGCAATTTATTTAAAGCGAAGCTCCACCCAAAAGGGGAAGTTCTGGTTTAAGTAGTCCTTCCCTCTCCTTCTGCCATATTTGGTATGTAATTTTTTGGGGGATGGAGAAGGTAACTAGTTTTGACAAGTTCTCCTCTCCCCTCCCTCCCTGCAGTCTACTGGGACATAGGTCCCAGAAGACTGTCGGACCATTTAGGAGGTGCAGCACATAACTGGGTGCCCACAGTTTAGATGCCGTTTTATCTGCGCTCTCTTTAGTTATACTTACAGCTAAATACGCGTTAAGCTTGCAAATAAGTATTGTACTGTGCTTCATAACTTTTCTGTTATTAGGCACAGATCAAAACTTCCAGACCAGCACTTAGGGGTGATGGATGGAAACAACTAAAGCTCTAAGCACACTTTTGAAACGTTTGTGTATGAAACCCTAAAAGACGATGTAGTAAACACTAACTGAATTTAGGTAGAGAAAGGGTAACCGCTCAGAGAGAACCAGATGATCAAATTCCTATAATCCGAACCTAGGGTGCAGGCAATGCAATCAGGATGCAGGTTTGATACAAGAAAGGGCTAGGACAGCCGTACTCCAAAAAACTTCTCCTTTTATTAAAAATGGATCACAAAATACATGCCACGGCCAAAGACAGAACAAAAAAAGCAGACGCGTTTCGCACTGTATCTCAGTGCTTATTCATAGCTCACTACATTTAGTCTTTTTGTAATAAAAAACACTGTGTGACATAAACAATTGTCACTTTCTACTAAAATATGTATTCAATCTCAGTGTTGCTGATTTCCTGTGGCCTGTGTGCACTTCAGTGATGGCTGATTGGCATTACTCAGAGCGGGTTTCCTGATGGTGACAACAGTGGAATATGCCTGCATAATGCACATGCCTGCATAAAATGTTCACTTGTAGTCTCCATCAAAAACCAGTGAGACAGGATAACAGAGAAAGGGTACAACTGACATTATCACCCTATAAAAAAGTGTCTGAACAGGGACCTTCATGACACGATCACTAGGTATATTTAAAAAATGCAGCATAAATAAATACAAGAAACATGATGTTTGAAAATAGATTAACATGTTAAACGTAATACAATATTTTAGTGACCATATTTACATATACGTAAGCCTGACTCCATATCCTGCATTGGCAAGAGCTAACAAGTAAGAAACAGCTGCATGCAAGATGAATAAATGGCTCTATATTTAGGCCATGCTTCTATATATTCCCTACATTCTGGACATATGGTTATCACAAGTCACAAAGAATAATTATCCTAACCCTAACCAGTTTTAAATGAACATATATATATTTTGTGGTTCTCATTTTGGTCAAGTAATATATTAATAATTTTAGTTTTTAAATCTAAGACTCTATGTTATTTCAGTGTGTATAAAGAATGGAAAAGGATGTGACCAATAAATCCTCCTTTCCTTACAGGGCAGCTGTCTGTGAACCATCCCTGCATACTGACTGGGCAAGCTCTGCTATGTTTAACAAGCAATCCACGGGTGACAATAATGTTACATAATTCTGATTTAAGACCAGAATATGTCTGGATATAACAGAAAAAGTTAATGTAATTGCAGCAGTCCTAATAATAATCTTCTTCTGCTACTTAAAATTGCAGTTGGGTGGGTGGTTTAATATGGGAAAAATGTTGCTGTGAGTTCTCAATTTTTTCAGTTACATTTAAAGAAAAGCTGTAATGACAGATATATTAGGGCACTTCCTGATTTCTTGCCTAAATGAGAATGACACAGGGACCCTCCTTCTGCCTCATTGGATGTTCACTTTACTTCACACATCCCAAGAGGCAGTTTTACTGATTGGCGCATGGGTGCCACAGCATTCCATATTTCAGCGTTCCATGTGTAGATATGGCGCTGCTCTCTGCCAGGTATTTGGCAAGTGGCAGAGACTAGCAGCATATCTACAAGGTATCTAAAAGCTACCAGATACCAGAAAGCAGTAGTGTGTGTGCATGTTTGGGAATCCTCTCGTGTGCCAGGTTCCAGAGATCTTGCAGGAACCTGCAGCCCCTTAATGTAGATGTTGGATATTTGAACATGGTGGAGCTAAATAGGAGTAGCAGGACAAGAATGTCAAGGGAGTGAAGCCCCCCTTTAATTACATTTTCACATCATTTTTCATTGTGCCATCTCCTTCCATCCTACCGGCTTTTTCAGTTTTTTTTGTCTGTCATAAGATACCGTTTTGTTACAGACAGAGCCCCCATGTATAGGGACAAAAAGACTGCTAGAATCGCCTAAGCCTGACAGTTATATATGATGCAAAACAATGCCGTTTGCAGTAATCCCAAAAGAGAAGCAGTGAATGCAGGAAAGTATTTAATTTAAATCTGCCCAATTAACAGGAGAATCAAAGATAACAGGAAAAGGATATACAAGGCTATAAAAAAATGGAAGAATATGGCATATTGGAAATTAGGAATAACTAAAATGGCTGCTGAAGGATGGAGAAGGGCAGGCACTTGGTACAGGACCCAGAAGATTGCAGTGATCACTGTAGTAACATTGGCTGCTAAAGTGATTGTCAGCTTCCCCAGCGGTCCTTTCAGCATGAGGTATACATGCCTACATTTCTCCAAGCCGGACTAACATAACTTTACAATGAAGATCACAACCTAGACTTTAGCTTTAAGTCTGCCACATGACAAATCAAAAAGAATAATTTGTATCTAAATATGTATTTAAAAATATAATTATATATAAATAAATAAATATATATATATATATATATATATATATATATATATATATATATATATATATATATATATATATATATATATATATATATATATATAATGGTAGGCAGAATTACTAATAAATATGAAGCAACTTATACATATCTTGCACGCATGTCGATAATATGCACGTGCTTTAATGCTTTACTGTAATGTAAAGTCTAAACTGTACAGTGCTTACTATAGACGAAATGCCTTTTGTCCTCAGCATTCTGCATGATGTGAAGGGTTTGGAATGTGATTAGCAATCAAATAACTTGCCTTTGCACTTGGTGTAGTACAGGGGTCTGAAGGGCAATGAGACCACATTTGGCTGCCAAGGCATTAACAAATAATTCCCAGATGGAATTACAAACCATGGTAGTTTGCCTTGGATAGCAGCTGCCCGATGACCCAACCAGTGTATGAAATCAAAATGACATATTACCATGTGCACAGACACTGCTGGCTGCAAGTTGATGTAGTGGCTGCACATGTCACTCTCACTTCACCCAGTAATAGCCATGAGACCTAAAGAGGATCACTTATTTGGATGTTTCAAATGGCAAATTATGTTGATAGTGAAAAATAGAGCAACAAGACATAAATCAAGTATACCACAAGTTCCATTAACACCATAAAGACCACCAGTGAATTTCTGGAACTTTGGGTATTTCTGTTTTAGATGTGTACTATAATTCTAGTCCTCTTGATCAACATTTTTGAGAAGAATCACACTGTCATTTCAGGCTAGAAAATATAAGGAATCTACTTTCCTACATGGTTTTCCTTTTTTTTTTTCAAACGTCTGGAGATAAAAGATGGGACAGAGGCAAGTGGTGTGAAGTATTGTGTAAGATTGTGCAGTGTCTAAATTCATACTCTTTGTGGATTGTGACAAATGTGTCACATACTGCTTTTGAACCATAACACTGTTGTGCGTGCAACTGGGACATGGGCACTTTGATGCCATGATGTTATAAATTGGAAACTGTTTTGCCCATCCGTCCTATTAATGTTTACATAAAGATTATTGGGGGAAAAAATCAAAGGAAGAAATACAAATGCTTCTACTTTTAGACACTTTGACCATGAAGGCATTTTTCATCTCTCTCTTACACTTCAAATGGTAACAACGTACGAGGAAAAATAAATGATGAAGGGACTCTAATATTAGATTGTAATGGCCATTATGAAATGTACTAGACCATTTACTGTACATCTCAAATAAATCATTGCTTCAGTTTAAGTACATCAGAAAATGCAATAAAGTAAATCTAAAAGACTGAACAACACTTCAGTATGAAGGTATCAGTTTAGCTCAGATTATACGGATCTATGGATATATAAAGTAATTACTTCTCACCTGGCTGTCTCCTTCCATTCCATTTCTTGGCCATCCACAGACAGTAGCTCATCAAGCTCAGTGAATAGCTGAGGGGGTGCTGGGCCTTCATCCTCTTCACCCAGAATAAAACGAATGCGTTCTGCAGCCGGGGAGACTGTAGAAGTAAAAATACTTCGATTAAGAGCCTGGTTGACAATAACTGAATTACGGCTTGGAGCCCGCTGTTTGCTCCTACTAGCATTCAGCGTGTTCTCCAGACTTTCTTGATCAGAAGACATAATCCCTGTTGATAGTCAACTAGACCTGATGGTGTATCTGCTGGAGTTGTCTCTGTGGCTCTAAACTCTTTAACAAGTCTCCTGAGTAGGCAGTACTGTTAGAATACAGTATTTTCAGAGAATTTTACCACCCTAATAAGCAAAGGTAGGCAAACTTTAATATTTATATGGCAGGGAACCAGTTTAAACCAAACCAGCTTGGGCAACAGTACTGGATAGGAGCATCCATCTACAGATTCCCCACCCTCCCATGTAAAACATGCCATAGTCATTGGTTTGAAGGTTTAGGGACTTATTACCAACAAGGCAATGTTTAACACGAGACAGTCTGCATTTTACACGAAGACTAGGACAGAATACATTATGTTAAGCATCAATGCACCTGAAAAACAGCTTGAGGTCAATTTCAGCAGCAGCGGACATTTGTTTGGCCAATATGTTTAAAAGACTATCCTTTCTTAAAAAATTAAAACATTCTACTGCTGGTAAAAGCTATATCATTTTAACAATTTCAGAAATTGTCTGCAGACATTTTATGTGTATTCAGAAATGCCAGTATATTATTAGTACACCAAACTTGCTACACATTCCTTCTTAGATGGGTTATAACAGACATATAACAAGGCTCAGAACATTCATTATACAGTATATTACAATGCATGAGCATGCAGCAATGTGTTAATTCTACAGAACACATATTCATAATGTTAATAGTTGGAGACAATATAGCAACATCATAAAACTGCTTATTCAATTAAGATCTTTATGCTTTCAGAAACTCTGAGAGGAATTTATCAAAACTGGAGCAGCAAAAAGCTGGAGAAACTGTGCATGGCAACCAATCAGCTTCTATCTTTCATTTCCAAAGCATACCTGAACAAGCTGATGATAGAAGCTGATTGGTTGCTTTTCACAACTGCTCCAGATTATGTCTGCTCCATTGTGGTATAAAATGGTTTTGTTAAATCTGGCAAGATATCTCAAGATCTTTTAAAACATGTTTATAATGTAATTATTTTTATTATACTTTCCCTACTAATATTTCAGATTTCTGATATAAAATCTGCAGGGACTGGCTGAGATTCAATCCGTGTATGATTGTACCCAAGTGGATTCATTGACCGACTTGGGTAGAACCAGCATGTCAGATTTCTATAATGCGATTATTGCCAGAGGCTCTAGTCGCAACCAATAATCCCCCCCCCCCTTCCTGCCGGGAGAAAACTATAGCTCGACGGGAAGGGATTCTGGAAAGAAAACCATTCAATTCCCCCATCAACACAGTACTGATCTAGAAATCAATCGGTTTTCTTTCCAGCACCTCGTGATTGCTGGAAAGAAAATCACATCATTTATGGCCTGCCTCAAGCTCTATTTACACTTGTACTACTCCAAAGTTGCGCCGACTTTGGTGCAACTTGGATACGATTTTGGCTTTGACCAGTGATAAAGGACAACTGTTGCACACAAGTTGCATTGTATAACATTCAGGCATGACTTTCATGCAACATCTGAGGGTTAATATTGAAGTATATGGCCCTCAAGTTGCATGAAAGTTAGACCAAAGTAGTGCATGAACTTCTTTGAAGTTGCTGCAACTTTAAGTCACGCATATATGTATAGTTATCATTAGAAAACATGGGGAACGATTAGTCATGCAACGTTAATGTCCAAAGTTGCATGACAAGTCGCACAAGTGTAAATGGAGCCCAAGGTACCTTTATATTGAGATCTTTATACTTGAGTTTCAAGGTCTTCAAACCTATTGTGATCAATAAAGGAAGATGCACTGTCCCTGCTGCATTTTTCACCTATTAGTGTAATATCACTTGAAATATCATCATTATGAGCTATTAAGATACAAAAGAGCATATTTTACAGTAAAGAAACATAAATGTATCTAGATGGAGTCTGTTTCAAGTCATTTGTTACTTACACGTCTTAAGTTTGCAGGGCTAAAATATAGCCAAATCCTGGCAGCTTCTTTCTTTTAAATTATAGTTCTGGATTTTTTCAGATATATATATGACAGAGGTATTTAGTATTTAAACCTTTAAAATTTAAGTGAAGTCTTCAGAACAGATCAAAACTTAAAACTCAACCTTTGGTAAACATTCTTCTTATATTTGCTACATGTGAGGTTTGGTTTCACTGGTTTATTATACCTGATGTGACCAATCAAATGCCCTTGAAATGAAGCTTGTCATTTGAGTTTTCTTTTTGACAGCTATAAAGATGTATTTATGACTACGGTGATCATATTTTTTTAAGATTTATAAGATGCCACAAAACATTTAACTGCTTCAGTGTGAATTTAAACATTGCAACTCTGTATGTTGCCCAGCTTTACAGGACACCTAACAACGTTCCACAGTTTAATAGCATTATATGATATTGAACAATACAGACAGACAGAGAGACAATGGGGGTTATTTACTAAAGGCAAATCCACTTTGCACTACAAGTGCACTGCAAGTGCACCTGAAAGTGCAGTCGCTGTAGATCCGAGGGGGACATGCAAGGAAAATAAAAAACAGAATTTTAGCTTGCACATGATTGGATGATAACATCAGCAGAGCTTCCCCTCATTTCAGATCTACCCCTTAGATTTAGAGCGACTGCACTTCCAAGTGCAATTGCAGTGCAAAGTGGAGTTGTCTTTCGTAAATAACCCCCAATGAGTTGATAGATCTAGCCAAATTCTAAGTTGATCCTTGGGAAGATGTTAGGATCATATGTTGGCTTCTTATTTGTAAAGGGTACTTTGGCAGTGAGATCAATCGATTTTTCATGCATATTTTTAAGGATGCAAAAGGGGTATAGAGACTAAGCCTGCTGCATCATTAAGAGTATCTATGGATTGAAAGGTGAGGGCATATGCTGGGAAATCTGATTTAACGATAATGTTCCCAAAAATTATTCTATCTGTCAGTACAAATTACAACTTGAGGAGACCCTGTCAAATTCCAAGTAAAAGCACAAAAGAGTATTTCAATGCTAACTTGCAGTGCTTTTCTTTTCCTTAACTTATTTTATTAATTCACTTGCAATATGCCTCCTTCTTGCACTTCATAACCCTCTTTTCTGAAAATGTTTAATTACTCTCTGAGCTTACCCACCATCTCTAACCAGCCCCTCACCCCTTAACATGAACTTTAACATGAGTCACTTGAGAGACAGCTCTGAATATGCCGGGGCTGCTGACATCACATCCAAGATGGAAGCCCCCAGAAGCAGTCTCAGGGCTTTTGGGTGTCAACACAAGAGAGGATTTTACAGGTAAATAACATACATTATATATGTTATATATGCATGTAATCTAATAGGAAGATTTTTGCTAAAATAATGGTCTGACAAAGGCGTTAAATAACCAAGGTATTTTAAAGGTAACCCTAGATCTTGTAGTAACAGTATACATAGTTACATATAGTAGGTGAGGTTGATAAAAGACACAAGTCCATCAAGTCCAACCTATACCTTAGGGCTCCAAAACTAAAAAAAAAAAGTTGAAATACTAATTTTTGAATTTTGCACACAGATAAACCAAGTGCCATGTGTGGAGCTCCTGTCTTTAAAGATCTAGTTGACAAGCAGTTGGAAGCTATCTTGTTCTTACTGGTGAGATCTGGCCTTCGTCCCATCTTAGCTTTGACCTTGCTTTGCCAAACCCAGGCTGATCGGTCCAAGTCTCTAAAAAGCGATCTTGTAACTACTGCTGTGGATCCCTTGATCCTACCATTTGGAGCAAATGGTTGATCCTTAAAGCTACAGTTCTGATGGGCTACTGAAGGTTTCCCATCTCATTTTCTGCATGGGTCTCTGTCAGTACACATGTGTAGGACACTTTGGTTAAAGTGTTGGGCTGTGGAATCCACATCTAAAAAGCACCTGATCTGCATGGCCTTTGACGGACAACATACCCTAAATACCATTATCAAGAATGCTTCTGGTGGCAGTTGCACCAAGCAGAAAAAAATGAGGGCTCAGACTGGGAAGATGCATCCTCCGCTGCCAGATAAGAAAAGTCTGTGTCACCATTCCTGCAACATTGATGCCCTGAGCCTTCCAAGCTTTTCTCTGAATTTACCTGCAAGGCCTGGAGCTTTGTTCACCAAACCCTCAAACAAACCTTGTCCTAGATGAAGGTGAGCCCCAACTTTACAAGGTGGGGGATATGTGTTAATCTTTGTCTCAATGTGGGTGGTAGTTTACTAGGGCTAGATGCTGGAATTTCTCTTCCCTGTCTCCTTCTCAATTTCTTACCTACAACCTTGCTGTGTCACTGCACAGATTAGCAGATCTTAATCAAGCCCTTTTGGGTCCCTAGTTCTTGTGACAGAACAGTGTCAGGGGTTTTACTTCAACAAACCTCTTCACTGTGCTGTTCTCTAGTGGCATCACCATTGTGGGATATTTGGGTAATCTCCTGTTAAATGAACAGTGAGCTCAGGATAGATAATATGGTCATGACTATCCAGACATTACAAGCATTCAGATGTACCCTTAAACTTCAGAAATCGTTCCTGGAACCAACTAATTTCTGGACACCACTCAGGCCAGCGTGTTTCTCCCACAGGAGAAGCTTCAAATGTTCAGATCTCAGATTTGAGCTCTCTAATACAGGAATTGGAAAATTCTCCTCTTTTGCATGACAGTCCTGAGTCTGATGGTGGCCTCTTTCGGGGGAGTCTTGTTTGCTCACATGCTCTCATTATAGAACTCATTATGGTCTTATCACTGAACAGACTGATTAATTTGGTTCTAAAATCAGGGAAGTCCTTCCTTCCTGACTTTTGAAAGATCCTCACGACAGCTTTAACCTCCCTGGCGGTATGATTCTTTCAGAAAAAAGGTGCTGAAAGCGGTACCATTATTTGCAAGGAAATTTGGCGTTTTATACTGTAGGCCTATAATTTTTAGAAATAACTCACTTAAATCTGACCAAACAAGATTCTAATAGGCATCCCGGGTATGACATTTTTTTAAAAACAAAATTATAAATTATAATATAATAAATAATTATAAATAATTATAACAAGTAATAATATAATTATAATAAAAATGATTCAATAATGTAATCAAATCAAAATCACTGAAATTTGCTCAGTTGCAGAAATGTCGCTGTCATTTTTTTTTTTATGACGAATTTCCCCACAAATCGCTATCGCATAATTCTGCAAGTGATTATAATTTATTATCGCTTTTTTTTAGCTGCTCTAAAACTATTTTTGACATAAAGGGACACTTTTGGTTGCTATGGACAATCTACAGTTTACAGGCAGAAAAAAAAAAGTTTTTATTATATAAAAGTACATGTAGGGCACTGGGCAGACCACTAGGGACAAGGGGGGTGTGTATTTTTTACATACAGTACTGTAATCTATAAGATTACAGTATACTGTATGTAATGTGTTTGTTTACTTTTTTGAATTTGGCGCCGTTCTCCGCTCCCGTGCGTCGTAACGTCGCAGGGAACGGAGATCGGCGTCACACAGAGGCACTGTGTGAATCGAGCGAGGTCCCGCTCGCTCGCACAGCGCGGTGGCATCGCTGGATCCAGGGACAAGGTAAGTAAACACTCCCTGTGGATCCAGCGAGGCAAGCCCGAGTCTGACTCGGGGTTACCGCTCGCAGCAGGAAAATCTAACCCCGAGTCAGACTCGGGAATACCGCCAGGCAGGTTAAGTATCACAAACCATAAAGGAACAATGGCAAGTTAATTTCTAGCTCAGCTTTCAGGTTAGAAAACAGTTGATCAATAATATCACAGAATCAGACCAAATACAAAAAGAGCATTAGCTGTTAAGGCAAGGCTAAAAAAATTTATAAAAAAATTGGTGAAAAATATACTGTATATTGTACAATCAAGTTAAAAATGTTTTATATAGATTCAGAAAATAACAAAACATGATTTATGATCAGTTGTTACAGGTTATTGCACACAATTGTTAAAGATTTTTTTTTTTACCAAACATAAAAAATTATGACACTTTGTTGTACTTGTATCAGTTGCTCATATGCAATATTAAGTTCTTCCCCTAACTAAGACCCTATACAGATTGGAAAATTAGTGCACCTGTAAACCTGAAGCCTTTCATCCTCTATCATCCCATCTGTGTATCAAGCCGATTTCACACATGCAGATCTTTTGTTTCATCAGTTTAGCCACTTTTTTCCAAGAAAAAGTTTATATAAGTTTGTCATCAGTTTTTCATCCATTTTTTATCCGTTTTTACATCAGTTTTTTACATATGCCAGCCTAACCACCTGAGTCCCCAGGACCAATGCTTTCATGCAAACACGGACCGCTTGCCCGTTTACATTCGTCTTCCGTCAGATACATTTTTTTTACCGGAAAAAAAATAGGGCTCTGATCCGTTCCAAAAAACGGATGTTGACGGAAGCAGATGTAAATGGATGAGTATCCATTTACATCCGTTTTTCCATTGAGATTCTTTGCTGTTCGTTTTTCATCCGTCAATGGATGGATAAAAAATGGACAAACGTCTTTTCAATGGTGTTAAGATTCCTTTAGATATTTAGGTATCCATATCACCCCCATCTTACAAGACCCTATATCACATGAATTACCCTAGATTACTCCAAAACATCAGAGACTTACTCAAATTATGGTAAACATACCATATTTTGTTTATGGGTAGGATAGTTGCTACAAAAATGGTTATACTACCAAAACTACTTTTCTTCTTTAGAGCACTCCCTCTCTTGGTACCTAAAAACACTATTCTATACAGAGAGAGATTAACAAATTCATATGGCAAAATAAAAAATCTAGATTTGGATATGCATTGATGTTCAGACCTCAATCGAAGGGAGGGCTGAGTATACCCAACCTATGGTTAAATTATCTTTCAGCTAGATATACACAACTCGCACAATGGTATGCACCTTCCAGCTATATACCTTGGCTTTCATTTGAGGAACAATCTGTCCTACCGTACCACCTTCAAGGCCTTCTATGGTCCAAATTCACCAAAACTCAAAAAATTGGCCACCTCAAAAAAGTAGTACACCAAAATCTACTATTATGGCACAGACAAACGTATAAATTTAACATCTTTTCAGAGACCCCTAGCCTCTTTCTTAGGGGACCCCCTTTTTACTCCCCCCGATCTAAACTCAAATCAATATACTATATGCCAACTCCTCAAACTATCTAACCTAAAATCACTCACAAAAAATAATACATTTAGTACATTCTCAGATTTGCAAACAGAATATAAACTTACAGGTACTGAACTTTCCGACTACAACAACATCAAGCTTTTCTACCAAAAAAACTATTCACTCACACTCCCCTTTCACGATATTTGAACACATTTGTCTTACTTCACCTTGCCATAAGGGTTTAATATCCAGAATGTATTAAAACCTAAATGAACACAATACACCAGACAAAACATGTCAAATGTCACAGTGGGAATCAGATCTGAATAAATCCTTCTCTACAGAACAATGGGACATTATGATTAACAACTTACAAAAATGCACCAAGACAGCCTCCATCAGAGAATCTGCCATCAAACTTCAATACAGGTGGTACCTCACCCCAGACAGAATTAATTTATTCTATCCAACAACCTCTTCCCTATGCTTTAGTGGATGCTCAGTTCAGGGTTCCCTCATACACACCTTCTGGGATTGTACTCACCTCAAAACTACATGGCAACAAGCTAAAAACAAAATAGAACAAATAATAGGTAGAAGAACAGAACTGACATCTAAAATGTGCCTCCTTTTCTATCCTATTCCAGATATTCCTATAGCCCACACTAGGCTAATACAAACATTGCTCAGCTTAAACCCCCTGGCGGTGTTCCCGAGTCTGACTCTGGGTTAGATTTCTGTGCTGCGATCGGTAACCCCGAGTCAGACTCAGGCTTGCCTCGCAGCATCCACAGACAGTGTTTACTTACCCTGTCCCTGGATCCAGCGATGCCACCGCGCTGTGTGAGCGAGCGGGTCCTCGCTCGATTCACACAGCGTCCTCCTGTGCCGCTGATCTCCTTTCCCTGCGACGTTACGACGCACAGGAGCGGAGAACGGCGCCAAATTCAAAAACGTAAACAAACACAATACACACACTATACTGTAATCTTATAGTATGTAAAAAATACACACCCCCCTTGTCCCTAGTGGTCTGCCCAGTGTCCTACATGTATATAATAAAAACGGTTCTTTCTCCCTGCAAACTGTAGATTGTCCATAGCAACCAAAAGTGTCCCTTTATGTCAAAAATGGTTTTAGAGCAGCTAGAAAACAGCGATAATAAATTATAATCACTTGCAGAATGACCTATGACCGCTATCTCATAGGGATTATTGTATGTCCCTTTCTCATCTGTAAACGGATGGATGGAAAAGCAGAATATGTGTGACAATTACCATTTCTAATTGAGGTAAATGGGGACAATCCTGTACACACGAAAACAGGCATTGATGATATTAAAAAATCTGTGTGTACAGTGTCTATCATATTATTAGGGCTGGTTTAATAAAGTAGTAGAGGGTGTTCACTACAGTACTAGGATGTGAGTTTTCTTTTTTAAAAGTAAATATTGGCAAATTAGGCTATATTTACAAATTATTACAGGTAATTATATAGAAAATTATAAACAGAGCTGACAAAGCCAAATCCTAGAAATCCAAAAGCACAGGAATCCGCAGCATGTCCCCAGTGGAAGGGAGTGACGCCAATACGTCATAGTCATTGTCAGCTCTGTTTATAATTTTCTCTGCCTTTATGCTTGAGGATCTACAGACTGCTTTGGCGGATTTACATATCTGCCATTTCTGTGCCTAGTTTACCTTACTTAGCACTGAATCACCGCGCATGTATACCCCTGGATCTGAATTACATTGCTGATCAGCAATTGACTGCCCCAACACCATTACTTTTACAATTTCGTGTTTATGACACTACCCCTACAATAGGCTGGACCAGTACTACTGTATATCCAGCCACTGTGGGGATAATACACGACTGTCGCTTGCTTACCCCCTATGCGGCCTTTATATGCAATATCTTTCTGCTCCAGAGGAAGCGCGAAGCGCGTAACATGTAGAGCAAGTCCTCCATTAAACCTCCGGATCACTACCTGGGTTATACTATCCAAGATTGTATCTTCAACTGTGCTTTCTAAACTAAGCTTGTGTATATTGAAACTGTATAACTATTGTTATAACCCTTGTAGTACCAGCCACTGACTCAATTCCCTAAATTGATTTTCTGTCTGATTGATTTTATGATATTCCATATTAATAAATATTTTAGTTTTTTCAATACAAATTGTACTGTGTGCCTTCAAAGCCCAATTTAATAGTTCTAGCTCAAATCACTGTAATATCGGGGCGATGGCACATCTCCAATAGGTGCATTCACAGTGTCACCCTGTGACTTATGCACATAAAAATAGGCCCTCTTTTTTCATAAATACTTTGCAAAGTGAACATACACTTTGCAAAGTGAAAGTGAATCAAACTCCATTATTAATTTAAAGTTATTGAGTGCATATGACGTTCAGAAACCAATAGCTCGGTTCTGAAACGGCCTGTATTTGTCTTGTCGTCTTTATGTAAATGCAGCACACAATCTAATTAAAGAATTTGTTTTGTCACATGTCTCCTATACCTGATTTTTAGACCACGTGCACTTTACTACCTTTTCTGTAAGTTAATGAGCCATTTACACTCTGGATGTGTTCAAGCAACAGAACACCCCATTCTCATCCATTGCTCTAAAAATACACAAGTCATCAACTGGACAAAGGGCAAAATGTCATGTGATGGAACTTTGTTCTCAAACAGGATGCCATAGCTTTAGACAGAGATTAATACTTTGATGTTCTTATGTCAAGTATAATAAAGCACATGCATCAATTAAAATGACTTTCACCTGAAGTTTTAGAATCCTCAAGCTCATATTTACAGTATATGTACCGTATATACTCAAGTATAAGCCAAGTTTTTCAGCACAATTTTTGTGTGCTGAAAATGCCACCCTCGGCTTATACTCGAGTCACCTTTTTGCACCTAATCTCCCGGAATTTGGGGACCCTGTACTGGCACACATATAGCCCCATTCTTCCTCTACAAGTGTGCAAAGTTAGCTGTCTGAGAGACCTACAGCTGGGAAGCACCGATTTTTCAAAGTCGGGCACCCCTTCTATATACTTCCATGTTAAACGTAAGTCTAGTCATACAGGGAAAAGGCCATACAGCCAACTCCAATGTCTTCAGGCTTTCTAAACAAAGATTTTTCCATACTGCTTATCGGTCTCTGTATTTGCAAATGTCCACGTGCAGTTGTTTTTCTGCCATTAGTATATTCAATACAGAATTGTAAGAAACATTTAAATAATAATTGTATTGATTTAAAACTGTTTCTGCGCATAGCCAGCTTGATATGATCAGTAGCCAAGACTATTTTACACTAGATACAGGAGGCATAAGATTACAAGTATTATTGCTAACACACCTAGTTGATTGGTGTCTTGTGACATTTTAACTCTCTTGTTGCGTTATTACGTCTTGTTAAAATATCATGATGCTAGTTCTGGTCTTTGTTTTATGTAAAATCTAGACAATGTACAACTAAAAAGTGGTAAATGTTAAAAGCTATAAAGTGGTGTAGTAAAGTATGAAATGTATGGTATCTGAACTGAGCATTTTAAGATAAGCAATAAACAGCAACATTGGATAAGTAATTATCTTACCAATAATTAAGATATTCTTCCCATTAGGGAAAGCGAGGGGAAAGATGATAGCTGTACATAAACTGTAAAAAGACGTCAGTATGGTGGTTGTCTGATTTAAAATGAAAAAGGACATGGGTTGTTTACCGTCTACTGTCTTATAGGGCAAAGTGAAAAGTAATTCACGAAAAAATATTGCAAGGCACATCACACACACACCGCTATAATGACATAGGTACATAATTGTGAAGACTATGAACCAAAAAATACAAATGTGGACAGCTATTTAGGAATTAGGTAACCCACATTGTATTCACATTTTAGCTCCTATGCATTCAGGATGAACTGGTCAATCATCAAAATGCCCATTTAATTTTTCATTAGATAATTGTACTGATGCTACAAGAAATATGGATGAGATCATTTGTAAAATTTTATTTGGTGATCATTTGGGTTTTTTGACAATGGGTTACATTCCAACCATTGGTAAAGATAGTCATACAAGGCCATATTTCTGATCCATGTTTACAAAAGATTACAGAAAATGTTGCATTTGTAGCAGTCATTGTGCAGCTGAACCTGCCAGAAGCAGAATCAGTGTTCCTTTTTCTACAAAGGGAAAGGGCTACGTCTGTACTGGCAATACATGAACTCTTGCATCTGCCAGAATGGCTACTATGTCCCAAGGGTTGTTGGGGTTAGTGAGAATGCCTGTGGCTCACACATAAATGGCTGTTTGTTAGAAAATGAAAAAATGTACTGCAGTTGAATTGTAGTTTTCAGAAGGCTTCCTATACTTATGCCTCGTACACACAGATGAAAAAAGTCAGACGGAATTTTTTTTATCGGATATTCCGACTGTGTGTATGCCCCATCTGACTTTTTCCGTCGGAAATTACGATGGACTTAGAAAGAGAACATGTTCTCTTTTTTCCCGACGGAAAGTTCCATTCGTCTGTATGGAACTCCGATGGAGAAAAAAACATGCATGCATAGAATCAATGCTCGGAAGCATTGAATTTTTCTCGGCTTTGAACGTTACTGTGTTTTTGACGGTCGGAATTTGGTGTGGCCGTGTGTATGCAAAACAGCTTGAGCGGAATTCCATTGGAAAAACCTGTCGAAGTTTATTCCAACGGAAAAAACGATCATGTGTACAGTTCATTAGTTTGTAATACTATCAGGAGTGTATTATACTAAAACATTAAAGGGCTATAATGATCTATGACGGAGGGAGCAGAGCATATACTGCAGAATAGTAGTGGCTAAATGTGGTTAGAATGGTGAACGAAAAACATAAAGGTTGCCATTGTTTATTTTACATTTTTTAAATGTTGGTTGCCTGACTGTCATAATGACATCTCCATACAGCATTGAAACCTGCAGGTGCACATAAAGGCCACGCATTTTCCGACAGAGGTCTGTAATGGCAGTCTCAGTATTTCTTTATGGAAAGGTTTCATGTCAACTCCCTACTCTACACTCCCACTCCAAAGAAGGCCAAGTAAGAATGCCAATAATTAGCCTATAATTCTCTACTTCAGCAAGATGACAGAGTATCCAACACTCACTACTCAGTGAGCAATGGCCACTTATTGGATTCACAAGGAAAGACAATGTTATCCTCTTAAAGAGGAAATGAACTTGAAGCTATGTCAGAAAAAAGGTAGGCAGAGGACAAAGGATTAGTCACCAGTATTGCCTGTGGTCTCCCTGTACTGTAGCTGATCTTTCTCCATTACTGATTTACATTTCCTTGTCACAAACTGTGTCCCTACATAGAGGTGGCCATCTTGGTAAAAGCAGGGTTTTGCTTTCTCTAGCCAGAGCCCTCAGCTAACAGAACAGTGAACAGCAGTGAAATTGATAAATTTCACTCAAAATCTGTTAAAGCATAGCTCCTCCACTTTTCTGCACCCCCCCCCCCCTTCTGCTGCCACATTTAGTATCTTTCAGGGGGGTGTACCCTCTTTTGACAGGCCCCCCTTCCCCTTCTTCCATAACCAGGCCATTCACAAAGAGCAGTGCGCTTCGGGCATGCTCAGTAGGGAACCCGCTGTGAAGCTGCAAGGCTTCATTGCCAGTTTTCCTTAGCCGAGATGGTGGCAGCAGCACCCAAGAGCCAATTGATAAATCAGCTTGGGTGAGGACACCGCTGGATTCCTGGACAGGTAAGTGTCCTAATAATAAAGGTCAGCAGCTACAGTATTTGTAGCTGCTGGCTTTTATTTTTTTCTACAGGAGCCTGGAGCTCTGCTTTAACACGAATAGTCAGAGGTCGCAGCACCTTAAATCTCACACTGCCAATATTTATCTATGAGGCTGTAGGTACAGAATTATTATTATTATTATACAGGATTCATATAGCGCCAACAGTTTACACAGCGCTTTACAATATAAAAAGGGAGACAATACAGTTATAATACAATAAAATACAAGAGGATTAAGAGGGCCATGCTCAGAAGAGCTTACAAGTACTAGTAGGTGCACTGCTATTTTTCAGGGGAATTTTCAGACAAAGTAAATATTTCAGGGTACTACTTAGCAGCGTTTTCAACCTAAAAGATTGAAATTTACTAACACAACACCCAACATTTACTGGCACAGATATGTTTTTACTGGCATTTCCAAAACTTTGAAAATGCCAGTGCAAATTTCAGTATTTAGACTACAAACAAATACAATACACAATGTTATGTAAGGTAGATGTTAAGGCAAAAAGCATATTTTTTTTTGCTATAGTAATTAGTTCATGGACAGAAGGGCAAGAAATTAAAATGGGCAGGCACACACACACATGAAATTGACTCTCACAGTAACACTGACAACAGCACAGGCGATGACACCTCACTGACATGGCATGTCCCCTCCTGAGTCAGAGTGACAGTCTCTCCATGCCAGGTGGTCCCTTCAGTCCACTCCAGTCAAAATCAGCACTGACAGTCTTGCTCTCAACTTGCCTTGCTCCCAACCCACAGACCAGCACACAAGGCTCCGGCCGCTCTGCTCGGCTTCCTTGCACCATGACATTGTACAACACGCTCAGGCACTGCCTCCGCCGGCGCTGCCCGAAAACACTGTAGCAGGCACTGGGATGGTCTCCAAACTGGAGGTGCGTTCTGAGCCAAGCGTCACAGCCATATTTTTTCTGGCAGCCTTTTCCTGTCACTGGCATTTACTGGCAGGAGAAAAAGTGCCCAATTTTAGAAAAATACCAACGGTTGGCAACACTGCTACTTATACGACATAGCAAATATTCACTTTTGAGCTCAGGTCCACTTTAAATACGATACACTAAAAAGCAGCTCACAAAAGACTTTAACTGAACAACATTTTAAGATAGCAGCACTCAAGAAAGTATCAATAAAGTCAATTTTAAAACCAGCACAGCAGTAGATCAGATAAATGTGTTTTTGCTGAAAACTTTCACTGTGTCACCTATTGAATTAATGACTGACAGCTACTGCTAAAATGTTAGGTAACAGGAAGAGAACAACAACTGTAGAGATAACTATTCAGCAATCAGCAAAGTGAAATGGTAAACACTTATCGCACAATGTAAACCAGAACAATATTTGGCACATTATGTGCTACGTAACACACCACTTACAGCAACCTACATACTGAGAAACAATGGGCTGCCAACAGTCAATGCTACTTTTACAGTCAATAACGACTTTGTACAGCACAGTCCAATATAAGGAAAAAATACTATAAAATAGACTCCAGTATAATATACCCCCAAAAAAACAATGTTTGATGTCAACAATATGCAATATCATATGGATGGTGCTACTCACTGTAGTTAAAGGTTGTGGTGACATTATCATCGGTCTGAAAGGCCCTGACACTAAAGCACAGTTCAGTCATTTATTTGTTGACTGGCAAGAGGAAATAATACTCTTGTGGGCTTGAGCTATACATGTTGGCTTCTGCTGTGGTTCAAGCCCATGCTGTTATTGATGTCTAGGTGACCTTTGCCTGCTTTATCTATAATTTATATATATTTGGTTACAGTGACATTCTCCATGGCATCAAGTGCCACGGCGGAAAGGTGTTCTAGAGATTCCTTTTGTTAAAAAAATGGGTGGCAACTTCTTTAACATAATTGGAGGAATAAGCATGATTCCCTTTAGGCCCCTTTCACACAATCAGACCGCTCAGGTCCGCCTGTCAGTTTTGATGGCGGACCCAAGCGGCCGCTCCATGCAGTCCTATGGAGAGTCGGATGTCCGATTTTGGCTAATCGGGTCCTATGTCAGCGGACATGTCTCCGCTGACATAGGACCCGATCTGCCAAAATCGGACAGATGGCGATACGTCCCCATCTGTCCATGGCGGATCGGATCGGGTGAGATCTGATGAAAACGGACATGCTGTCCATTTTCATCAGATCTCCCCATAGGAGACAGTGGCGCTGCACAAGCCCCTTCCCGCTCAGTGAGCAGAGAGGGACTTGTCATCTGCCGGCTCAGCGGAGATCAGCAGAGAGATCTCCCGCTGAGTCGCCTTAGCGACGAAGTCCACCTGTGTGGAAGAGGCCTTACTTTCAGTGTGGGCTGATTTTTAGTTCTAGTCCAGCACATAAAATAAAATGAATCCTTAACTTCCAATCATGTACCCAAACATTTGATGCCCCTCCTGAATACATGACTACTCCAAGCGAAGGCAGCAACAGTTGAATTGATGGCAGTCAAGTAGTCCATGTCCAGTTTAAGTGAGTAATACAGTCCTAGTCATAAAACCTTTTAATATTAAAGTGGTTGTAAACCCTTTAATATACCCAGTGAAGTTAATAGCCTCAGATGATACACAGAGATTCATTTTTTTTTATTCTACATAAGTTTTACTTGTTTATCTGCAGTCCTCTCTTCTTTACATCTATTCAAAAGTGCTGAATTTAGATAAAAATCCTCCTTCATCTGTCACTAGCACAGAGACGGGGGGCAGAGAGCTGCAGTTAGAGCTCTTGTACATGGTGTGAGAACTGATTGGAGGAAAGGGACACACCCTCCTTCATACATGGCACAGGAATGAAGGAAGGATGCAGAGAGCTGTGTTCTGTGTGCTGAGCTCCCCCCCATCACAAAAGCATCTCGTGTGTCGGGAAAACTTCTCAGAAGTTTTTAATGCTGATAACAGAGAAAAAAAGCACCAGAGAGAAACAACACTTAGAGCTTTTGAGAGAGACAAGTAAACACTACAGATATACAGTATATGCATTATTCAGATTTCATGACTGAGGTTTACAACCACTTTAAGGACTCAAGCACATCTATTCATGTGCATTGCACACTTTAATATGGGTTGACACACAACTTAATACACACTAGGGTTGTCCCGATACCGATACTAGTATCGGTATTGGGACCGATACCGAGCATACTTGTACTCGCACAAATGCTCCCAATGCCAGATCCGATACCCAGAACTGGAAGTCTTGGACGGAGAGGGGGCAAATCGGAGAGTGGTCTGGCGGCAGTGTATCAAAGTGAAGTGGGTAAGCTGGCCAGGGCAGGGGTGCAGGGCGCCACCGCATATTCCGGTGACTGGAGCCATCACATTCAGTACAGGAAGTGACGATCCGTGTCATCGTCGGAAGGGTACACATCATGACGGCAATCTTGGTACACCCTGCACTCGGCTGCAGTAAGCCAGCAGTGGACGTCTTGTTACACCCAGCCCAGCCCATCCGCTGCTGGCTTACTACAGCCAAGTGCAAGGTGTACCAATATGGGCGTCGCAGCACATACTTACTAGAAGTTAAATGACATGAATGATGAGAGGAAAGGAAGGATTTTGCAATGCTATATACCAAATAGCTTTGCAAAATCCTTCCTCTCCTCTCCTCATTCATGTCATTTTTATGCAAGTGCCCATCAGTGCCTGCCCATAAGTGCCTAAAAGTGACATCAGTTCCATCTATCAGTGCCGCCTTTCAGTGCCCATAAGTGACATTACATGCTGCATGTTCAGATACCTAGCTGGTATCTGAACATGCAGCACTGAAAACAATGTTTTTTTTAAGTTGATATATTTTTGTGCAATAAAAAAAACACAGAGTGTGAGCAGGCCCTAAATAAGAATCATATTAGTCCAAGTCAGCACCAAAGAAGTTATGGTGACCTTAGAATTAAGGATACTTTTAAAAACCCTTACTGGCTGGTCACTTTTAGCCAACTGAAAACAAAATGAACAATCAGACCAAATATGCTTGTTAAGTTTCTTTGTTGAGCACAACTTTAATTACAATGTTATGTAATTACCACATATTTGTCCTCTTCTTAGCAAGCTAATGCCCCATTTCCATGTTTTAATAGAATGAGTCTAATGGGCCAGTTAGGAGTATATTAAACCTATGTTAATTATTGTTAAATTGCTTAAAAGAAACAAGAAAGCCTGGGGATACATTTACGAATGCTTCTAAACTAACAAGACTTGTAAGTTGTAATTAGGGAAACAAATTGCTGTAAAACTGACATGCATCACATGATGATTGAGGCATGCTGCTTGCAGGTCGTAAACATGTACATAGCACACATTTGGGAGTGTGACCTTTGCTTTGGCTCTGCCTCTTATTCTACAAGCATATGCAGCCTTGTACTCTTGGCTGCCATCTCTTTGCATTGCAACGCTACCTCAAAACCTTCAGTACTTCTATATTCCTTTTAAAGTCTGCCGGTAAGCATTTAACTTTATATTATTTCTCTTTACGTTTGCCATCAGACATTTTAGGTCAGGGTGAACAAAGTATTATGGAAGTCAGAAGCCAGTCTGTCCAATCCGGGAGCCAGCAGTATTTTTTTAGGCTCCTGGAATTTGCCCAGCCCTGTTTTAAGTACTTTTAATATTACACTGATACATGAAAGCTACTATAGTGATAATACACTGAGACATAATGATTTGACACCTCTCCATATTCTAATTTCCAGAAAGGATAATGTCAGGAGACAAGAGTCGTATGGGAGAAAGATCCATCTGCTTAGAAATGTTCAATCTTTAATACTATCTCTTGATAGTGTAATGCCTCATACACACGATCGGAATTTACAATGGAAAAAGTCAGATGGAATTTTTCCATCGGATTTTCCGATCGTGTGTAGCCCCCTCTTGAGTTTTTTCATCGGAAACTCCGATGAATTCCATCAGAGTTTAGATATAGAGCATATTTTTTTCCAATGAAATTCCGATGTGATTTGGCCAGGCAAAAGCCTGATTGTGTGTACACAGCATAAGAGCAGGGTTTCTCAACCAAATTTTTTTTTTAGAGGATCAGATCTCCCATATATGTTTATGTATGTTCAGCTTTATGCCCTGTACACACGATCAGGCTTTAGCCCGACCAAACTCACATCAGAATTCTGAAGGAATTCCATCGGAGGAAAAGAGAAAACGTTCTCTATGTAATCTCAGATGGAATTTCTCCGATGGGGCATACATACACGTCTGACTTTTTCCATCGGAAATTCCGATCGTGTGAACGAGGCCTAACTCTCATGGTCACGTTATACAAATTGTAAACTTAATATTTATTAAGCAAGGACTGTTTTTTTTTTTTTTTTAAGCCGAGGTAATCTACCTTTAAAGGGGGCCTCTGGACCCTTTGTTTTCTTTTTACAGGTAAATAAAGAATAAAAATGATGTATCGCATAACATAAAAGATTGTCATAATTTAAAACCATATATTTTAGATTCCAGAGCCCAAGCCTCTGGTTATAAGCAGTTTTTGAAATATCAAATCACTCAACTATATTTTATCCTTTGTTTATGCTGTCCCTGTTGTATTTTATTAATAGCATGTGTTTACTTAAGGCGATAACATTGATTCCTGTGTATCCTTTAGGCTGTAGTGTTCTCAGAAACCCCAGTTAAATCATACAGCAAAATGTTTGCCATTTAAGTTTTATAAGTCATAAAAAATGTAACTAAAGTGCAAATTAACAAAATAAATTCCCCCTACAAGAGAATGGTTTATTAATGAGAGTACTAAAGAAATAAATCAGTGTTCACTTTTTAGCCCCTGCTGGGACTTTTAAAATAAAATAAAAATTTGTTTTTTAAAAGCTTTTTAAAAAAGGGTTTAAAAAGGAAAAAAATGTAATTTTTGAGAAAAAAAATACAGATCGCTTCCCAGATTCAAGGTGACAGTAGAACTAAAGGCAACACTTTTTTTTTTCAATAGAGCGGAGGGTGATTAACACCCCTGTTTTTATTGCTGTCTGTGTCCCAGAGATTTACCCTCTATATTTGTCCTGTTTACAATTAAAATCAGTGGGATTTCTCACCACTTCCAGTTGTGGCTACAGGGCAAGAAGTGAAGAGAAATCTCCCCAATGGGACACAGATGGCAAAAATAAAATATAACCCCCATTCCTTACTCTATACAAAATGAAAAAAAAAATTGCCTATAGTTATACTAACAATTCCATTAAAACAAAGCCTCAAGGAACTACAAGCATATTCTGCTAAATGAAATGTTCAAACAATTGCCACATTCTTTCCACGTTCTTTTTCCATTCATTTTTGAATCTCTGTGCTTTTGGTCTTCTCTAGCCCCTTTCAACCCTACCTGGCAACATGTACTCACTCCAGAGTTGGATGCAAATCATTGCTTTGGACCACTGTACTGATAATGACAATGGTAAACCATGTCTGTGCAATGAGTATTGGCACATCTACTCAGGCCTCATACACACGACCGAGAAACTCGACGGGCGAAACACATCGTTTTCCTCGTCGAGTTCCTTGTTAGGCTGTCAAGGAACTCGACAAGCCAATTTTCTCCATTCCCGTCAAGGAAATAGAGAACATGCTCTCTTTTTGGCTCGTCGAGTTTCTCGACAGTTTCCTCGACGAAAATGTACACAAGACCGGTTTCCTCGGCAAAAAAATATCTCCTAGCAAGTTTCTTGCTGGTTTTTGCAGAGAAACTTGGTCGTGTGTACGAAGCCTTATAGTTTTAGAGGTGATGTGACAGGCTGATAATACAGGAACTGCCTCTACATGGACCTGTAGGGTGGAATTAGCAGGTATTCTTTTAATGAACACTTCATAATTAGATTTGAAACAACCTATTAAATCACATTAAATGCTAAATCTTTTATAAGATTTTAGTAATTGGGTTTAGGTCTACTTTATTAATATTATACAGGTTCCTCATAAATAATTCGACTGACATTACACTCCACCCAATGTTTAATCTATGGGTGTACACTGATGGGCTAATACTCCTACTGGCTTCCTATTTCTCTCTGTGTGTGTCCAGCAATGCAGGAGATCACATATCCTCTGGAGCCTACAAGCTCAATGCTACCTAGATTCTCCATACTGTAAATACACTGAAAGTTCTACCTGTAAAAGTGAGATGGAGGATGATTTAACATTCTAAAGTTTAATGAAAATGAAATATCAGCTTTTGAGTATATTGTCTTTTCAAACATGAGATCTAAGGAAAGCTATTAAAATGACAACTTTATCTTATGTATTAAATGAACCCAGTGATCCCCTCATGTTTAATACTTATGCTGGGCTTTCTGTTTGCAATGTGTGTAAAGCATTCCAAAAATGCTTAGACTTCCATAAGGTGCTCTAAGGCAGCCCTCAAAATTTCCACTCGCCTACTAGCATTTGGCGAGTGGATTTAAGCTGAGTCCCGATGAGATTGGCGGCCGAAGAGGAAAGGTGCATGCTCGGGAAAAGTAGTCTGGTGAGCCGCGCACAGGCAGAGCAGTACACAGGTGCTCTACTTACAATTCTCATTAAGCCATGGGACCCAACAGTATGACCTCTCTGAGCCTGCCCCCCTCCCCCGACCAATGTAGCTGGAGAGCAGAAAGTAATGAGTGAGGTGGAGGATTGCAAAAATTACCACTCCGGTGCAGCGCTCACTGAAAGTTGCCCTGACATGAGAGCGGCAGCCTTCTAGTTTGTGCAGTTTTCTTCTCCTTGTGCTCTATGTAAGTGTCCAACAGTTTAGCCTGAGCACTGTGAACAGACTGGTCTTAATGTGTGCTGTGCGCTGTCAGTGTGCGCTGTGCTATGGTGTCAATGGCTGTGCAGTTGTGTGGATCTCAGTGCTGGATTGTACTCCCTCCCGCTGTGCTGCAGCTCCTCTCCTCTCTGCCAGCCTGAATAAAACGGGGAAGTGGGGACATGCAAGAGTGGAGCCGCACACACAGGCTTTTGATGATGAGATGAATGGGAGAGAGAGGATGGATGGGAGTTGCAGAGGAGACAGCAAGAGAATGGGGAAGAGACCCAGTTCTAGTGCCCTGTCCCTCTGGTCTGCCCCCAGTGCCCTGTCCCTCTGGTCTGCCCCCAGTGCCCTGTCCCTCTGGTCTGCCCCCAGTGCCCTGTCCCTCTGGTCTGCCCCCAGTGCCCTGTCCCATTTTGTTAAAGTTGTTGTTGGTAATATTTAATTTTGTAACTTGATTCTGCATAAAACATTGTCATTCCATGAGATAATCTACGAGGGCGTGTTTACGGGTGCAATTAGGCGCAGGGCAGTGTATGAATTAGGTAAGGCAATTGGTGGCGAGTAACTCTTGAGGCCTGGCTAGTAGCTCAGGACTTGAAATTTTGAGCCCTGCTCTAAGGAATGTGTGTTAGTTTTCTATTTTAAAAAGTCACAAGCATTAGCCTACGAAATTGTGTAATGCCGCGTACACACGTTCGGAATTTGAGACAACAAATGTTCGATGGGAGCTTGTTGTTGGAAAATCCAACCGTGTGTAGGCTCCATCGGACATTTGCTGACAGAATTTCTGACAACAAAAATTTGAAAGCTGGTTCTCAAATTCCGAATGTGTGTACAAAATTCCGACGCACAAAATTCCACGCATGCTCGGAATCAAGCAGAAGAGCTGCATTGGCTATTGAACTTCGCTTGTCTCGGCTCGTCGTACGTGTTGTACGTCACCATGTTCTTGACGTTTGGAATTTCCGACAACATTTGTGTGAACGTGTGGATGCAAGACAAGTTTAAGCCGACATCCATCGGAAAACAAATCCACGGTTTTGTAGTCGGAATGCCCGATCATGTGTACGCGGCATATAAATACTTCTCATGGTCTGCACATACTCAATATGGTACAAAGGATTCGAGAATGATCATTTGTACAATGAATATTCACATAGCTTCGGTTAGGTTTACACTTGTGCGTCGACACAATTTGTGCATTTTTTTATGCATTTTTCATGTGTCTGTCATGCACTCCCATGGAAGTCAATGATGCCACAAACACTGTACTGCACCAATAGAAAAGCCTGTACATGGAAGTGCTTCCATTTACCAGAATTTCTCTTGTTGCGCATTGTCGCCTGGCTGAAGTGTGATAAATCGCACAGTTGCAAATAGTGACTAAATGAATAATTTAAAGCTATGTTCACTCTGAATACCCATCATGTATAAGGAAAATGGAACAACATGTATTTAAAGGAGTTGTAAAGGTTTGTTTTTTTATTTTCTAAATAGGTTCCTTTAAGCTAGTGCATTGTTGGTTCACTTACCTTTTCCTGCAATTTCCCTTCTAAATGTTTTTTTTCTTTGTCTGAATTTCTCACTTCCTGTTTCTCCTCAGTAAACTTCACACCATCATCCGAGCGGTGTTTAATCAGCCAGCTTAGTGAACAGCTTACTGAGGAGGAACAGGAAGTGAGAAATTCAGACAAAGAAAACAAAGAAAAAAAACATTTAGAAGGGAAATCAAAGGAAAATGTAAGTGAACCAACAATACCCTAGCTTAACCACTTTATTACTGGGCACTTAAACCCCCTTCCTGCCCAGACCAATTTTCAGCTTTCAGCGCTGACGCATTTTGAATGACAATTGCGCGGTCATACAACACTGTACCCAAATTATATTTTTATAATTTTTTCCCCACAAATTTTATTTGATCACCTCTGCGTTTTTTTTTTTTTTTTTTTTGCGCTATAAACAAAAAAGACAGACAATTTTGAAAAAAACACAATATTTTTTACATTTTGTTATAATAATATCCCAATTTTTTAGTTTAACTATTTTTTTCCTCAGTTTAGGGACACAGCATCGGTCTCCTCTCTCCCTGACAGGACGTGAAGCTCTGTGTTTACACACAGAGCTCCACGTCCTTGCTCTGTCACTGCCAATCGCAGGTACCTGGCGGACATTGCGGCCCCCGGCACGCACATCGGCATCTCAGCGATGCGCCGGGCACAGTTTTTCCCCGCTGCGCACCCCCAACGGCGCACGCAGGGAATGCAAATAAAAGGACATCCAGGGACGTCCACCCGGCAGTTGAGAGCCACGCTGTGGATGTCTTTCGTCTACAGCGCGGGTCTCAAGTGGTTAAAGGAACCTATTTAGAAAATAAAAAACAAACCTTTACAACCCCTTTAACTTTGTGAAAGATGGGACGTTTACCTAAATTACTAAGCTTTGTGAACATTCTCTACTGCTTTACTAAAAAATCCTCATAAATGATATCAATACATTGTAAACTGAAAGGACAAAAGCTATACATGAAGTTTCTGCCCTTTCTGCCCTTGTCTTTTGAAATGTATTGATATAGAATGAATCTTTTTGAAGCATGCACTACAAACCGACTCTAAACAGCCGCTGCTGTTTCTCCAGTGTGAAAACCCGAGGGCTTTCACACTGGAGCGGTGCAATGGCAGGACCCCTCCAAAAGTCCTGCTAGCAGCATCTTTGGAGCGGTGAGAGGAGCGGTAAACACACCGCTCCTTCCCATTGAAAGCAATGGGAAACCGCGGCCATACCGCCGGCAATGCGCCTCTGCAGAGGCGTGCGGTATTAACCCTTTTTCGCTGCTAGTGGGGATTAAAACTGCAACACTAGCGGCCGAATACCGCCGCAATTCCGACGGTATAGCACCACAAAAAATAGCGGCGATACACCTCCACTGCACCTCCTACCCCAGTGTTAAAGGGGCCTTAGCTGCTCTCCTGATTTGGACTACAAACAAAGATTGTGTAGCTTGAATTAGATACTTCTGTTTGAGATTTCAGTTCAGTACACAGGGATTTACAAGGAAACAAGATTTGTGGCAGAATCAACAGTTATATTTCTGTACATACATACATTTAAACAATACCTAAATCCAAGAGCATGTAAAAAAAAAAAAAATATTATTATAAAAATACTTAACCTGAAAAAAAAAAGAAAACAAATGCAACTACCATATCTAAGAACAGGTAAGCTACAATATATTACATTTTTGTTTTTGGGCTTACACATATAATTTTTTACTCTAAAACTGCTGCATTATACTGTATATATAAATCGTTCTGCAGGTGTAATTAGGATTAAGACAACACATTGGGGTTGATTTACTAAAACTAAAGAGTGTAAAATCTGTTGTATGGTAGCTGATCAGCTTCTAACTTCAGCTTGTTTAATTAAGCTTTGACAAAAAAAAAAAACTGGAAGCCGATTGATTTCCATGCAGAGCTGCACCAGATTTTGCACTCTCCAGTTTTAGTAGATCAACCCCGTAGACACAATTAAAGCAGAACTTCACTCAAAAGGGGAAGTTCTGATTTTCCACCTCCTCCCCCCTCCTCTATCACTTTTTTACACATTTATTTTTTGAGGTGGTGTGGGTACCTGGTTTTGACAGGTACCCTCTCCTACTTCCGCTCGGATCTCCTAGCCCCCTCTCTCCTCTTGATACGCCACAGATCCTAGAAGGCTGCAGGACCATTCTCAAAGTGCAGAGCGGCTCGCAAATGTGCACTGAGAAGCTGGCTGTGAAGGCACAAAGGAGCCACAGCAGGCTACCCTTAGTAAACATGTTGGCACTGGAGATCCAAAGACTGGTGAAGAACCAGCCCGGGTGAGGACAGCTCTGGATTCTTTGACAGGGTAAGTCTTTTTATTAAAAGTCAGCAGCTAAAGTATTTGTAGTTGCTGACTTCTAATATTTTTCATACATCCTGAAGATCCTCTTAAAGTGGATGTAAACCCGAGTTTTTTTTTTTTTAATGTCACAATGTAGAGTATAAGATTTCCTATCATCTGTGCCCAGTCTTGCCACAAAGCGTTAATCCAGCTCTGAGCAATCCTCTTTTATTGTTTAGTGAAATAAAACGGACTTACAGAGAAAAACATTGGTCCGTTCCGCCCCCTTGCTGTGAGTGACAGGTTATTTACATATCTCATGCGCTAGCCTGAGACAGGCTTTATTTTTTTAATTCCCACCCCACTCCTTTTCTGAAGTCATGTGGTTACTTTTCTGGATTTTGACTGGATGTTAGTGATCATAGCAGAATTTAGTGTAAGGAATACACAGGAGAAAATGCATGTTGACAAGGGGAGTGTAAAGGTGGGTGGGGAGTCTACTGACATCACGACTCCACCCACCGAGCTCCAGACAACAGACAGAATGTGCAGTTTTTTCATTCTTATAACAGACGGAGGGGAGACATTTGACAGGTAAGGATACATGCATGAGGCATGTATATCCTTATAGATCAGCACTATGGCAGTCGTTTAGAAAGGATGAGAGTGGGTTTACATCCACTTTAAGTGTAATCTCATACACTCAACTTTCATTCTTTAGTTCTACTTCTGAGAAATGTGTGCACATACTGTTATGTAATTTATCACTTCTTTTCTGAATTTTCTACTGTGGGAGGTATACTTCAATAATTAACAATTACACACCAACACTCTGTAAATGGTTGAGCATACAAAATGCACTCATTTCATTACGTCAAAAGAGATTGTGTAATTTCCTTGGCGTAAGAATATGATTTCTTGTACACGAGTATTAACGCATTACCAACATCATTCTGTGTGATGTGCATGAGGTGTTCCGGATCTAACTACAGGACCAGATGTTAGGAAATAAAAGAGGATACTTCTGTAGGTAGTGCTTCTATAGTGCCCCGCAGTCATCTGCAGAATGAGTATCCTCTTTTGGGAAAACCTGCTTATTCCAGTGATAATTACTGGACATTAAAACAAAGCACACTGGAAGTTCCAACTTTTTTGAGCTCCAGTATCTATCTTTGAGAGAGCAGTTTTTTCATTATATACTGACTGTCTCAGGCCCCGTACACACGTCCGAGGAACTCGACGGGCAAAACACATCGTTTTGTTAGTCGAGTTCCTTGTGAAGCCGCCGAGGATCTCGGCGAGCCGAAATTTCCCATTGAACAACGAGGAAATAGAGAACATGTTCTCTATTTCCTCGCCGAGATCCTCGTCGGCTTCCTCGGCCCAAAAGTGTACACACGGCCGGGTTTCTCGGCAGAATACAGCTCCGACCGAGTTTCTGGCTGAATTCTGCCGAGAAACTCGGTCGTGTGTATGGGGCCTCAGAGGTGGGTATGTATGACAAAGAAGACAAAACCTGCATAACAGAAACACAAAGGGGGGACAAATCAGAAACTCAAACTGCTATAAAAACTGATATACCTGACACTAAACTCTGGTTTAACCGCTTGCCGACCGGCGCACGACAATGTACGTCGGCACAATGGCACGGCTGCGCAAATGGGCGTACAGGTACATCCCCTTTAAATCGCGCCCGCTGTGTACTCGATGTCCGCCGGGGGCCCGCGATCGTGACACGGAGCTGCAGAACAGGGAGATGCCTATGTAAACAAGGCATTTCCTTGTTCTGCCTAGCAACATGACAGGGATCTACTGCTCCCTGTCATTGAGAGCAGTGATCTCTGTCATGTTGTAGTGAGCCTATCACCCCCACAGTTATGCAGCGTACACACGGTCATTTTTTTTGATGAAATAAAACTACGTTTTTAAAAACGACATTAAAATGATCGTGTTTGGGCTTCACATCGTTTTTTGTCTTCTAAAAAACGACCAAAAAAAATTCGAACATGCTTCAATTTTTTATGTCGTTTTTCAAAATGTCGTTTTTTGTGTCATAAAAAAATGATCGTGTGTGGGCTAAAACAACGTTTAAAACAATGTTGTTTTTTTTCCCAATTTCTTTATTTTCAAAACAAAAAAATAACATTTTATAAAAAACATTAAAGAAAAATTAACAATCATCTAACAAAAATAAATAAATAAATCCTGGTTCATTCCAATGGACATATTACAACACTATCTCTCTATCCGATCGTCTCCAGAAGGAACCAAAGCTACAAAAAAAAATAAAACATTTTTTAAAGTTACGCAAGAGAGAGAAAGAAGAAACCAGAACTATTCCATATTGTTGATATCTTCGGGGTCCTCTCCTTTCCTCCCTTAATTCCCGTCCTCCCACTATTACACATCAGGAGCATGGCCCCTTCGCTACCATTATTGGTTCATTACAAAAGGGAGGGAGGGCCTTATAGGGGGAAGAATTCAATAAATCAGCACTTCAAATTTCCTAATGTTTGGACATGGGAGGACGCTATCCCATGCCATCCCATTTCATTATAGCCCATTCCCCGTGCCCTCTCCCCCCATGTTTCTTATAGTTCCTTTTAGTTCCTTATCTTAATATGCATTCCTAGATTTTCCCTCCCGAGCCTTCTCTAATAAATAAAATAAAATAAAAAAACACAACATCCCCACATATCTCTCCCCCTCCCCCTCCCTCCACCCTACTCCCCCTCCAACAACCCCCGCTCTCCCTCAGACTGAATCCAGTCATTCCAGGGTGTCCAAACTTTACAGTATACTTCCCTTCTTTTCCTATTTGTCCAAATCAGATCCTCCATTCTATTCACCTCTTCCACTTTCTTAATCCACATGCTCAATGTTGGGGGTTGTGTTTGTTTCCATTTCAACGGTATACATGCTTTAGCAGCATTCAACAGGTGGTGCAATAATGGGTTCCCTTTTATTCCCCAGGGAATGTCTGACAGATGCAGCAGGAAAAAAGCTGGGTCCTCTGGTATAGTCATTTTACTAAATTCTTGTATAATCCTCCGGATACCTCCCCAGAATCCCCTAATTCTAGGGCATGTCCAAAAGATATGTACCATCGTACCATTTTCTGCCTTACATCTCCAGCATTCACTTTTTATGTTTGGGTAGAATCTGTGTAGCTTATCTGGAGTCCTGTACCATTGTGCCATTATTTTGTAATTACATTCCTGCATTTTGGTACAGGTTGCTGTCTTAAATATGGCTTGTATCATTCTAGTTTTTTGTTTTTTCTCAAAAGTCCTACCCAAATCTGATTCCCACTTCTGGATAAAAGGCAGCTCAAAATTTCCTAATGGACTACTTAATATTGCATACATTTTAGATATTGTATGTACGCTTGGTTCTTTTTCCATACACTGTTTCTCAAATTGTGACAGTTCCCGTTCCCGGTACCGTGGCACCACTCGAGAGTTTAAGAAGTGAATTAGTTGTGCTGCTTGCCAGAACTCTAACTGATAATTTCCTTTTTTATCCATCAGGTTATGTATTGTTGGCCATTTACCTTCATTTCTGAAGTGGGAGATCTGATATATCCCCTTCTCAATCAATGATGCAAAGGGGCCTTTCTGTATGCCAGGTAAAAATTGCGGATTACCCAGTATAGGTATTAATGGCGAGTTGTCCATAGATATTAATTGCCTAGAGAACAGATTATGACAAATCCGTAGGGTTGTACCGATTGTTGGATGTTTTTTGGTATTTATTGCGACAGCTTTATAGCACCAGGGGGCTCTACTTAATAGTTCCTGACATTGTAATTGTTCTAAGTTCTAAGTAAAACAATGTTTTTAAACCCGAGCATGCTCAGAAGCAAGTTATGATGCGAGCTTGAATGGAACAGAGTGCCGTCGTACGTGTTGTACATAACCGCGCTTTGCAAGAGCATTTTCAGAAAACGATGGTGTGTGGGCAATGTCGTTTTTAAAAATGAAGTTTGAAAAACATGATAAAAAACAACGTTTTTTTACAAGACAAAAAACAACCGTGTGTACGCGGCATTAGAATCACCCACTAGGACACACTTAACCCCTTGATTGGCCCCTAGTGTTGAACCCCTTCCCTGCCAGTGTCATTTACACAGTAATCAGTGCATTTTTATAGCACTGATCGCTGTATAAATGACAATGGTCCCAAAAAAGTGTCAAAAGTGTCCGATGTGTCCGCCATAATGTCGCAGTCACACTAAAAATCGCAGATCGCTCCCATTACTAATAAAAACAAAATTAATAATAAAAATGGCATAAATCTATCCCCTATTTTGTAGACGCTATAACTTTTGCGCAAACCAATCAATATACGCTCAAAGTGAGTTAGCCAATCAGGAGAGGGAGGGGGCAGGGCTGAATGACAGTTCTGTGTCTGAATGGACACATGAAGCTGCAGTTCGCCTCGGGTACCCCCATAGCAAGCTGCTTGCTGTGGGGATAGGAGTGCTCCTGGCAACAAAGAGGGACCCGAGAAGAGGAGGATCCAGGCTGCCCTGTGCAAAACCACTTCACAGGGCAGGTAAGTATAACATGTTTGTTATTTAAAAAAAAAAACAAGACTACAATTACTTTAAGTATAAGGGCCCTTTCACACGGGGCGGATCAGTAATGATCCGCCTTCGTGTGTCCGTCAAGCTCAGCGGGGATCCTCTGTAAAATCCTCGCTGAGCCGATTACGGGTGTCAGCGGATGGTCATCCGCTGACACTCGCAATCACATAGGGACCAATGTATGTCCCGTTTTCATCCGCAACGGATGGATGAAAATGCGGACATACGGTCCGCACGTCTGAAAGGGGCCTAACTGAAGGCAAAACTTATTTTTCTGTTTTAAATAGAATGGAGAGGGATTAGAACACCTGTCAGGTTTTACTTCTGTCTTTGATTGTGATTTACCCTCTTGGTTGGTCCTGGTGACCATTATCCCCAATATCCCAAATTTTAAGCGGTCACCACGATTACAAGGGAAACCTTCCAAAAGAGACACTAGTTCTGGTGACTAAAAAACATTTACCCCTTCCTTACTGTTGTAGCTATGGGACAAGAAGTAAAAGTAAATCTCTCCAATTAGACCCAGATGGCAGAAAAAAACTGACACAGGTTATAACCCTTCCTAACCCAAACACAAAGTGTTGCCTTTCATTCTACTTTAAGGCTCTAACTAAGCACTGGCAATGGGTGGTTTATTTTTAATTGAGCACATGCTTTTGCGCCTTAAAGTTCCCACATTCTCTTAAGCCTCGTACACACGGCCGAGGAACTCGACGTGCCAAACACATCGAGTTCCTCGGCCAGTTCAGCCCTGAAGCCGCCGAGGAGAGGGGGCGAGAGCTCCCATTGAACAACGAGGAAATAGAGAACATGTTCTCTATTTCCTCGCCGAGCTCCTCGTCGGCTTCCTCGGCCGAAAGTGTACACACGACCAGTTTCCTCGGCAGAATTCAGCCAGAAACTCGGTCGGAAGCTGAATTCTGCCGAGGAAACTGGTCGTGTGTACGAGGCCTTAGTGCTGGGTGCTGGAGTACAGAGGGTGTTCCATCCCCTGTCAACCTACTGCCACTGTGCTATGTAGCCAGCGGACTGCCCCCCACTCCCTCTCTTGGTACGCCACTGTAGTGATGTTTAGAATATTAGAAGTAACACAGAATTTCTTTGATATAAGTAATGCATTGCTTAACTCCAGGTTATATATATAAACCTCCCTATGGTAAATAGGTGACACTAAATTGTGCAAAAGTAGATATGAAGACAAGTACTGAGGGGGCAGTGAGGAGAGGAAAACATTAGAATTTGTAGAGCTGCAGTCAGTTACCGTTTTGATCTCCGATAACAACAAAATAATTGTTTTGGGTGGACCTCACCTTCACAAATGATACATGAATTATTTTGTTCACATTTTGGTTAGGTTGGCAGGAGCAAATGCAGTTGGCTACCATTTCAGATATTTAAAAAAAAATATGGATCAAAACATTTTTGACATAACCAGTTCAAAGTTTTGAATACGTTTTGAGTACAGCTCAGTATATTTATGTAACGTATTGCTAAAGGGGAACAATGCTGTGTCTCTTACATTTTTGTTAATTAGAAATTAATAGCACTCCTCGTGTGTTTTCTTATGCTACTGTAAAGCTAAAAGGGGCACATGGCCATTAAACAATAAATGGACAGGAAATGAGGTGTGTCAAGGGTTTCGGCCTGAAGTCACATACACTGAGAGTTCCAGTTCACCCTCTGGACCTTCCTCCCACTACTTGTAAGATCTGTTATCAGTGTGGGAGCTCAAAAGCATTAATTTCCTTGCAGATTACTCCACTCATTCAAAATAAATGTAACCAAACAAAATAAAGACTCATTTTCAAATGCAATTTGTTTTCAAAACGCATGCTACATTATTGATTCCAGGAAAATAACTTTGGGTAAGTGTCCCATGGAGAAAAATTTTTTAAAACGAACTGGCAATCAGTAATATAAATTATAAGTTTATTTCACATTACAATAAAATATTTTTTTTTGGAGAAAAAATTCTATGCTAGATTTCCCAGGCCTTCATTATTTTTTCAGTGCTAGCTCTGTTTCTGCTAAATAGACATAAACGGTCAATTGTGCACAATTGTGCATAAATATATCTTGGAAACTAGAAAATAAAACGATAACATCTATGGCCAGCTGTACTTTATATAGCTGTAATAGGTGTTTCGTGTAAATGGTTTACTGAACTTTAAAGGTGAAGGGAGGAACACAGTAAGGTCATCTGTGCAGGGACCGCCCTGTATTTTCTCTGCTCTCCCCTATGGGGGGATCGGATGAACACAGACCGTCTGTCCGTGTTCACCCGATCCGATCCGCCAGACGGATGGAAATGTAGGTTTTTCCTCCGTCACACTTTGGCGGATCGGAGCGGGTCGGATGTCAGCGGGCATGTCACTGCTGACATCCGTGGCTCCATAGAGGAGCACGGAGCGCCTGTTCAGGTCTGCCTAAAAAACTGGCAGGCGGACCTGAACGGTCCGTCCGTGTGAAAGAGCCCTAAGGTGTTTCTGAAATGTACTTTGGTGAGTGGATTGACTACTTGTAAATTTTCTACATTTGATAATGATCTCTACAATATAAAATAGTGTATGATCTCCTTTAAGACAGACAGTCTATTCCTATCCTTAATATTTTTCCATGACTTTAGGGATGGTGGATCTATACCTAAACCACTCTCTCTCTCTCTCTCTCTCTCTCTCTCTCTCTCTCTCTCTCTCTCTCTCTCTCTCTCTCTCTCTCTCTCAAATTACAGATTAGAAATTCTTATGATATGTCAAAAAAAGTTCGATATTATTTCCATCATTTACACTTTCAAAATTACAGAAAACAAAAAAAATGGCGTCTGCAAAAGTTTGGGCACCGTGCAGAATTTATAGCATGCACTGCCCCTTTGCAAAGCTGAGACCTGCCAGTGCCATGGATTGTTCTCAATCATCGTCTGGGAAGACCAGGTGATGTCAATCTCAAAGGTTTTAAATGCCCAGACTCATCTGACCTTGCCCCAACAATCAGCATCATGGGTTCTTCCAAGCCAGTGGTTCTCAGCCTTCCTAGTGCTGTGACCCCTTGATAAAATGTCCTAAGTTGTGGGGACCCCTAACAGTAAAATTATTTTCATAGCGCGCGTTGTCAGCACCCAAGGCAAGACAAGTAATTTGTGCCCCTAACCCACGGAAATTTAGCACTCCCTGAGTCCCCTCCACTCGTACAGTATTAAAACCTGATATGGTACATTTTAGGATGTACCCCTCTTTCTCTTTGTTCTCTTTTCTTTCCCTTTTATCTCTCTATCCTAATTTCTTGTGTTTTCCCCCCATCCCTCTCTAGCTGTCTTTCTTGTTCTTTCTCTAATTCTTTCTCTCCCTTTTTCTTCCTTCCCCTCTTTTCCTCTCTCTTCCATGTATTCTCTATTTTTATTCCTTCTCTTTCTCCTTGGTGGGGGGATGGGATGAGTGGCAATGCTGGGGGAGTTCTGATCTGCCAACTTAGGTGCTCTTGATCAAGGTCATCTGTTGGTCTAAAAACTGTAGTGGAGACCGCAAAATGGCTGAGAGAGTGTTGCAGGCTTCAAGAAAAGCCCAGGATTTGGTGACCCCTGGCAAATCATCATTTGACCCCCAAGGGGGTCCCGACCCCCAGGTTGAGAACCACTGTTCTAAGCAGTTTGCCATTGCCTTCACAATCTCCCGACCTCAACATCATTGAAAATCTATGGATAGACCTTAAAAGAGCAGTGCGTGACAGACAGCCCAGAGATCTCAAAGAACTGGAAGACTTTTGTAAGGAAGAATGGGCAAAGATACCTCAAACAAGAATTGAAAGACTCTTGGCTGACTACAAAAAGCGTTTACAAGCTGTGATACCTGCCAAAGGGGGCAGTACAAGATATTAACGCTGCAGGGTGCCCAAACTTTTGCAGACGCCATTTTTTTGTTTTCTGTAATTTTGAAAGTGTAAATGATGGAAATAAAATCTAACTTTTGTTGACATATAGGAATGTCTAATCTGTAATTTGATGCCTTTTGGAGATTTTTCCATCTTTCCTTGGCTTCGTTATGCACATTAATACAAATTTTTAACTGGGGTGCCCAAACTTTCGATCCCCACTGTATATAAAATATATGAGTTTAGCTTTTTGAATATAATTACTGATATAAACTCTCTATCCCCTTGAATAGGGCACAATGGTGCTACGCATCCCTACCAACTTCCCTCAAATCACATCCCACTGTAGGTCCTACTCTCCGAGTCGGTCACATGGCATGTACGAAACTGGAGCTTTCCTCTGCCCACTCTCTGCTATTCCCCATATTGGGAAATCCTAGCTTCCCCTAGGCATAGAACACGGGCCATTTTGAAAACCCCTGGAGAGGGACTGTTTTCACACCTTCCATTTTTTAATTGCTAATGCCTGGCCCACAATCTCCATATTGACGCAGCCGGATAGCCAGTTTAGATTATCTGACTGGCAAGCTCTTCAGCTCCAGCACTTCTTCTGAACCCTGGGCCCCCCGACTCATTTTTGTGGTTAGCGGACTCTGAATCATATTGTAAGGACATGGACCACCTCTCCCATACCCTCTCTAAGATGTATGCCCTGCTCGTCTCCCCTATGGATGACTTTATTATGCCGAGCCTTAGCAAAGGGGACCTTAATAGGACCTTCACAGCTGGCCAGCGTCATAATATCATCCACCTCTCTCTGAAATCATCCATCTGTACACGCACGCAGCAACTATAAATTACTGACGCGCTGGTACCTTACCCCGACGACTTTGGCTAAAATCTATCCAGAGGCCTCAGATCGATGATGGAGATGTGGAGACGAGAGGGGGTCTTTTCTTCATATCTTCTGGTCCTGTTCGAAGATCCAACAGTATTGGTCAGAGGTACAGAAGATCTCCCATCACTTTACAGACTTTCCTATTCTGCAGGATCCTGCCTTCTTCCTGCTTCACTGCTCACAAATACCACTTCAGACATACAAAAAATCTGTCCTTTGTCACTTGATTAATGCTGCCAAGGCTTGTGTCACTCTGTGCTGGAAAGATCCCAATCCTCCCTCCATTGCCAAGTGGCTTAATAGGGTTAGAAGTATCAATACCCTGGAAGACTTGGTACTTAACGCTCAAAATAGTAGAGAAAGAAATACAAAAACATGGGCATATTGGAATATGTTCGTATATTCGGACTACAGGGCTGCTCTGGTGATTGAGACTATCAACAGTTATGTTGCACTCGCACATTGCATTACCCTGGTTCCTACCTTGCCCCCTTTTTTTTCCTACCCTCTTCTCCCCCCTCCCCCTCTTCATCACCTTTTTTTCAGCACCCTCTGCCCTTGTACCTCTGTAATTTAGCTGCTTCCAATCCACAACTGCTAAGTGTCCGCTCGTGTAAACAAGAACGGAATCTTCATGGTCAACAACTGAATATTGTAAGTGACAAATTTTTACTTGGGTAGTACTAATGTCATACTAATTTGTTGCTGAGCGACTTTGCTCTACACTGTGTTACCCTGTTAATAGTGATCGTCCCTATGTGTTTTGTGTCATTCACGCCTAGTGCCTTTGCTATATTATATTCTGATGGATACTTTATTTTTCTCTACCAATAAAGAATAATAAAAAGAAGAAATTACTGAAATAAATTAACTTTTTCATGATATTCAAATTTTATGAGATGCACCTGTGTGTGTGTGTGTGTATATATATATATATATATATATATATATATATATATATATATGTTACATAATGATCTAGATATGTCTGTTCCTGCTTGTTTGTATAATATTTTCCCACGACTTAGCTAAGACCTTTAATGAAAATAAAAAGATTATCATGTTTCTGAGAGGTATTCATAAACCTCAGGGTTCATTAAAGTCTCAGTGTAAAAACACTCAACGAGTTTTTCTTGGAAATACTTCTCGTCTATATTTTAGCATTGTGCACAAGGCTTGACCCCATTGTTTGTAAAGCCTATAATGCACAGGCTAATCTTCTGGAGATCTTCTGGGTAGAAAAATATGGTAGTAATAACTGTAATGTAGTTAGGGGGATAAGACTAATTACAAGCCACCACCAAAGAAACAAAATACCAACATGGCTTTCTATGGCAGTGAGGGAATGGGAAAGTGGAAGTGTTTTTCATTACAATCAGTTTCCAAGTATATTTCTAAAATGGTTTTAAAAATCAAATCAAGAATTAAACAGGCTGCTTATGAATCCAATCCACATGAGTTTTAATATTAAAAAGCTCAGATACAATGCTTTCATTAAATCAATATATAACTGCTATTGTTGCCCTTCACAGCTAAAATAGCTGAGGAAGAGAAGTTAAGATATACAGAGCAGGGCTTGCATGGACCCCTACAATATAGCTACAATATAGCTGGTCAAGCTGTCACACCAACAGCAGTTCAACCGCTACTCCTCTCCAAAAAAAAGCTTGGACTGGAGATGCTGTATATTTTAGGCAAAATGCGAATCAACTGTATAAGCACATGAATGATATTTTTTATCATTACTTCTATTACTGAACTTTATGATCTTCTACCAGATCTGCATAGTAATACTCAGACACAGCAAACAATTGCAGTTCTCAAATTATCCATCTCAATTCAAGCAATGCAGGAACCCAAACAGTAGTGATAAACAAATTGTATGATTTTCTGCAGATTGGACTAATCCACCTCAATATACAGTATATACTGTGTATTATTTGTATAATTTCTCTTTGTTTTTTTTTGTGATATTGTAGGAAGCAGAGAGCTTAAGTCAGCTTGCTTGCTTATCCTTGTGGATGTTCTCTAAGCATGAAGTGATTCAACTCAGTAATTTGCTGTGTATGTTGGCTCCAACAGGGTGTGTTAGAGGTGACATTCTGTATTAAGGACATTTGATGCCCTAGTCCAGGCATGTCCAAAGTCCGTCCCACGGGATAATTGTGGTCCACGTTCTGGTTTAATACGGCTTTCCTGGTAATTTGGGTATATATATATCTTTTGCGGCTCCCCCAGGGCCACAAAAGTTGTATACCATATTTATCTGCGCTGCCTCGGAGTGGACAGGGAGGGGGCGGGATGAGTGCCGTCAGATTACATACAGGAGAATCTCCTTTTTTACTCGGCGGCGGCTGTAATAGAAAGTCCTGTCTCCTGGGCTGCCATTGGACGACTGTTCTGTCTATAATAGGAAGCGGGACTTTGTACTAAAGAGGCCGCCGAGATAACAGGAGATTCCCCTGTTTGTAATCTTTTGGCGCTCATCCCGCCCCCCTCCCTGTCCCCTCCGAGGCTGCAGATGGGCATTGATCAGTCTGCACTGAGGCAATGGTAAGGCTGCTTTCATGGCAATGGTAAGGCTGCATTCATGGCACATGTGAGGCTGCATTCATGGGAATGGTAAGGCTGCATTAATTGCAATGGTAAGGCTGCATTCATGGCAATGGTGAGGTTGCATTTATGGCAATGGTAAGGCTGCATTCATTGCAATGGTAAGGCTACATTCATTGCAATGGTAAGTCTGCATTGATTGCATGGTAAGGCTGTATTGATTGCAATGGTAAGGCTGCATTGATTGCAATGGTAAGGCTGCATTGATTGCAATGGTAAGGCTGCATTCATGGCAATGGTGAGGCTGCATTGATTGCAATGGTGAGGCTGCATTCATGGCAATGGTGAGGCTGCATTCATGGCAATGGAAAGGCTGCATTCATGGCAATGGTGAGGCTGCATTCATGGCAATGGAGAGGCTGCATTCATGACAATGTCGAGGCTGCAGATCGGCACTGACCCTTATATTGCTTCACAGTTCTTTATTTAAAATTTAAGTTTTTTCCTGAAACTTCCGTCGTAAAGTGAAGGTGCGTGTTATACGTAGATAAATATGGTTTATCCAAATTACACACAAAAGCTCATCCTTAGTCCTGAACGGTGCTTGGGATTCGTTGGAGACCACAAAAGATATATATCTTTTTCCTTTTTTTTTTCCTTTTTTTTTTATTATTCAAACCACTTCAGACTCAACCACAGCAAGGGACTTGCTCATGATTTCATTCATTCATTAATATTGTCTCTTCTTCGGTTTCGCATCATTTGTGGTTTTCCGAATACTAATTTATATATTTATCTTTTACTTCATTACATTTTCTTTTTTTTTTTCTTTTTTCCTTTCCTTTCCTTTTTCTTTCCTGTTACTTGTTAGTTTACCTATCAAATTTAAATGATATATATCTAAATAACAAGCCCAAGCTCATCTCTTCACCACACAAAGCCACAAAGGCAAGAGAATTATTGTTGGGAAGTGTATTAGTGTTTAGACAAACACACTTAGAACAAATTTTAATAGTTCAAAGAATGTCAGGCAAAATGGTCGGCCCTCACGCATGTTCACTTCATCAAATCTGATCCTCTTTGAAAAATGTTTGGCCACCCCTGCCCTAGTCAATCAGTAGACAGGGGTTTTCTTTCTGATGCATGGTGGGAAAGTTATTAAAGCTGAGCTTGCACCAATTTAAGTAAGCATATTTCATACGCTGGTGAAGTTGGCAATTACTGTAGTAGTGATGGCTAGGAGGTCGCTCACTTAGCACTGCCACCATTCACAAAATGTCTTGTATTTTTCCAATTACAAGGCATACTCTGATCATAATGTCACTGCTCCTCCTCTCCACCTTGTCCAATCAGAGAACACTTTGTATTCCTTAAAAATAAATAAAAATACAAGGCATTCTGTAAATGACAGCAATACCCAGCAGAACCTGGAAGATTACAGCTATCAAGGTAGTAGTGCTGTCTACTACAGAGATTGCCAGCTGTCCCAGTGGTCTCTAAGAAGGAAACATGCATAATTATAGTGGTATAAGCTGGATTAATAAAGGTTTGCAATAAAGATCATACCTAGATTTTAGCTTTAAATATTTGAGGATTGAGATAACGCTATGTAGCACTACCCCCAGAGGAGCTGCTGGATTTTTGGGCGGCATATTACCTCATGGCTCCTCCGAATTCCTGGGGGTGAATGATGCATATTGCATATAGTAGAAGTAAAGGAATGTCCACGACAGGTGCTCTTTGCTGTGCTCTTTATTACCCAGTCGGGTAAAAACAGTAAACTTATGGTGAGGAAAGTAAAGTTGAAGAAGAAAGGAGAATAGCAGATTCAGGCGTGATAATAGGAAACAGTCCTGCTCCCAAGCATAAAACTTCTCTGCGGTGGGTGCCACACTGGACGAAGAAGACCCAGAACCAATGGCGTCTGCCTCATAAATACCCCTCACAGGACAAACCCTCCTGATTGGCTGCTGGGAAAGAGCACCCAAACCTTGACTCCACTGCTGCCACCTGCAGCACCGAGGCTGCAAGAACACCCCAGTACAACAGAATAAGCCCACAGCATAGCCAAGCTGAGACAGAGACCCTGTTTTGCACTTAACAATCTGGATCAGAGTTTAACTACACTCTGATCAACCCTTAAATTTAACTAGCACCAGTACCATAAAGTACACAGACGCTACACTAGAACCTCATTTAGCCACATTACAAGTTGATGTGTCCATCCAGCATAGCTCTGCAAGAGAGGGACCCACAAAGTTACTAAAGATGTTCAGAACAACAGAGACTGTGTTTGATTTACTAAAACTTGGATGTTAAAATTCTGGTGCAGCTGTGCATGGTTGCCAATCAGCTTCTAACTTCATCTTGTTCAATTAAGCTTTGACAATAAAACCTGGAAGCTGATTGGTTTCTATGCAAAGCTGCACCAGATTTTGTCACTCTCCAGTTTTAGTAAAGCAACCCCACTGTGTTCTATGTAGAAACCTTCAGGTATTGTGTACTGCTTCCTGTTCACCATGCATTAATGCAATAAGAGCTAATAAATCTTAACTAAAGTCACTGGCACTGGCATCTTTTGTACATCCTGAGGCAAGAATCACTCCCAGAGATGAATGTGCCTGGGAACTGTTGGTTAGTTGAAGATCAATATTTCTTTAATAATTCATTTATTGAAGAACAGTATAAATAGAATTTCTATGGGTAATAATGTATGTATATTAGTGCTGCCTTATTATTTTTATTTGTTTTCTAAAATACATTTTCTGAAGTGTAGATAAATAATTAAGTGCACAGAAGTGCAAAAAAAGGCAATAATTATTCCCCAGAGATGAATGCGCCTAGGACTAACTGTTGGTCAGCTGAAGATCAATATTTCTTTAATATTTTATCTATTGAAGAACAGTACAAATGGAAGTACTATCATATATATTAGTCCTGCCTTATAACAGTTTTTTCTCAAAATGAATTTTCTGAAGTGTAGATAGATAAGGAAGTGCACAAAAGTTTGTTGTTTTAGTAATGCTCTTTGAAACAGTAATTTTGCTGTTTATAAATCACTGGAGAAAATATTGTATTTTATGCCTCCAAGACTTTACTTGTTTATCAAAGTTGAATAGATTTACTGATAAACAGCGTATACCACAGTGCCACTCAGCCATGCATAGAATTTTTTTTATTTTTTGTGCTGACACAGACGTTATTTATGGTGGTGAAAGCATAGCTGCGGGAAAGACAGAGTTTATGTAAGAAAAATAAAACTTCTTGGCTTTCACAGTTACTCAGAAATTTCACGTGAATTTGTTGGCTAGAACTAGACCAAGATTTAAGTTGGCTTAGGTAATTATAGCTACACAATATCAGTTCCAGATCTTGGATTAACATACTGTGAGATCGTAGGCAAACAGTTTTACAGAGAAAACAAATCTCTGTTGGAGTCATGTAAAACAGTAAAGACTTTGACACCTATAGCAACCAGTCAAAAAAAGCTTTCTTTTCATTTTAACTTGTACTATGATAGCTTAAAAGTGGTTGCTGCCTTTATTACAGACCAGCTTCTCTTAAGTCTTGTACACACGACCGAGTTTCTCTGCAAAAACCAGCAAGAAACTTGCTGGGATTTTTTTTTTGCCGAGGAAACCGGTCGTGTGTACATTTTTCGACGAGGAAACTGTCGAGGATCTCGTCGAGCCAAAAAGAGAGCATGTCTTCTTTTTCCTCGACGGGAATGGAGAAACTTGCCTTGTCGAGTTCCTCGACAGCCTAACAAGGAACTTGACGAGGAAAACGATGTGTTTCGCCCGTCGAGTTCCTCGGTCGTGTGTACGAGGCTTTATAGACATTTCATTATAAGTTCTGCACTCCCGTGACCCTTTGTCAGCTGATGTCACTCGGCTGGTTCAGGATCTGGAGAGATCCCGACTTTAATGTTGGGATCCACCCAGATGCCTGCACCAGCAGCTGGCTCAGCCACTCAGTGCACTGCTGAGAGCCTAAGCCAGCCGCCCTTACCCACTCCACAGCCCCGCATTCCAGTGAGTGCTGGAGGGGCAGAGCAGAAAGCCACTGACTGACATTCACGGCTCTCTGCAGCCTGAAGTCTGAGAACTATGTGATCAGCAAAACCCTGCCTCTGCCAAATGGCCTTTCAAAACTTAGCCATTGAAACTTAAAGTATTTCTAAATCCAAAATGTTTTTTGACAGAGTAGGAACAGCTTAAAACTGGCCAGGCATTTTTTTTTTTTTACATCTATAGTATGAGAGAGAGATTCTACTTCACTTCCTATCCTGTAGACACAAGAAGTTTAAGGAACCTCTTCAAAGTGAGGGAAATGCCAGTTGAAACAAGAACAAATATCCCCTTTGGAAGATACCCCTCTGTTAACCTTCAACAACACAAAACATTTATTTTTCCCTCACTTTCGGTTCAGATTACAGAGGTCACCAGAACAGAGAGTATAATACTCGCTTGCGAGATGCAGACAGCAATACAAATGCAACAGTGGCTTTAAATAAATCTGAATGCCAACATGAGCTCTTAAAGTGGAACTAAACGTAACTAATAAAAAACTGCAAACAGGCAGCTCTTCATTGTAGAAGAGATGCTGGAATGAAGAGGTGAGTATTTCTGGGAGGGAGTTAGTGAATATATTCTATTTTTTATATATATATATATATATATATATATATATATATATATATATATAACTATTATTATTATTATTTATTATTTTATTTATAATTCTTCTTTTAATCACATTTTTTAATGGCAGTAGATAGACACCTACAAATGACTGTTCTATAATGGTGTAACTATGTATGGTGATGTTAATCTAGTGCTTCTGAGGGCTACATGGCTCAAGTGCTTCTGCTTGACCTAGATTAGATGAAGAAAACAGAGGCTTTGGCCCTAGCAGTATGTAATACTACCTTTCCACCTCATGATCGTTTGTAATATAAAATGAGCTTACACCAACAGATTCGGAAAAAGAAGAGCAAAAGTTAAATTATACAATAAAGTGGTGTTTAAGTGCAATAACCCATGGCAACCAGCAAAAGTTCTGCCTATTGCTGCCACACTTTTTGCTTCTGTGTTAATGTACATGTGTTAACGTGCATTGTGTTACATGTTAATGTGTGCTGTGTTCAGTTAGCCCATTTATTCAGAATGGGCTATAAACGGCCACGAATGGACCAAAAAATGAATGTGCCACATTTTTTTCAATGCAACACACCACAATACACAATAGTGCATTGCAATAGTTCACTGGAGTTCAAAACAAACTTCAAAATAAAGTTCAACAACACACTAATGCACATAACATGCATTACCACAATGCACTTGATCACAAAAGTCAACCCTTAATGATGAGACCTGATTGGTAAGTTACTATGTATGGTTTTATGCTCTTTGTACAATATCACTGATCTTTTTTTCTGCTTTTAAAGTTTTTTGGTTTCTGTACAAGGCTCTCGCTCTCTCTTTTCCCACTGCTTCCTGCATATCTTGGAAGTTATGATTGGCAGCAGCAAGTGAGTGCCAGGAAATGAAAACTAACGACTTCCTCCATTTCACACTTAAGGTATGATTCATATACTGATATTCAGTTCTCAACAAATGTGAAAACAAGGAATGGTACTCATAGTCAACAAAGGTCATTAATCATATTTTTCTTCTTAAAATATGCCCAGTGCATTATATAAAAGTAGTGATAGAACTACAAATTATAGGGCTTACAGGGAAAGGGGACTCCAACCCCAGGTCCCCTAGTCTGGAGAGCTAACATCAATAACACTGAGATTTTGTTCTCCTTTGCAGCCATGAAAGCTGCCATCTAATGCCTTGTACACATGATCGGTTTTCACGGCGGTCAAAAGTCCGCTGGGAAAACCGAGGGGAAAACCGAGAACCTGCTCGGTTGCTTTTCCCCATGTACACACGGACGGTTTTCCCAACAGGAAAACTGCCATGAGAGCTTTGGTCGGGAAAACCGGCCGTGTGTATGCTCCACTGCAATGTTTCCCATAGAAAAACCGCAGAGCAAAAAAAAATGCAGAGAATCGCGGTGGGGAAAAAAGAGAACAAGTTCTCATTTTTTTGCTCACAGTTTTCCTGTCGGGAAAACTGCTATGGAGCATACACACGGACGGCTTTCCCGACCAAAAGCAAACATGGCAGTTTTCCCGTCGGGAAAACCGGTCGTGTGTACGAGGCATCAGCATCTGTAGCTGCCATATGTTGTCAATTATGACACCAACCATTTGATGGTTTGACATTTTAGTTAAAAGCATAGGCAAAAGTGACAGTTATTATTCATGGCATGTCTTGAATATAATAGTCATGGGAAACAGTTAAATCAATGACTTTAGTTCCACGTTAACCGCTTGCTGACCAGTCGTCATCATTATACATCGGCAGGTCGGCTCGTTCCCGCGGACTGTTGTAGCTGTACGTTGGTCCCTTTAAGCAGGAAAGCGATGACCGCCAGCCATGAGTGATCGCGGGCACGAGAGGCAGACCAAGGACATGTGTGTGAAAACACACACATCCATGTTCTGTGAGGAGAGGAGATGCAGATCATGAGTCCCTACAAACTTACATGTTGACGAAATTTATGCAGACACCATTTCCTCAACATGTAAGTTCCATATTTGCCCTAGTGACATAGGAACAAAAATGGTTGAATGTATATATCATGCGATTTATTTATTTATTGTTTGTTTATCTTCATTATAGAAGCAATCTGCTCTAGTAATTTTACGCACCTCGAAGAAAGAAGTCTCTGAAACGTGTCGGGTGGGGTCTATGCGATTTGCCGTGGTCTTATTATCACGGTAGTCCTGTGACCACTCTAGAATTTTAAATTCCCATTGTTCTCCATGCATGTTGACACATACACATATCAGCCACTGTTGCTATTGTTTTATAATATTGTTAATCTAATATTTTGTATGAATTTTACTATTTCTTTTTGATGTTATTGATATACATTTATTGGGCCATTAAAGTTAAAGGGTCACTAAAGGAATTTTTTTTTTTTTTTAGCTAAATAGCTTCCTTTACCTTACTGCAGTCCTGGTTTCATGTCCTCATTGTTCGTTTTCGCTTTGATGTTGCTGTAATTCCTCTCTGTTCTGGACACTTCCTGGTTGTCTGTTTCCTGATAACCACAGTGCTGGGAGATTTCTCACTGTGGTCACTAATCATCACTGCCGTCTATTGGCTCTCTGGCTCTGTACATCAGAGAACCAGGAAACAACAGCAAAAACGAAACTAAACTGTAGGTACATTATATGATTGCTTTTTATCTATTTTTAATCATTTTTAAAAGGAATCAGTTAACTAGTATGTCTCTATACCCTGTAAACAGTCATTTCAGCAAAAAAAAAAAAATCCTTTAGTGACCCTTTAACCTCCCTGGCGGTATGATTCTTTCAGAAAAAAGGTGCTGAAAGCGGTACCATTATTTGCAAGGAAATTTGGCGTTTTATACTGTAGGTCTGTAATTTTTAGAAATAACTCACTTAAATCTGGCCAAACAAGATTCTAATAGACATCCCGGGTATGACATTTTTTTAAAAACAAAATTATAAATTATAATATAATAAATAATTATAAATAATTATAACAAGTAATAATATAATTATAATAAAAATGATTCAATAATGTAATCAAATCAAAATCACTGAAATTTGCTCAGTTGCAGAATTGTCGCTGTCATTATTTTATTTTTTTATGACAAATTTCCCCACAAATCGCTATCGCACAATTCTGCAAGTGATTATAATTTATTATCGCTGTTTTTTAGCTGCTCTTAAACTATTTTTGACATAAAGGGACACTTTTGGTTGCTATGGACAATCTACAGTTTACAGGCAGAAAAAAAAAGTTTTTATTATATAAAAGTACATGTAGGGCACTGGGCAGACCACTAGGGACAAGGGGGGTGTGTATTTTTTACATTCAGTACTGTAATCTATAAGATTACAGTATACTGTATGTAATGTGTTTGTTTACATTTTTGAATTTGGCGCCATTCTCCGCTCCCGTGCGTCGTAACGTCGCAGGGAACGGAGATCGGCGTCACACAGAGGCACTGTGTGAATCGAGCGAGGTTCCGCTCCCTCACACAGCGCGGTGGCATCGCTGGATCCAGGAACAAGGTAAGTAAACACTCCCTGTGGATCCAGCGAGGCAAGCCCGAGTCTGACTCGGGGTTACTGCTCGCAGCAGGAAAATCTAACCCCGAGTCAAACTCGGGAATACCGCCAGGCAGGTTAAGGGGGAGCCTTCTCCATTTTCCCATGTGGACCCACTTTATTGTTCAACCATACCACCTTCTCTTTTTCATTTGTTTTAAATCTGAGAGATCTGGGGCAAAGAAACTACAAAAAAAGGAAAATATTGAAGTATTGAAAGCACTAAATAAAGGAATGGTTTGGCTACAGTTGGGCTTAATGGCAGGGTTCATTAATTAAAATGGCCTTGTCTGCTTCAGAACATTAGCCTGTGTACAGCCTTGAAAGACCAGAGCTGTACAACTCTAAATATTTGAACTGTGATTGTTTTTCATGGACAAAAGTATCTAATTGTATTTTAAATTTAAGCCATGCATCCTTTCAGTCCAATTGTAAAAAAAAGTTATTATATACAGTTTAATAAAGTAATAAATACTCCACTTAGAAATAAATAAATCTAGATGTGTTATTTGTAAAATAAAGGGACAATTGAGCATAACGTGTGTGGTATTTTGGCATCAATCATGGACTGTTATTGTCAAAAACAATACACTATCTTCTCTAATATAATATGTATATATATTTTTATAAATGCTTCTACATAAAGAAACCCTGAAACAATACCTTCTCCTAATCACGTAGGTAGCTTCAGCCTTCTGTCACCTAGGAGTGAGTGGTCACAGTGACATCCTCTGGCTGCATCATGACACTGATCAGACTCGGGTGTTGGCACGTCTCCAGACGTAGAGCAGCCGAGGTGAGTATATATGAATCACTCATAAGCATATATCGGATAAGAAGTACAACATTAGCTTACCAAAGGATTTATTCCGTTCACATGCTTTACCTTACATAAGTCTAGTCTGCATAGGTCTATAAATATACAGGGCATACTCCATTACCCTAGCAAACTGGTGTACATAAGTAAATATACTGAATGTAAATAGTGAACTGAGAAGACACATATTGGCCCGGATTCACAAAGCACTTGCGCCGACGTATCTCAAGATACGCCGATGTAAGTACAAATGTGCGCCGTCGTATCTATGCGCCGACCCACATACTAAGATACGCCTAAAAATAGGCTTCCTACGACCGATGTAACTTGCCTACGCCGTCGTATCGTGGGCGCATATTTACGCTGGGCGCATTTGCCGCTCCCATTGATTTTCTATGCACATATGCAAATGAGGGAGATACGTCGATTCACGTACGTACTTGCGCCCGGGGTAATTTACGTGGTTTGCGTAAGTCGTACGTCCGGCCTAAAGTTATTCCCCATATATGAGGCGCAACCCATGCAAAGGTATGGACCAGGGAACACAAGCTGTCGTATCTTTTGTCGTTTACGTTGTACTGTACGTGAATATGACTAGGCGTAGGTTACATTCATGTCGTAGGCAGTGATCCGTCGTATCTTAGGGAGTAGTTCCGACGTGATTCTGAGCATGCGCACTGAATGCGTCCACGGGATGGCGCATGCGCCGTTCGTTATTCGTATCTTTATGGTGCTCGGCCCATCATTTGCATGGGGTCACGCCTCATTTTCATGGCTCACGCCCACTTCCACTTACGACGACTTACGCCTAAGAAACCCAGCGCAGATTTGGTGGCAAGTGCTTTGTGAATCCAGTGCTTGCCTCTCTGCTCTGCGTCGGCGTAGCGTGAAGAAGGTACGATACGGCGGCATATATATGCGCCGATGTATGTGAATCCGGGACATAATATCTAGAGACATGATAACTTGATATGTAGGATTTTTTAAATGTTTTTTAAAAATAATAAAAATGCATTTGGAAGTACAGAGAATTCAAGTGTACAGTGGAATGTGGCAATTTACAATCTTAATAAGGTTACATTAGTAACAAAACCCAGAATCTGTTCAACATCCTGAGTAAACCTAGCTTAGTAGGGGTCAGCTCACCCAAACCTGATATTTCAGATATGGATGGACAGTAAAGGTCTGATTCACCGTCAAACCGCTTATATATTTTAAAGACTCTAGCACTGAGATTTCCCTAATGGTGGCCATACATGCTTCAATTTTTTATCCAATCAACATGTGATTTAATCAAAACAATTGAATCTGTAAAAAAAAAAACTTAAATTACGAACAATTTAGACACAATTTCAATTGGATTCAATCAAATTGAATTGATTAGCTAGTGTGGAAAATTATCAATCATTTTTCATCAGTCAACATCACAGGGATACTTTGTTAATTAATACGATCGTATTGCGATTAATCAGATTATGAGATTACATGGTAAAGACAGAGATGCAATCAATGATTCACGCTCTTAAATTACGATCATATCTTAACTATTGATTAAAACCCACTTCCATGTGTTTGTCATATCAATCAAATAGGTTGTCAGCAATAGATCAATTACTCTTATAGGAAGAGATCGATCAGAAAATAAATTGATTGTTTATCAAAGCGTACCATGAGACAGATATCACAAATGCTACAACCTATTGTCAACCTGAATTTTGGAAAGCCTCAAAGTAGCCAGTAACTCCTGCTACAGTTGAATTGTAATAGTAATATTTTATAAACCATATTCGTTTTACGATACGATATAATCCGCTGAGACAATGCACAATGGCTTATTGAGTAAATTCTTAGTCAGGGTATGATTTGCATGAAGTTCTCCCTGTACTTGCTTGGGGTTCCTCTTGGTGTTCCAGTTTCCTCCCACACTCCAAAGACATGCCGGTAGGTTAATGGACTCCTGTCTAAGTTTGGCCCTAGTATGTGTACATATGTGAGATAAGGAACTTAGATTGTAAGCTCCTTGAGAGCAGGGATTGATGTGAATGTACAATGTGTAAAGCTCAAGCCTCGTACACACGCACGGTTTTCTCGGCCAGAAACAGCAAGAAAACTGCTGACAGAGCTTTCTTGTCAAGTAAACCGTGTGTGTGTACGAGGCTTTGAGATTTCTCGTCGAGAACACTGCCCAGAATCTAGATGAGAAAAATAGAGAACCTGCTCTCTATTTTCTCGTTGTGATTCTCGGCAGTGTTTTCCTGCCGAGAAACCCGAGTGTGTATATACTTACCTGTGTCCGTGAAAACCCGTGCATGCTCGAAATGACTTTGACGCATGCGCGGTAGCTTCCAAGGCATAGGTAGGGTGAAGCAAGGTGGCGGCGGCATCGAATGTGACAAGCGCATGTTCATCGTAGTCGATGATGTCACCGCGTTTGTGCCATTCAAAAGAACAGCGGTTCTTTTGAATCGTACATGTGTACACTCAGCCGGCATGAAAATCTTGCCAGGAATCTCATCAAGAAAAACAAATTTTTTTGCCTGACGAGAATCCCGGCCGTGTGTACAGGGCTTTAGGCCTCGTACACACGACCGGTTTCCTCGGCAGAATCCATCAAGAAACTTGGTGGGAGATTTTTTTTTTGCCAATGAAACCGGTCGTATGTACATTTTTCAGCGAGGAAACTGTCGAGGAACTCGACGAGCCAAAAAGAGAGCATGTTCTCTTTTTCCTCGACGGGAATGGAGAAAATTGGCTTGTCGAGTTCCTCGACAAGCCTAACAAGAATTCGACGAGGAAAATTATGTGTTTGGCCCGCCGGGTTCCTCGGTTGTGTGTATGAGGCCTTAGAGTAAAAAATTGTTGGCACTATATAAACACCTGTAATAAATAAACTGAAGCAGAATCATTATTTTTTTCTGGATTGTTATGAGCATTGCTAGAGCTCAAGCCTCGTACACACGCACGGTTTTCTCGGCCAGAAACAGCAAGAAAATAGCCAGTCCCAGCCAGACTACAGAAATAATACAAGCAATCTGTTTTCACAGCTATTATTATTAGGTATGCCTTTCTGGGCAAATATGCTGCAAGTCTTGAGCATAAGGCCCCTTTCATGCGTCAACCCCGCTCAGATCCGCCTGTCTGTTTTTCAGGCGGATCAGAGCGGCCATCCATTGACTCCTATGCGTAGATGGATGTCAGCGGAGATGTGTCTGCCATCCAATCCGCTAAATTCAGACATATGGCGATATGTTCGCCATCCGTCTTGGAGGATTGGATCGGATAAGATCTGATGACATGCTGTTTGTTTTAGTCCGATCTCTCCATAGGAATCAGCGGCACTCTAACAGGCCCCTCCCCGCTCAGTGAGCAGAGACAGACCTGTCATCCGCCAAAGACCAACGGAGAGATGAATGAGGCCTTTCATTAGCCTAACCTACATTAAACTACTGAAAGTACTTTTGACACTCATCACTCCCAAGTCTACTACAGTGAAAAACTACCTAGAGCAATCAAATTATCACATAATATTCAGTATGTGCAGTGTCACAGAAAAGGCTTGTCAGAGACAGCAGGCATATAGCAAGGGATGATCAGAGACTGAGGACATGCAAAGGATGGTTTAAACAAGTGATGGCGAAAATTGGCACCCCAGATGTTTTGGATTTTCCATGATGCTCATGCACTCTGCAGTGTAGTTGAGCATCATGGGAAATATAGTTCCAAAACATCTGGGGTGCCAAGGTTTGCCATCACTGGTTTAGACAATACAGACAGGAGATGGTTAAGAGATACAGTATATTGCATGAGACTGCTAGAGATCACAGTAATTACAGCACACAATTCAATTCTCTCACAACTGGGCTCCCTAAACACCCTTAACCATGAGTACCAGTCTTTATTATCTCTTCATTGCAAGGCCATTTGTCGGTATTTAGTGCTGTGATAGTTTGATTGACAACTACTCTACTATTAATTTTATACAATTGTTTTGAGTCAGATATAGCTTCCTTTTGGTATATATTAACAAAAATGCGGGTTTGCTTAAATGTATCTTTCTATGCTTTTAGAAAAACAATCACCCAATCATTGGTGGTCAGTGGTGCCCTAACCGCTTTTACTTCCCCAAACCTACAATCATTGGTCGTCATTGGAATCCTCTTCCTCTAAAAACAATCCCACAATCTCCCTCACCTTTAAAAAAAAATCTTACAACCATTGTTGGACAGCATGGCAATTACCCCCTTCCAAAAAAACAGTAACAAACTCATTGGTGGTCAGTGACATTTTACCCTGCCCCTCAAAACTACCCCACAATCACTGGTGGTCAGCAGCACTTTAAGACCTCCCGCTTTCACCTTTAATCGGCCGATCCTCCTTCCTGCTGTGGAATGGGAGCTCCCTCTGTTATGAAAGAGCTGTATGTTTGTAAACACTATTTGTGTTTAACCATTTCATTACTGGGCACTTAAACCCCCTTCCTGCCCAGACCAATTTTCAGCTTTCAGCGCGGACGCATTTTGAATGACAATTGCGCGGTCATACAACACTGTACCCAAATTATATTTTTAGCATTTTTTTCCCACAAATAGAGCTTTCTTTAGGTGGTATTTGATCATCTCTGTGATTTTTATTTTTTGCGCTATAAACAAAAAAATACAAAAAATGTTGAAAAAAACACAATATTTTTTACTTTTTGTTATAAAAATGTCCCAATTTTTTTTTAGATATATATATATATATATATGTTTTTCCTCAGTTTAGGCCGATACGTATTCTTTTACATATTTTTGTTAAAAAAAATCGCAATAAGCGTACATTGATTGGTTTGCGCAAAAGTTATAGCGCCTACAAAATAGGGGATAGATTTATGATTTTTTTTATTTTTTACTAGTAATGGCAGCGATCTGCGATTTTTTTGTCAGGCCTGCGATATTGCGGCCGACATTTCGGACACTTTTGACAAATTTTTGGGACCATTCACATTTACACAGCGATTAGTGCTATAAAAATGCACTGATTACTGTATTAAATGTGACTGCCATGGAAGGGGTTAACACTAGGGGGTGAGGAAGGGGTTAAATGTATTCCCTGGGTGTGATTCTTACTGTGTGTGGAGGGGACTGACTGGGGGAGGTGACCGATGCTGTGTCCCTATGTACAAGGGACACAGCATCGGTTTTCTCTCTCCCTGACAGGACGTGGAGCTCTGTGTTTACACACAGAGCTCCACGTCCTTGCTGTCACTGCCGATCGCGGGCACCTGGCGTACATCGCGGCCGCCAGGCACGCCCATCTCAGCGATGCGCCGGGCACAGTTTTTCCCCGCTGCGCGCCCCCAGCAGCGCGCGCGGTGAATGCAAATAAAAGGACCACCCGGCAGTTGAGAGCCGTGTTGTGGACGTCTTTCGTCTACAGCGCGGGTCTCAAGTGGTTAAACTTGTGATGGCTCTGATTGGTTCACAGTGATCACAAGCTACAGAGCCATTCTGATTCGCTTTGGACATTTCAGCTGTGATTTAAACTATCCAATAACAGTTCATATCACAGCCATTCATGGGCACACTGGCTGCCCAAGTTTGTTTTCCAAAGCACTGTTTTATAAGTGGCACTCCAGAAATACACCTACAATACAGTGGTAATAGTTGGTTAAAATGGCTTTTTTTATTTTCCACACCCAGTATAAAAGTTCCGAAAATTGAATAAAAATAGAAAAAGTACGAACAGCACAGAAAAAGCTAAAACATATGGAAGAAATGAATCAAACCATTCAGTTAGCAAAATCAAATGCAGCAGAGAGTGCAGAGAGTCTGTGGCCTCTTCATTAGATTGCCCAGACCCTGTCTCATATGCATGTGTGTGCATTCGATTGTAACCTTTCCAACCCCATTACTAAAAAATGTTTTGGCTGGCATACCACTTTAGCCCTACACCCCTTTCAGTTCAATCCACATCACCATGGGCTATTCGTAATAGTTTCAAACTGTGCACAGTCTGATCAGACTTAGAAAAGATGATTTATGACTGGTTTCGATGGGTTACGGCACATAACTGCCCTGTGCACTGTTGTTACATAAGGCCTTTGTACATTCTGGGCCTTCCTGGACCTTTTGCTCATTTACTTTCTCATCACTTCTGTCTCCTTGGTTAAGCAAAAACATAAAGAGAACGGGACATCTATTCATAAGGCCAGTTCTATCTTGCTGGGAAAAGACTAAGTTTACATTTACTAAATAAATGATGCCACTTGATGTGGAAAGGCTAAGAAATATCTAGAGAAGACAGGGAAAAAAGTGGAAAACAGTAGGCGGATATAAACAATGAGTGTACTTGGCAGCCATGAAAGGCAGCACTGTGTGACAGCACAAAAACACTGCTCGCCAGTATCTTGGTGTTCACTTCCTGAGTGGAGCTTGTACAGACAGCCATTGTTCTACATGGGCATGCAGTAAAGGTTCACCAATACATGGAAATTCATTTAGTTACTGGAGCCATATAGAAAGCGGGAAAGTACAGCTGTATGGTTTAACATGCCATTAAAGTATAATCACATAGCCAATGCATATTAAAGCACAATTTCACTCTGATATTGAAAATTTGTGAACAGGAAGGATGTTTATTGCAGTAGAGACGTACTCTTCTGCAAAAAAAATAAGTCTTACCTTCCTCCTCGCAACGCTCTTTAGAATGTACACTAAGCTGCGAATTTGCAGATAAGTGTATGTTCTTGGCACACCTTGGTGCCAGGATGAATGAATTATGTGTGCATGCATGGCAGTTACAGGTATGTCACCCTCATCTAGCCAATCAAGATGGCCAAAGACCCCAAACTCAGAAGAAGTTGGGAAGAAGATACCAGTGCGATTAAGGTACTGGGCATTACATTGCTAAAAGAGAGGTGAGTGTTGGAGAGTTCAGTTCTGCTTTAAGTGGAGAGCAAAAGCCTTAAAGCTACACTCTAGACCAGTGGTCTCCAAACTGGGCCAAGTGCGACCCTTTACTTTCCTTCATGTGGTCCTTCTTCCCACTGACATCAATGATGGGGTACTATTCCTTTCACTGACACTAAAGACGGGGCCGTATATCTTCCACTGAAACCAATGATGAGGCACAAAACATGGGTATTAAAGTGTTTGTAACCCTTGTGCTGTATAACCTAAAAAACCTGGCTGATCCTGCCTGGCTATGCCCTTCCCCCCTGTAAACTGACCACAGTTTATCATGACTGCTGAACCCTGACACTGTGGTCATTTTACGTACCTCCGTCATCCCAAGCTCTCCTCTCTGCTCTGCCCCTCTCTCTCCCCCCTCCCTGCCTGTCAGCTCTGTCCACTCCCCAGCCCTCCCCTCCTGCTGCTATCATAATACAATGACATTGCTACAATACCCTCTGTTATATTAAATAATGTCCCAGGCGCATTTTTCTTTTTTAAATGCCGCTGTGTACCTAATTTCATAGCGCCGATCAACACTCACATAATTGGCCTCATCTCTCCTCCTCTCCTCCTTCTGGCTAACTTCAGTGGGGGTTTCTCAGTCCCGCCCACTGAAGCTGTCAGATCGAGAGAGGAGAGAGGAACACAGCGGCATCTTTTAAGAAAAACACATGCACTGGGGACATTATTTAATACAGCAGAGGGGATTGTAGCAATGTCATTGAGTGGCTTAACAACCACTTTAAACATTTTCTGCTGTATTCAAAAATAAAGTAAATACAATTTTGGTCTTTAGATATACTTCAAGTGTATTTTTCATGCAGCTGGTGTAATTACCTGATTTTTTCTTGATATCAGGTTCTTGCATTTGCCTACACAGCAAGACACCACCTTGGGAGAGGGAGGGCCAGCACTATGTGGCAGTAATCCCACATATACACACACGCAAAACGACATCGGCCAGCTCAATAACAACCGGCTGATGTTCAGCCCGTGTGTATGGCAGCCAGTCAAACAGAAGCCAGTCGTTTGGGGGGCTTCTGTTGGACAAGTATGCTGGAAAATCAGCAGCTGGCCGGCTCCTGATCAGCGCTGCTCTCAGGCAATGGCCGAAGTGTTCTGGCGGGGGGGGCCGTCCCCCTATCAGAACACAACAGCTCAGCAAGGGAGATCGATGTACTAACGTTGGATAGTTAGGACAGCAGCTCCGACCAAGGCTGACAGTTTTTTTTGTTCAACCCAGAGTGTACCAGGCTTAAGGCTTAGCTGCGGTTCATGTGCTGACACAGAAAATAGTGACACGAGGAGAGAGGAGATTGAGCAAAGGATGACCTTATCAGTAGTGTTGAGCAGAATATGCCATATTCGATTTCGCGATATATCTCGAATATATATTCGAATATTCGAGATATATTCGCTAAATTCGAATATTCGTGATATTTTATCGAAATTAATTGATTGCGATTTTTCGCTATTGCGAATGCGAAAATAATTGCGATTTTTTAATAACTGCGGTAGGAGCGCTCTGATTGGCTTAGAATATTCGTGATATTTTATCGAAATATCGCAACATGCGAATGCGATATTTATTGCGGAATTTCGAGATATGCTGGAGGAGCGCTCTGATTGGCTCAGAATATTCGTGATATTTTATCGAAATATCGCAACATGCGAATGCGATATTTATTGCGGAATTTCGAGATATGCTGGAGGAGCGCTCTGATTGGCTCAGAATATTCGTGATATTTTATCGAAATATCGCAACATGCGAATGCGATATTTATTGCGGAATTTCGAGATATGCTGGAGGAGCGCTCTGATTGGCTCAGAATATTCGTGATATTTTATCGAAATATCGCAACATGCGAATGCGATATTTTTTGCGCAATTTCCAGATATGCTGGAGGAGCGCTCTGATTGGCTCAGAATATTCCTGATATTTTATCGAAATATCGCAACATGCGAATGCGAAATTGATTGCAGATATTTCGAAAACTGCTGTAGCAGCACTCTGAAATCGAATATGTATGATATTTTAACCAAAATACATATTGCGATTGCGATTTTTCGATCGCGCATGCGCAATTGCGCGAACAACACGCGACCATTTCCTGGAGCCTTGCCAGTTTCCAACTTATGATCGCAGCGCAATCACACAGCAACATGGTTGGAAGCAATTTCACTAAGTCTGAGGAAAAGTTGCTGATTTGTGTAAGTATTTTGACCACTGTTATTTCATCATCTTCAACTGCATTTTAGTCTAGTTTAAAAGTTAGTATATATGATCAGATATTAGTATTTCACAAAAAATGTGTCTCCTGCTTTTACAAAACTACAAGTCCCAGCATGCCTGGACAGCTGCAGACACCCTGGTTGGCAAATGTGTATTTAGGCACTTTTCCTTGTTATTTAGCATAATGAATTTAACATTTTTTTGGACATAGGACGTATGCGAACGTCCTGACTTCAGTGTCCTCAAGGCCCAAGGACGTTAGAATACATATTGCCCTTTAGATGTTGCAGAACTACAACTTCCAGCATGCCTGGGAATGCTGGCACTTCTAGTATTGTAAGTTCTGCAGGCCCCCGTTTTTCAGGCCTTTATGCACGGGTCTCTAAACTGTGGCACCCTAGATGCAGCAAAAGTAAAATTCTTAGCATGCACTGACAGACCGTGGCTGATGGGAGTAGTAGTTTTGCAACAGCTGGAGGTGGACTGGTCTTGAAACCCAGAGTTAGGTAACAAACCCGTAGTGTTTTGCAACCATCCTGCCTCCAGCTGTTTTTTTCCTGTTGAAAAGCCTGTGGCGTGCAAAACACAACCCAAAAACTCCACCCGGTGCAAGGAAAAATTTGCACACACCTAAAGACTGACATCACAAAAAACTGCGGCGGTTGCATACGTCAGTGGTCCTCCGAAAAGGTCCCGTCTCTGACCCCCCGGGGCGTTAGGCTCCTGACAGGGAAAAGAGTTACTGTGGTCCATACAGCCGAAGCCATATGGACCCATCTCGGTCCAAGCAGCGCAATCAACACGCGAACAACACGCGACCATTTCCTGGACCCTTGCCAGTTTCCAACTTTTTGATCGCAACGCAATCGCAGAGCAAGATGGTTGGAAGTAATTTCACTGTATCTGAGGAAAATTTGCTGATTTGTGTAAGTATTTCGACCACTGTTATTTCATTATCTTCAACTGCATTTCAGTCTAGTTTAAAAGTTAGTATATATGATCAGATATTAGTATTTCACAAAAAATGTGTCTCCTGCTTTTCCAAAACTACAAGTCCCAGCATGCCTGGACAGCTGCAGACACCCTGGTTGGCAAATGTGTATTTAGGCACTTTTCCTTGTTATTTAGCATAATGAATTTAAAATTTTTTTGGACATAGGACGTATGCGAACGTCCTGACTTCAGTGTCCTCAAGGCCCAAGGACGTTCGAATACATATTGCCCTTTAGATGTTGCAGAACTACAACTTCCAGCATGCCTGGGAATGCTGGCACTTCTAGTATTGTAAGTTCTGCAGGCCCCCATTTTTCAGGCCTTTATGCACGGGTCTCTAAACTGTGGCACCCTAGATGCAGCAAAAGTAAAATTCTTAGCATGCACTGACAGACCGTGGCTGATGGGAGTAGTAGTTTTGCAACAGCTGGAGGTGGACTGGTCTTGAAACCCAGAGTTAGGTAACAAACCCGTAGTGTTTTGCAACCATTCTGCCTCCAGCTGTTTTTTTCCTGTTGAAAAGCCTGTGGCGTGCAAAACACAACCCAAAAACTCCACCCGGATGCAGTGAAAAATGTGCACACACCTAAAGAGTGACATCACAAAAAACTGCGACGGGTACATACGTCAGTGGCCCTCCGAAAAGGTCCCGTCTCTGACCCCCGGGGCGTTAGGCTCCTGACAGGGAAAAGAGTTAGCAACGCATATCTCCCCTATACGTGTATCCTGTGTTGTTAATAATATATTCATAATTATGCAAATGATAATGGCTGCTATATTTATGCAAAAAAGGTGGCGACCGAAATGGCAGGATATAAAATCTGTCATGTTACCCCTGTCATTGATTAATAAGGCGAGAATGCTTCCAATTGTTGAATAGCATACATTTACGTCATATATCCATAAGGCTGTCAACAGAAGTATTACAATATACTTTGTTCTTCATCTTGCAGAAGTTCCTGGAAACAGGATACGATAAGCTGCGGAGGCAGCCAGAGAAAAGGGCTGTGGTCAGCGCCCTAATCGCTGACTTTGGCGGCCAACACGACCACAATGCAATTGTGAAGAAGTGGTCTGACCTGAAGAGGCGCCAAATGGATCAGGTCAGACGTCTTCGGGCTAAATATCATCCAGGTAAGTTATTGTTGACAGTTATGTTTTTTTTTTAAAAAGTGTATTTTGTGCGTGAACTCGAAAGAGAGAGGAGCCGGCCTGCAGGAGTTGGGAGGCCTCCCCCAGAGGCAATCTGCCACCTTTCTCCATGCCCCGGTTGGCAATGGCGGGTGTGAGGGGGTCCTCCCAACCCAACCTCGCATAGCACACCCACCAGGGGCGGGGCTGAGACCACCAAACTCAATTCACAGGTAGCCGAGAGCGGGATCCGAACCCCTAGCTGCAGAGGTGAATCACTTGTCAGTGCAGTGGCAATCGCGTGGAGCCACCGCAGCTCCTTTGGTGACAGTTATGTAAGGTCATATGTAATTCATGTAAGGTCAGATGTTGTTAACCAAGATGCCATGTTGTGCTAACATATATCACCACCAGCCAAGGTATTCATAGTACTGTTGAAAAAAGACATGGGACAGCAGACAGGAACACAGAAGTTATGTGGGAACATAATTTTCCCATTGCTTTGCATGGGACTTTAAAGAAAAACCCCGACCATGGCAAGTGGGGGTGGGTAAGGTTTAAACCACCTATCCTATGTTTGTGGCTGACATATAAGTAACCTGTGTGCCAAGTTTCATATAAATATCTTTAGCCGTTTGTACGTGATGCTGGAACATACATACATACATACATACATACATACATACATTTATGCACACACACACGTTGAGTTTTATATATATAGATTACCACTAAATTCCTGTGTTAGGAGTGGGGTTGTTATAGTAATCCCGTGTGCTCCATCAGGCCCTTTTTTTAACATGAGATGGTCTGAACAAAACAAAGTAGACAAAAACAGCTCATTTTAACATGGTTGCATCCCAGCTCACGCTCAGTCCCCTGTAGTGCCCACAAGACCCTTTAATATAACATTGTCCCATTGGTTAACTGTCTATATAAATCAATTTGTATTCATATACAATACAGCAGAGTACACAGAATTTGCATACGTCATTAGAAAACATTTTTATAATATATGAACATTGTGTTATTATAGGAGCTCCAATGCCAGTTGTCCGCGCCAAGCGCAGAAGGCGCCAGGCCGATGAGGAGGAGGAGGAGGATGCGGCAGAGGAGGATGCGGCAGAGGAGGAGATGCATGAGGAGGAGCAGCCAGGGCCCTCCCACTCCCCAACCCCAGCTCCTGTTGAGGAGCAAGCTGAGGAGATTCCCCCCCCCCACCACCCCAACTTCTCAAGCAGAAGAGCAGGAGGAAGAGAGCGGTCCTGTGAGCCTCATTCAGGAAGGTAAATATGTGCACAATGATTAATAACATTTCAACAACAAAATGTAGATATAAAAATGGACAACATATAAAGCGCACCTGTCAGATTGTAGAACCATAATATGGTATTGATGCTAGAAGTATACAGGTAGTGCATAATTATTAGGCAAGTTGTATTTTTTGAGGATTCATTTTATTATTGAACAACAACCATGTTCTCAATGAACCCCAAAAACTCATTAATATCAAAGCTGAATTTTTTTGGAAGTAGTTTTTAGTTTGTTTTTAGTGTTAGTTATTTTCGGGGGATATCTGTGTGTGCAGGTGACTACTATTACTGTGCAGAATTATTAGGCAACTTAACCAAAAAATAAATAGATAGCCATTTCAATGATTTATTTTTAACAGTGAAACCAATATAACATCTCAACATTCACAAATACACATTTCTGACATTTAAAAACAAAACAAAAACAAATCAGTGACCAATATAGCCACCTTTCTTTGCAAGGACACTCAAAAGCCTGACATCCATGGATTCTGTCAGTGTTTTGATCTGTTCACCATCAACATTGCGTGCAGCAGCAACCACAGCCTCCCAGACACTGTTCAGAGAGGTGTACTGTTTTCCCTCCTTGTAAATCCCACATTTGATGATGGACCACAGGTTCTCAATGGGGTTCAGATCAGGTGAACAAGGAGGCCATGTCATTACTTTTTTTTATTTAATACCCTTTCTTGCCAGCCACGCTGTGGAGTACTTTGACACGTGTGATGGAGCATTGTCCTGCATGAAAATCATGTTTTTCTTGAAGGATGGTGACTTTTTCCTGTACCACTGCTTGAAGAAGGTCTCTTCCATAATCTGGCAGTAGGACTGGGAGTTGAGCTTGACTCCATCCTCAATCCGAAAAGGCCCCACAAGCTCATCTTTGATGATACCAGCCCAAACCAGTACTCCACCACCACCTTGCTGGCGTCTGAGTTGGACTGGAGCTCCCTGCCCTTTACCAATCCAGCCACGGGCTCTTCCATCTGGCCCATCAAGACTCACTCTCATTTCAGCAGTCCATAAAACCTTAGAAAAATCTTTCTTGAGATATTTATTGGCACAGTCTTGACGTTGCAGCTTGTGTGTCTTGTTCAGTGGTCATCGTCTTTCAGCCTTTCTTACCTTGGCCATGTCTCTGGGTATTGCACACCTTGTGCTTTTGGGCACCCCAGTGATGTTGCAGCTCTGAAATATGGCCAATCTTGTGGCAAGTGGCATCTTGGCAGCTGCACGCTTAACTTTTCTCAGTTCATGGGCAGTTATTTTGCACCTTTGTTTTTCCACACGCTTCTTTTGTTTGATGATCACGCTTCAGAAGCTTTGCAACTTTAAGAGTGCTGCATCCCTCTGCTAGATATCTCTCTATTTTGGACTTTTCAGAGTCTGTCAAATCCTTCTTTTGGCCCATTTTGCCAAAGAAAAGGAAATTGACTAATAATTATGCACACCTGATATAGAGTGTTGATGTCATTAGACCACACACCTTCTCATTACAGAGATGTACATTACCTAATATGCCTAATCTGTAGTAGGCTTTCGAGCCTATACAGCTTGGAGTAAGACAACATGCATAAAGAGGATGATGTGGTCCAAATACTCATTTGCCTAATAATTCTGCACTCCCGGGATGTGTTAGACACATAACAAGTGTATACACATGATAATGATTGATTAATAAGCAAAAAAAAATATTTATTTATTTCGTAACGTTATTTGAAATCCAAATGTTTTTTTATTATATCCTAAAAGCATCAAGAGATATGAGGAGGCAAAACAGACTCATCGAAAAGACCCACCAGAGGATCCTGCAGAACCAGCGGAAGATGAGCTACCTCACCCAACAAAATGCTCTGCTAGAGCAGCAGCTATCGGGTCAGATTGCGGAAATGCACCGCATTCAGAAACGAATTGAGAGCTATATTTAAATTTATTTTTGTATTAAAAAAACTTATTTTTTGGAAATGTTTCATTTCTTTTTGAGATAGAGTTGTAGGTTTTTCAACACATCTAACTTCACATCAAACAAATCAACATCAACACATTTAACTTCATAATAAGCAAAAAACATTTTATACTATTATTTTATTTAACATTAACCTAGGACAAACTAAAGCACACGACACAGACACGACGAACACAAAATAAACTGTTGAAAAATGAACATAACAAAAGCAACAATATATATATATATACAAAGAGAGAGAGAGGGAGAGCAAGAAAGAGAGAGAATGCAGATGAGCTCTTGCAGTCAGCCCAATGGTTGCAGTATAAATGCCGCAAAACAGGGTTTAACATAAGGTTCATTGTTATAGTTACACTTGCTGTTTAGATCCGATCTGGTAGTCCGGTCTGGTAGCTTGTAGCGGAGGCTGTTGGTGGATCCGCTGTGCCAGAGAGGTCATGAAGCTTTACTCAGCATGGAGGCAGCAGCAGGAGTATTAAAATATAATATAACTAGACAATGCATTTCCTGAGGAAAATGCGAGTGGGAATGCTGAATAGCTTAATTGGTGAGCCCCTTGCCAAAGACATTCACCATAACCACTACACTATCTTTAGGACACACAGCTTCTTTCTCTATCTGCAAAGTATAGAGTATGCTGACTTCCTGGTCGCCCCTCCCCCCTCAATAGGTTTCCCCTCCCCCCCAGGTCAGTGAGGAGGAATATTGCACTGAGGTCAGGAAAGTTATTTATGGAAAGAAATAACATTACAAACGCTTTTAATTCACAGATCTAATACATGATTTAAGCCTCCAAACAAAGCTTAATAAATCCTCAAACGTACATGCAATTGATACAACGACTACACCGTTTGAAATACACGGCCCTTGTAAACGCATCGATATGAAATTTATGTAGATAAACTTAAAAATGTGGCCATGTCTGCGATTTAGAAAAGAGCGTCTTTGTGAGTTCTGCAGCAACATTTTTTAGATAATTTCACATGAGAGTCTATGAGACATAATTTCTGGCTGTTGCTCCAATAATTAAAACTAAAATACGTATCGCAGAATTGGTCACATTGCCATAAACCAGACAAGCATAGCTACGTTTTGATATAAAAATTGTGTATGAAAAGTAGATCTTGTGGGCGTGAGACCAATTTGTTTCCCCTTTTTGTAAAGATATTTTTAATTACAAAGATCTCCAATGTTAAGGTCACATGACAGACTCTAAATCCCCTCCATAGGATTACATTATAACCTATTGCATTTTTGTGAAAAATTCGCAAAACGTAAATTGCGTTTTCACCAAAAAATTGTAAACGATAACGATCTGAAAAGTCATAGCCGGATAGCTAAATATTTTGTGACCGCTTTAAACTTTTTTCAGTGTCTGTAAGTGAAAGTATGAAGTAGCTGAAACTTTTGGCATGGCATGTGAATTCAAAGGGGAAAAGGATGTTCTCATTGACTTCAATGTTTAAAAAAAGGGTCTAAAAGCTTAAAATTTATAAAAGTGTAAAAAGTAGAAAAAAACTTGAAGAAGTCCCATCATTAGCTGAACGAGACGAACATTTTTACAGTTGAATGGTCTCAATAGCTGAAAGTATGCCGAAGTTACGCAGAACCAAAAAACGTAAGGAATAATAAGATTACTAAATTTACGGATATCAATACTGGAAATGTTTATTAAAGCATTCACACTAATTAAGATTAATACATTTACGGGTATCCATACTAGGAATGCTTATTAAAGCATTCCCACTAAGTATCACACAGGCATGATTTACAAGCAGTAGTGGTAATAGTAATACATAGCATAAAAACACTTGGGGAATACTTAACAGCATCAGTAGTGGTCATAGTAGTCAATAGTGTACCAAAAAATTGGGACACAGGTGTCTTGACTGAGCTGTAATAGTAGTAGTAGACATTGACAATACAGTGTCAAATCACTCGGGCAAGAGGTGCCATGATGAACAGCAGTCTTAATAAGAGTATATAGGGTGTGAAATAACTGCTGACATAGGTGTCTTGACTGGGCAGCAGAAGCAGCAGTAGTAGTATTAACAGTAGTAGTTGATACAGAGTCATATCACATGGGCAGGAGGTGCCATGATGAACAGCAGTAGGAATAAGAGTATATAGAGTGTCAAATAACTGCTGACATAGGTGTCTTGACTGGGCAGCAGCAGCAGCAGAAGCAGCAGTAGTAGTATTAACAGTAGTAGTTGATACAGAGTCATATCACATGGGCAGGAGGTGCCATGATGAACAGCAGTAGGAATAAGAGTATATAGAGTGTCAAATAACTGCTGACATAGGTGTCTTGACTGGGCAGCAGCAGCAGCAGAAGCAGCAGTAGTAGTATTAACAGTAGTAGTTGATACAGAGTCATATCACATGGGCAGGAGGTGCCATGATGAACAGCAGTAGGAATAAGAGTATATAGAGTGTGAAACAACTGCTGACATAGGTGTATTGACTGGGCGGCAGCAGCAGCAGCAGAAGCAGCAGTAGTAGTATTAACAGTAGTAGTTAATACAGAGTCATATCACATGGGCAGGAGGTGCCATGATGAACAGCAGTAGGAATAAGAGTATATAGAGTGTCAAATAACTGCTGACATAGGTGTCTTGACTGGGCAGCAGCAGCAGCAGAAGCAGCAGTAGTAGTATTAACAGTAGTAGTTGATACAGAGTCATATCACATGGGCAGGAGGTGCCATGATGAACAGCAGTAGGAATAGGAGTATATAGAGTGTCAAATAACTGCTGACATAGGTGTCTTGACTGGGCAGCAGCAGCAGCAGAAGCAGCAGTAGTAGTATTAACAGTAGTAGTTGATACAGAGTCATATCACATGGGCAGGAGGTGCCATGATGAACAGCAGTAGGAATAGGAGTATATAGAGTGTCAAATAACTGCTGACATAGGTGTCTTGACTGGGCAGCAGCAGCAGCAGAAGCAGCAGTAGTAGTATTAACAGTAGTAGTTGATACAGAGTCATATCACATGGGCAGGAGGTGCCATGATGAACAGCAGTAGGAATAAGAGTATATAGAGTGTCAAATAACTGCTGACATAGGTGTCTTGACTGGGCAGCAGCAGCAGAAGCAGCAGTAGTAGTATTAACAGTAGTAGTTGATACAGAGTCATATCACATGGGCAGGAGGTGCCATGATGAACAGCAGTAGGAATAAGAGTATATAGAGTGTGAAACAACTGCTGACATAGGTGTATTGACTGGGCGGCAGCAGCAGCAGCAGAAGCAGCAGTAGTAGTATTAACAGTAGTAGTTGATACAGAGTCATATCACATGGGCAGGAGGTGCCATGATGAACAGCAGTAGGAATAAGAGTATATAGAGTGTCAAATAACTGCTGACATAGGTGTCTTGACTGGGCAGCAGCAGCAGCAGAAGCAGCAGTAGTAGTATTAACAGTAGTAGTTGATACAGAGTCATATCACATGGGCAGGAGGTGCCATGATGAACAGCAGTAGGAATAGGAGTATATAGAGTGTCAAATAACTGCTGACATAGGTGTCTTGACTGGGCAGCAGCAGCAGCAGAAGCAGCAGTAGTAGTATTAACAGTAGTAGTTGATACAGAGTCATATCACATGGGCAGGAGGTGCCATGATGAACAGCAGTAGGAATAGGAGTATATAGAGTGTCAAATAACTGCTGACATAGGTGTCTTGACTGGGCAGCAGCAGCAGCAGAAGCAGCAGTAGTAGTATTAACAGTAGTAGTTGATACAGAGTCATATCACATGGGCAGGAGGTGCCATGATGATGAACAGCAGTAGGAATAAGAGTATATAGAGTGTCAAATAACTGCTGACATAGGTGTCTTGACTGGGCAGCAGCAGCAGCAGAAGCAGCAGTAGTAGTATTAACAGTAGTAGTTGATACAGAGTCATATCACATGGGCAGGAGGTGCCATGATGAACAGCAGTAGGAATAAGAGTATATAGAGTGTCAAATAACTGCTGACATAGGTGTCTTGACTGGGCAGCAGCAGCAGCAGAAGCAGCAGTAGTAGTATTAACAGTAGTAGTTGATACAGAGTCATATCACATGGGCAGGAGGTGCCATGATGAACAGCAGTAGGAATAGGAGTATATAGAGTGTCAAATAACTGCTGACATAGGTGTCTTGACTGGGCAGCAGCAGCAGCAGAAGCAGCAGTAGTAGTATTAACAGTAGTAGTTGATACAGAGTCATATCACATGGGCAGGAGGTGCCATGATGAACAGCAGTAGGAATAGGAGTATATAGAGTGTCAAATAACTGCTGACATAGGTGTCTTGACTGGGCAGCAGCAGCAGAAGCAGCAGTAGTATTAACAGTAGTAGTTGATACAGAGTCATATCACATGGGCAGGAGGTGCCATGATGAACAGCAGTATTAATAAGAGTATATAGGGTGTGAAATAACTGCTGACATAATTGTCTTGACTGATCCAGAGGAGTCATGGGAGAAAATCATGTGGTCAGATGAGACTATAATATAACTTTTTGATCATAATTTCACTAACCGTGTTCGGAGGAAGAATAATGATGAGTACCATGCCAAGAACGCCATCCCTAATGTGAAGCATGGGGGTGGTAGCATCATGCTTTGGTGGTGTTTTTCTGCACATGGGACAGGGTGACTGCACTGTATTAAGGAGAGGATGACCGTGGCCATGTATTGCGAGATTTTGGGCAACAACCTCCTTCCCTGAGTTAGAGCTTTGAAGATGGGTCGAGGCTGGGTCTTCCAACATGACAATGACCCAAAGCACACAGCCAGGATAACCAAGGATTGGCTCTGTAAGGAGCATATCAAGGTTCTGGCGTGGCCTAGCCAGTCTCCAGACCTAAACCCAATAGAGAATCTTTGGAGGGAGCTCAAACTCCGTGTTTCTCAGCGAGAGCCCAGAAACATGACTGATGTAGAGAAGATCTGTGTGGAGGAGTGGGCCAAAATCCCTCCTCCAGTGTGTGCAAAGCTGGTGTAAAACTACAAGAAAGGTTTGACCGCTGTAATTGCAAAGAAAGCCTACTGTACCAAATATTAACATTGATTTTCTCTGATGTTAAAATAGTTATATTCAGCACTGTAAATACATCAGGTCCGGGGCTTTATCAGGGAATGCATGACAAGGGACCCTTCAGCGCCCTGAACCGACGACGGGTGCCAGAAAGTCACCGCCGATCCAGGACTCATTCATCTTTATGAATGTGAGTCTGTCCACGGAGTCTGTGGACAGACGGGTCCTCTTGTCCGTGACCACCCCACCTGCCGCGCTGAATGTCCGCTCAGATAGTACGCTGGAGGGGGGGCAAGACAATAACTCCAGCGCATACTGAGCGAGCTCGCGGCAGGTGTCCAATCTGGCAACCCAGTACTCCATGGGGTCGTCGGTGCTCATACTGTCAGAAGCACCGACGGACGCCATGTAGTCTGCCACCATGTGGGCCAGCCGCTGGTGGTGACTGCTGCTGCTGCTGCTGGTGGTGGTACTGGGTCGCTCGGTTTGGAAGAACATCCTCATCTCTTCCATTAGGTCCCCTGCTCGGCTGCAGCTGGGTGCAGCCACCTGCTGGGTGAGATGAGGGGGGACAACTGGAGGCCGGGGAGTTGCCTGCTCCAACCGTCTGACAATGGCTGCCTGCAGTTCCTCCATCCGGTGCTGCCTCCGGCTGGCTGGGATGAACTGCTCCAGTTTCCCCTTGCACCTGGGATCCAAAAGGGTGGCCATCCAGAAATCATCCCTCGTCTTGATGGTCTTAACCCGGGGGTCCCTCCTGAGGCATCTCAGCATGTGGGCAGCCATGGGGAAGAGCACAGCCCGCTGTGACTCCTCAATGCTGGCCAGGTGAATGAGGTGCGACTCTTCATCCCTGAGGCGCTGCTGGTCAAACTCAGACATGCCCAACCCCCGGACTATCGGTGCCCCCAACACCGGCTCTCCCTCCTGACCAGGCCCTGACTCCGGGACGACACCAGCAACCACCTCCTCCTCCTCTTCATCATCATCCTCCTCCTCCTCGTCCTGGCCCTGGTCTCGGTGGAGCATTGCTGACTCCTCCTGCTCCACCAAGGCACTCTCCCCAGCCTCGAGCAGGCGATCTAGTGTCCTCTCCAGCATGAACAGTATTGGCAGCACGCTATTGAGGCCAATTTGCTCACTGCTGACCATCTTGGTCGCCTGCTCGAAGGAGGACAACACTTGGCAGACCTGGTTTATCTGCCCCCACTCCGCACAGGCGATGAAAGGGAGTTGTGGTGAAGCCCTCTCAGTGCCTAGTTCCATCAGGTACTCCCTCACCGCCCTTTGCTGCTCCCACAACCTCTTCAGCATGTGGAGGGTGGCGTTCCACCGCGTCACACTGTCCACAATCAGCCTGTGAAGGGGCAGATTGTACTTCCGCTGCAATTTGGACAGGGACGCGGTAGCGGTTGGGGAGCGCCTGAAGTGGCTGGCAATCCTACGCGCCTTTGCCACAATGTCACTCAACCCTGGATAAGTGCGCAGGAACTTCTGCACCACCAGGTTGAGGACATGTGCCAGACAGGGCACGTGTGTCAGACTGCCAGCATGGAGGGCGGCGAGTAGGTTGCTGCCGTTATCGCAGACAACCATACCTGGCTGGAGCCTTCGGGGTGTCAGCCACTTCTGGACCTGAGCCTGAAGTGCTTTCAGCACTTCTTCTCCAGTGTGTCTCCGGTCCCCTAAACTAACAAGCTGGAGCACGGCCTGACAGCGCACGTGCCCCACACTTGAGTAGCTACGGGGGCGCTTGCTGGGAGGCTCAGCAGCTGCGGAGACAGTGGCTTGAGGGAGACCAGCAGTTCTCCCCTGGACACCCCGGGGCGGCACCACAAGATTGGTTGCCGCCGATCCCTCACCGACGCCTCGGAGGGAAACCCAATGGGCCGTGAAGCTGATGTAGCGTCCCTGCCCATGCCTGCTGGTCCAGCCATCCATTGTCAGATGAACCCTGTCGCTGACAGCGTGATCCAGCGACAGGGTTACATTCTGCACAATGTGCTGGTGTAGGGCAGGGACACCAGTCCTGGCAAAGAAATGGCGGCTGGGGACACGCCATTGGGGTTGGGCCTGCTCCAACATCTGCCTGAAGGGGTTGCTGTCAACTATGTTGAAGGGCAGCAGATGTTGGGCAATAACCCTTGCCAGGAGCCCATTGAGGGAACGCACACGTCGGTCTCCAGGGGGGAAGGGAGTGGTGCGGTCAAAGGCGTCTGAAATCGACGCCTGGCGCCGGACGGCAGTGCGGGACACAGACGTGGAGGGTGCTGTGGAAGTAGAGGTCTGGCTGCCGGTACCAGTACCTCTACTAGAGGGAGCGGGGGGGCATGACCTGCTGGAAAGAGATGAAGATGTGGCAGGGGCTGCTGTACCCTGCTCACTTGTGGTGGTGGCGCTGCTACCACCACCACGCTTCATCTCGTCATACAACGCCCAGTGGTTTATCCTCAGGTGCTGGTTCAGGGCTGTGGTACCCACCCGAGCCAAACACTTCCCTCTCTTCACCCTCACTTTACAAATCCGGCAGATGGCCACGGTAGGGTTGTCTGCCACCAGGGTAAAGTAATTCCAGACAGGTGACTTCAGCACCGCCCTCCTGTCAGATGGGGTGACGCTTACTTGCACCTGCTGGGACTCGGTGCGCACAGGTGGAGCTGCCTGCTGCTGCTGCTGCTGCTGCTGCTGCTCCTCCTCCTGACACCTCCTGCTGCCATCACCAGTGGAGACCCTGACGATGGTCTCCCTGGTGGTGACCAGGCGCACCGTTTCACCAGGGTGCCTACCTTCCCCGTCGTCACTGACGTAGTGAGCCGACGCGTCAGATGGCAACCATGATGGGTCACCCTCTTCGCCCCCAGAGATGTCAGACCAAGGGCTGAGATGTGTTGGTCTGAGGGAACCACCTGACATGGAGCCTCTAGCCTGGCTCCGCTGTCCCCTCACCCACGCCTGGGTCTGACTAGGTGCTGCTGTTTCCTGCACCAAAACAGCAGCACCAGTTTGAAGGGATGTCTCTGGGATACTGCCAGCAGGTATCCCATCCTCCTCATCCATCCCTTCAAAAAGGTCCTGACCATCAGGACAGAGCTGGAGGTCTGCCTGATGCATGGCCTCCCCCAAGAGATCCCTATCACTGTCGCTGTCGAACAGTAAGATGCTGGACTCTTGGGGGCTGGGGGGGGGTAGTACAGGCACCGGTGTAATGGTGGTACTACTGTGAGTCGGGACCGACGACTCAGTGGCACTGCTGTGCCCCATGTAGTCCACCACTACTTGAGCCTGAGATGGCAATATCGGGCGGCTGCCCGATGGGAAGAACTCCCGGATCAGGCGTACTCCCCTTGCACCCGATCCTCTACCACTAGTAGGGGCACGAGAGGTACCCCGTGCTGGCAGCGATCCAGCACTGGGAGTAACTCCCCTACCCCTGCTGCCACGGCCACGGATGCCACTCATTATTGCTGATATGTGTGTGGGGGGGGTAAACTTTATTGGGGGGGGGAAATGTGAACAAAATGTGTTTTTGTGTATTTTTTACAAGACAGGCACGCAGACAAAGACGTACACAGACAGCTACTAAACTATAAGAAAAGTAGTACACCAGACAAGGACTACAAAATTAAAGAAAAAAAAAAAAGCACTAAACAAACACTAACTTTTTTTTTTTTTTTTTTTTTTAAACACAAAACACAGACACTAAACACACACTAAGCTAAGCTAGATGAAATAAATGTACACTAACAGTGTGTACACTTACTACACAAAATTTAACTAAACTGAACACAAAACTTAGCTTTTATAAAAGCTCTTTAGGGAAAACTAAACAAAATGTGAACTGAGATGCCTATCAAATATCACTGAACAGCGAACCTGCAAGATCTAACAGTAACACAAGATGAACAAAACTTAGCTTTTAGAAAAGCTCTTTTATAAAGCTCAGCAAAATGTGTTCTGAAATCTCTTGCAAATATCACTGAACAGCGAGGATTGCTGGATCAAACAGTAACACAAATGAAAAAAACAGCACAAAACAGCACAAAACGTAGCTTTTAAAAAAGCTCTTGGGTCTATTGCTTTGAAAAAAGCAGTTGATATACTGGAAAAGATCCACTGGAATCACTAAATAGCAATGCTGGTGATGATCTAAATCAATCAAGAACAAAGACACAGGAAACCAGGAACACAGAAACAGCCTCCACACTCTATAGCCAGCTTCTGAATCTGCAATGAAATGGTGCTGGGAGTGAGCTTATATAATGTCCATGCAGGCAGGTTCCTATTGGTTGCTAACCTGTGACGAGTGTGGAAGGAGAACTCTGATTGGCTCTGATGCAAAAGGGCGGAGCAAATAATCGCGCAATATTCCTATTGCCGAATATTCGCATTGCGAATATTCGGCAATATAAAATGATCGCTTCAGCTACTCGGCCCAATGGCTCTAATCATACCAGCAATGCTTTCAGACGTCTATGGAGATCACTAGGATGTGATCTGTTTTACAAATGAAACTGTAAAAATCGCTCTGATGCGGAAGATCGGGGCGAGGAAAGTAATCGCGCGATATTGCGTTTGCCGAATAATCGCATTGCGATCTTTCTGGAAAATTCAATGAACGCTTCAGCTACTCGGCCCAGGGTCTCTAATGATACCAGCAATGCTTTTAGACGTCGATGGAGATATCTAGGATGTGATCTGGTTCAAAAAAAAAATTGTAAAAAATCGAATATTCGGAATTGCGAATATTCACCGCGAATTTCGAAATATAGCGCGATTTCTCGAATATGCTATATTCGAGTCGAATATTCGCAATGCGAATATTCGTGAGCAACACTACTCATCAGTGTGCTGCTATGCCTTACTCTCCAATCCGTATGCTTACTGTGACTTAAGCAACAGGGTTGATTTACTAAAACCTGAGAGTGCAGTGAATCTGCTGCAGCTCTGCAAAGAAACCAATCAGCTTACAGTGTTTATTGTCAAAGCTTAATTGAACAAGCTGAAGTTGGACGCAAATTGGCTACCATGCACAGCTGCATCGGATTTCTTACAGTTTTGGTAAATCAACCCCAGTGTTCCCTTACCAAACTGCTGTGGTGAAGCTTAATGATATATCTATGCTATTTGGCCGAGGGATACGTTGTATACAAAGCTGACTGCACAAAATTACAATTCCTTCAATAGGTAAAACTGAATATGTATTTAAACTGCAATTTAACTGCTCAAAAACAATGTATGCACTCACTAAGGGCCAGTTCACACCAGACACAGTTCTGTTCAGTTCTGTGTTCTTTTTTTCTGCACAAAATGCATGCACAGTGTTTTCCATGTATTCCAATAGCTCTAGTTGTCTCTAGTTTACAACATGCAGTCAGTTTCCGGTCAGTTTCTGCACTGGAAACTGACTGCATGGTGTGAACTAGAGCCAACTAGAGCCATTGGAATACATGGAAAACACTGTGCATGCATTTTTAGTGCAGAAAAAATGCACGCGAAACTGTACCCTTAAATGAATTGTAGTAGTTAATTAGATATGTTAGTTAGACATAAATGCATAAAATTTAAGATGAACCATAGACTCAAATACCTTAATTGTTTATTTTGCTCACATTATAATAAAAAATTATCCTGTAATTGTATAGTAAAAGGAACGTCACATGTTTCATTTAACATTTAAGTTAAAAGCATTAATGGTCATTTTCTAAATATTGTAAAATACTGGTATTGAAAATTCCTGGCTGAACCCAACTAGTATTTAAACGGAAGGAATTCCGGAAATGTGTTTAAGCCAGAGATATTATAGACCTTTGTGTTCACTAATACTAGATTTAATGTGTCCATGCATAGCTCAATTACTACAGCAAATAAAAAAATAAAAATTATATAATCTGCACCTCATCTACCTAAAAACATTTGTATCTAATATTTCAGTACAAAGTGCAATGATGATCTAAAAGCATAGTAATTGAAATTAGATAAATGAAAGATAAATTTGCTGACACAAACAGCTGCATTTTGCACAATGTTTTACCTAATTAAATAAGCCTGGATGTGATGTATGTAAAATTATACTGTCTGATTCAATAAGCCAGTTCAAAGAACAGTGAGCAGTGTACAAGGTGCAGTAACCTAGAACAGCTAATAAAAGTTCCATTTACTGATCTAATTGGATTGATTAAGTTACTGCATTTTGCACTTCATTATTGCACTTTGCCCATATGGCTTTCACTTGGCTACTTTAGTTTAAACCCTGTATAATTCAGTCGTTTTCAACTTGTAGGCAACAGGTTCAGGTTTCCCTGCATTGGAATAAAAAACATTACAGTGAGATTGGTCACTTCAAGCTATAGTGACAATTCAGCAAGCATGTTTTGGTGTAACAAAACTCTCCATACTGACCTTTTCTATGAACTCCGATACCCAAAGTATTAGGGACTAGCGCAGCCAAGAAGAGGTCCATGCTACTGGCTCAAACCTGCTAACACAGTTGCTGGGTAAACCACTATATAAGCTGAAACCATGAAAGACAACTATTGTTAAATTCTAACTTTGCAAATAAGATTAGGTGGAATTTACTTTCAAGGGAAAATCTGGATTTTCGTTGTGAAAATGCTGCAAACGACATTCACATCGCTCAGGCCGCTTACATGAATCAAAGTGGAATGTCGGAGAAGTAGATAAGAATTCTAGGACAATTATACTGTACATGAAGGCGCTTGCTGCAAGCTGGAAGCTTACATTGCAATATGTTCTCCGCAGCAGGATCGAAGTATATTCAATGCTGGAAAGATGCAAGCAGTTGAAAAATGCTTGTTAACCTATTTTTTCTTTTCAGTTTTGCCTGCAAGGCCTCAGCTTGTCACGTTGTTAGATCTGGCTCTCATCAAAGAAGCCATCACTCATGTTCTTCCTGTTTCCTCACATCCCAAGCCTACAGCACGGCTTTTTGGAGCACAATCAAAAGTCGAGTATGATGCTTACTCTACAATGTAATGGTACATTCTTAATAAAAACAAAATGCGCTGAATAAGTGAGTGACACAAATAGGTTATACTGTAGGTGCGAACTACAGAAGTGCTTGTCAACCCTTGAAAAGTCATGCTTTCCGGGTTTCCTTGTTAGGACACAAGTCTATTACCTAGCAATAATTTAAATAAATACATTTAGGGTCCTTTAATCTGTGAACAGATCCCCATGCTGAATCAGCGCAAAATGTGACGAATGTCACTTTAGTGACATCCATACCCGTTCAGTTTTTGTCCACATTTTGAAAGTGGACTGTGACTGACCTGTGTAATAAATTGCAATGCTGAGAATGAGACCACCCAGATAGCAAGGATAACTTGCCACAAATTTGAGTTGAATTATAAGTCGTTAACTTGTTGCACATTTTCACTGGTAAGAGCACTTGAAACACAAGTTCTAGTTGACACTTTTCCAATTGGTAGCAAATTTGCATGGCAAGTCTCTAGCAAGAGCAAAGTTGCAGTGTTGTGTCCCCAGCAAGGCACAGTGAGTGGGGTGACTATTGCACAACATAACTGAACCAGAACTTGCAAGAGAATTTCAGAATATTTGCAAAGAAATGTGATCTTGAGTCATGCAATATGGACTTGCTGCAGTTGTACAATAAACTTGTGAATCTTGGAAAGTCTAGTAATAGCTTAGCAAGTCATTTTCAATGACTTGCTATCTGGGTAATCGGTTGTGGTAGCCAACGCCATCAATAATGTTCTTACATCAGTAAAATATATTGCAATGTTAGGAAAAAAACAACTCACAAGCTATCAGTCTATCACAAAAGCTGCTGCCAGACTCATCCACCTTCTAGCCAACCCTTCAGTGTCGGCTACCCCTCTGTGATAAATTCAAAATACTAACAACTTAAAAAGCCATCCACAACAAGGCCCCCAGCTACATCACCAACCTAGTCTCAGAATACCAATCAATTCGATCTCTTTGCTTCTCCCAAGACCTCCTGCTCTCTAGCTCCCTTGTCACCTCATTCTATGCTTGTCGACAGGACCTCTCCCAAGCATTTCCCAACTTGTGAAACTCCCTACCCCAATCTATCCAACTGTCTCCCACTCTGTCCACTTTTAGGCAATCACTGAAAAACCTTCTCTACAGAGAAGCCTATCCTGCCCCCACCTAACAACTGTACTTTTATTTTCTCTAACAGCTCACCCCCCCACCCCCACCCTACACTTATAAACTTTTGTATCACTTATCCTTTTAGGTTGTAAGATCTAATGAGCAGGACTAAATAAAATATTTGATGATGGACTTTGAAGGCACCACAGTAACAATGTTAATACAATTCAATTATCTTTATTATATATTATAAAAATTGACAATGTTAAAAACATTGTCCATTCACAATGAAGAGGGCCCTTTGATTCCTACTGTACTGAATTGTATTGTAACTGTACCATCTGCCCTCATGTTGTAAAGCGCTGCACAAACTGTTTTGGGCTATATAAATCCTGTATAATAATATTAATTGCAAACAAAATGTCCACATCTACAACCAAATAAATATGTTCTACTGTAAGCTGTAACATCCCCATCACCCCCATCCCCCATCACCAAAAGGTAAATACTCATCAAATGGTAGTGAAGGAGGTCAGTGTGTGTTTATGCTATACTCCTCAGTTGTGGATAATCTACTACTTATAAGAATCATCGACACTCTCCCATATGATGTAAATGAAAAGAGAGCCCCAATAGTGTAATAATGTAGAGTATTGTATTGTATTGAAGAGTAAAACATACACATACAAGCCAGTATAAAACTTACAATGGACATTGTCAGCACTCTCCTGACCAAAATCATGTAATGTCAGCGTTCTAAATCTGCCCAACGTATTTTGTCAGATAGGATGTCCTCAGGGGAGACCCATGATGGCTTTATGGGCTGCTGGATCTAAACAAACTCATGTCTATTTACATCAGACTACCTCCGATCTGTCACATTTAGGTCTGGAAAATGGTAAATAATGCAGTTCTTTTTTGGGCAGACTTGGAGGTACGCAGATGTAAACAGACACAAGTCCATTTACATCTGCCTGCCATGGACTTGCTTGGAGCTTCAGACCAAATCTGTCTAAAAAACTGACAGGCAGGCCTGATTGGAAAATCTGTGTAAAAGGGGCCTTAAACAATCCTAAATTTCACCCATAATTGACTGAATACAGCAAGAAAATGTGTCAAAGCTAACAAAGTGTATACCATAGTGAAAGCAATTGAAGGGCTGTATTCAAGTACAATAAAACCTTGGATTGCGAGCATAATTCGTTCTGGAAGCATGCTTGTAATCCAAAGCAAATTTTCCCATAAGAAATAATGGAAACTCAAATGATTCGTTCCACAACCATTTATTCATAAGTCCTTCAGTTTATAGTCTATATAAAAAGATTATCGCAATGTGATAGGTTGTGTACCCATAACATGTCAATCCACAAATGGAAGCCCCCACAAGGGGATTAAAAGCAGAAATCCAGCAAGAGCTACTGAATATTAAAGAGAAGAGAGGCGCCTCTAAGTCTAGCAATATGGTTACATCTAATGAAGATACAACATTTACCAACTCAAATGGTTGAGGATTAAAAAAGGCACATCTAAGTATGCAGACATCCGGGGTAAAGCGGTCTGCAATCGTGACCAGCAAGGCTTGAACCGCTCATGGAGCACAGCGTGGATGGTTTATGTGAACTTCTTTACCTCAGATGCCTGTCTCTTAATCATCAACCATGTGAGTTTCTAAATGCTGTATCTTCATTAAAAGTAACCATATTGCTACACTTAGAGGCGCCTCTCTTCTCTTTTATACTCAGTTGTGACATGGTGCTACTTGTATAATAAGACATCGCTTGTACATTTATTTTTTTATTTAGCTTGTCTTGCAAAACGCTCTCAAACCAAGGTTTTACTGTACATATACCTAATGGACAATAAAAATGTGTTAATGGTTCAAACCCTTTGCTACGCTACCTAAATCCAAAAATACATGGTTTAGATGGAGTACTACTTTAAACAAATGTACAAGAATGAAAGAGTTATTCTGAACTTGCTATTTACTGTATAACAAGCACTGTTTGGTGGCTAGACACTAAAATGAAAAGCTTTAAAGGTAGACCTAAACACTAAAAGTACCTCAAGTTTATAAAATTAGATCTGCATTAGTGAACATGATCAGGGGTGTGAAAGTGAGCAGTAGCTGTAAGTCACACGATTCGGAACGGCAGCATGATGGAATCTGCTCATTACAGCCAGTAGGTGTAGCAAAGCATTACTATAGCAAAGACAGAAGTGGATTTTTAATAATGTCTATTCTTGTGTGAGAATAAATCTCTCTGCATTAAATGCTAGGGGCACCTATCAGTAAAATGGAGCAACACTGATATTACTTAAAGCTAAAGTATGGGCAAATATAATTTTTGGCCATTAGCACAGTAGAAAAAAAGTTAACTGTAATGGTGATGTGCCCCATATCTGACTGCTGTGCTGAAACTTGTAGTTCTGGTTACAGTACACTGATCACTATGGGTCACTCACTCAGCACCTCCTTCTTTCATAAAAAGCTGTACATTTTTTGTGCAGGACTTTTTTTGAATTGAGAAGGTGTTGGGCAAACAATCCACAATGATCTATGTACTGAAAGTACTGCAGTGGAAGTAACCTCAGCACCAGACATTCAATGCCAACAGCAGACTTCTGCCTGTGTAAAAGTAAAGCCTGCTACACACGATGAGATTATTGCACACATTAAACTTTTTTTTTTGCATACTAGTCTCCATATCAAAAAAGAAGAGGGTACCAAAATACGAAAATTCTCGTTTGACAGAACAACAATTCGGAAGTGATATAATGTATATAATTGCATTTGTATTGTATTTTCGGAAGAAAACTGTGCTGATTAAACGAAAATCATACAATCTGGTATCGTATGAGAAAAATTTGCACATTTATCCTTTCGGATAATTTCGGATGAAAGCTGTATACTAACGATCAGATTATCATACGATCGCTTCAAACGCAGTATTTTTTCGTTCGATTTTCTGATCGTGTGTACGGGCCTTTAGATATACTGTATAATGAACACAGCTGCAGCCAGAGATGGGGCATAGGTAATAAGAGCTCATCTATTTTTGCTGTGCAAATTACAAAAAATCATTTTTGTCCATAGTTCAATTTAAAAAAAAAAGGTGATAAATTCCGAGTTCCATGTATTGCTTCAGTTTCCTTTTCATTGACTCAGATCTTTATCATTAACTCAATGCTATTCAACTCAACATTAACAATAGAAGAATGTCCAAGGTATAGTTACTGATAGGATCTTAGGAAGTACATGGACCGCAACGTCTGGGCTACTTGTCTGACAGAGGTATTACTTTTCTGTGACATACTTTCTTGGTTCTTTGGGCTGTAAGGAATTGTTTTTACAGAAAGTGTACTGGTGACAGAACAAAGCAGTATCATATATTGGAACATGCCATAACATCCTAATTTTTAATATGGAAGGTATGAAATTTGCCTCTCAAACACAAAGCCTGGAACATCTTCAAATACAAGAAATAAGGCTTTGTTTACACTTGTGTTTGGGGGGTAAAAATGTTTTAGCAGGAGGGAGAAGTGCATATGCAAAAAATTGTCCCTGTGACCCAATAAAACAACGCCTTCTCACTGCCTGTCAAATGCTCTCTGAATAGCGCTCCGAACGTGGATCATTCTTCAGAGAGCAACGCTAGTGTAAACTAGCCCTTAGTCTTGTGTAGTGATAAATAGCTTTCAAGAGGTAGAGATATTTTATTACTTAAAGTAATGCTAAACAATATCCGTATTCTCCTAAAAAAATCTATACACATCCACCACTTGGACCTGTAGTCTATTTTTCATGAAATTACTGTGTTTTTCTGCCTTCTTGTAAAGTCCTCCATGAAATCCTTAACTTCTGCCTTTCCTGTTGACTTCCGTTTGTTTGGGACGAGCAATGCATACTATTTGTAGTCATGTCCACTGCTCTAGACACACTACAAATCCCATAGTCCATCTCAGGAACAAACAAGAGCAGGTGGCTATGTATAGTGGGACCACTGAGAATAAACATAGCAATTCTCTAGCAGGAAGTCGGATTACAGAAAAAAAATATGGAGGTTTGGAGGAGGCTGAGAGTTAGGCCCCGTACACACGGTCGGACCGAACCGATGAGAATGAACCGAAGTTCAGTTTCATCGGACCAAACCGACCGTGTGTACAGTATAGGCCATCGGTCTGTTTTCCTTCGGTCCAAAATTTTAAAACATGCTTCAAAACCGAACCGATAGACTGCTGCCTGATCGGACCAAACCGATGGTTAGTACAGAAAAGCATCGGTTCAAAACCCGCGCATGCTCAGAATCAAGTCGACGCATGCTTGGAAGTATTGAACTTCGTTTTATTCAGCACGTTGTGTGTTTGACGTCACCGTGTTCTGATCCGATCGGATTTTGGACTGATGGTGTGTACACATATAAGGCCGTACGGCCACTTCAGAGGTGAACCGATGAAAACGGTCCGACGCACCAGTCACATCGGTTTGGTCCGACCGTGTGTACAAGGCCTTATAGTAATTTAGGCAATTTTTTAAAGTAATAAATACTAGATTAGGTTAATAGATTTAAAAAAAATGAGTTTAGTATGACTTTAATAAAGAATTTGGCTAATCACAATTTCTTCTAAAACTGACAAATCATTTCCTAATGGCTCTAATAGACACAAGTAGAGCTAAACGCTAAATATTTTTGGATATACAGCACCGCTTACTTCTAATGAATCCTGCTTGCTGCTGGTTACTGTAAAAATCCTCTCTACAGCAATGCCAGATCCTCCTTTTATTATTTTCACAGAATGCACAGTATTCTGTGAATGGAGGAAGGAATCCTATCATTTATCTACTTCTAAATTCATGCAAAGCATTCTGTTAAAATAATACAAGGAGTATTGTAAATGGAGGAGTAGGGCAAAAGGGGAGGGTTACCGGCGTGATACTTCATTTACAGCCAGGGCTGTTAACCAATGCAGAACTAGAAGTTCATCACTGCCAGGAGGATCTGGAATCACTGAAGGGACAGGATACACTTCATTAGAGGTAAGTTATGTCCCTGGTACTGTATATCTAAAACGTAAACTTCAGCAAAAAAAATAATTATATGTACAGCCACACCTTCTGTTCTATAGGCCACAACTGCTTAATGTATATACGTGAGTAACCCCTGCACGACTAATTATAGCCAAATAGTAAAGCTATTAAAATGAACTAAGAAAGACCTATTTGATCTAATAATAAACAAAAAGTTGCTGTTTGCAAAAAATTGTGTTCAAACAATTGATAAATATAACAAATAAAATATGTGCTGCGCTACCAATCTAAATAATAAAGTTGCAAAAAATAAATAAAAAATACACGTCATATATATATTGAGTGTAGAAAATATTAATAAATCAGTTCATAATAGTGACAGTTCATCAAAAAATGTATAATTGTGACTTCCACATCCAATAAATCTTCATATGGTACTTAGCCACTTCTTCCTGGTCACCACTGTGCTCTTAGTGCTCTCACCTTAATGGTGAAATATTTACACATGTACAATCACATCCAGCTTGCTTGTTTCCAGTTAGTATCTCATACCTGGGTCCTCCTGTAGTATAGCCTCCTGCTCACTAGGGTGCTTGTGACCTGTTACAGTAGATCTTCCTCCAGGTTAATAGGGCACTGGTTCCATTAAGAGTGTCCTACCCATATGCTATATGAATACTCCCATATCACGTGGAAAGAGAAAGGATGCCCCAATAGTGTGATATTGTAAAGGAACACTTTATGGTGCTCCGCCCTACGAGCTACGCCATGCACCACATGTCTTCATCAGGGGTAAAACTATTTTTCACCTTTTGATGAACTGTCACTATTATGAACTGATTTATTAATATTTCCTACACTCGATATATATGACGTACATTTTTATTTTCAACTTAGTTATTTCGATTGGTAGCGCAGTACATATTCACAACTGCATAGTCCATCCATGATGCAATAGCAGCTTCCCCCTTCCTGCTATATACAAAGCACAACATTTCTCACGTTGTCAGATATTGGTGGTGCTCTAGTGAAGGAAGGGATACAATTATTAAATGGCTTTATATAGACAGAGCTGGCTTTGTAGCACCCTGTTTACGACTTTAGCCCCCCCACCATGTAAGAAAAACAAAATCATGGTTACTGGATTGCTAAATCATTCCCTTTCTTACTGAAACATTTAAATTACACATGTTGTGTGGCTAACTAGATTTGGTTATTATCCACAGAACTTGTGTAATTTATATGTCCGTGATTAAAAGGTTGAGCTGGCAACCCTGCTTCATACTTTGTTTGCAACTTGGCATCGTTTTTAGAAGCTTCCTCATCTCCTTGGAAACTTCTAGGGTGTTTAGGCAGCTTTTATAAAAGGGAAAGAATAAAAAAGGAAGAGGGTGACAAGCAGGGGCCCCAGTTGGGGGATGTATCTAGTGCCAAGTGTACATGGTGTAATAAGGTGAAAATTCTGTGTGGCTGCTGATCACAGGATGGTGCCCTTTGCAACCACACAGTACACTCATAACTAAGGCCAGTTATGAAGACAGTATTTTCAACAGCTAGTACATTTAAAACAATATTCTGTTTACTTATTTTTTTTCCTTCACTGTGTGTAATTGTAGTCTTCATATGCTGTTAATGCATTTCCCCCATGTGATTGTCTTGCTATTACTGTCAATTGTTTTAGAAAAGCAAAGCTGCAAATAATTATTTTTATGCTTTGAATAAATTGTTTCCTATGTGCTAGTGAATTACATCTCACTTCTTCACCTAACAGAACAGTAAAGTGGTTTGTTGCAACATTATATGATGGTATTCAGAGCAAAGGAGTCTTTACGGCATGGAGGTATTAAAATCTTTCATCAAGGTACACATTATAGCTAATTGAGGAGAATGCCTAATGAAGGTTTTAGGAATCAGTTTGCTAAAAGGCAATCTAAGGTGTTGATGCTATCTAGATGGGTCATCATGATCACCTCACATCTGACTGGAATCAGGTGTTTAGCCAGGAGAGGGCTTATTGATTCACAATTTTAATGAGATAGCATGAATCTAAGAAGATAGATTAATAGAATTAGACATTCAGAGAGTAGTAGGCCCAAAAAATAAACTACTGTAGATGAAATGGATACCATTGTGTTCAATAGCAATGATAGCTCTTGCTTTCATAATTGTACCATCAAGTATTTAATCAATGCTAAGGGATGCCTATTCATTCTGTAGGGTATACTACGGGGATAAGCAATTAGCGGACCTCCAGCTGTTGCCAAACTACAAGTCCCATCATCCCTCTGCCTCTGGGTGTCATGCTTGATGCTGTCAGAGTCTCGCTATGCCTCATGGGACTTGTAGTTTGGCAACATCTGGAGGTCCGCTAATTGCTTATCCCTGGTATACTAAATAGAGAGCCTCCAGAAATAAATGTTCAGAACCAATTATCATTGTGTAGGTCTGATGACTTGGCACAGCACATGAAAACTGACAGCTAAGAATAAGCGTTTAATATTTCTACATACGTTATGTGCATGAATATACACAGGGCTTATTGGCCTGCATACGTTAAAAGAGCCTTTCCCCCCCAAAAAAAGAGTGTTTGGATAAGAAGACTTTTACTAATTTAACACTAGTAGATAGACTCTATATCAGCCTTTCTCAAACTGGGAGGAACCCTTGAAATAACTTACTGGTCTCAAAGGAAACCCTGCTAATAATTACTATATCCACAGCTCACTGTACATTAGTGTGATGGTCAGTGGGAAGAATGATCCTTACACTTGTGGTCATTGTGAAAAATGTACTTCTTACAGATAGCTGAAAAGATCAATCAATGGTGTCAGTGGGAGACAGAAAATTTCCCTTGCACATTGGAACCCCTAGCATCCTCTGGAGGAACCCTAGGCTTCCATGTAATCCTAGAGCATGGAGAAAGGCTGATCTTGATAAATGATAGAATGTATTACTAAATTTGGGGTAAGAACAACCATTTTGAATTATAATCTGCAGTGTCCAGGAGCTCTCAACTTTATAATGGGTGGCCCTGCTAACCAACAAGCAGGATTTGGTTAGATCCAGGGTCAATGAGCAGAAACCTTGGTCTTTAATTCTATTCTATACATAGGACCCCATGTTTTAGGGTCCCAGGACATGGAAGCAGATATAGGGTTTGATTAACTAAAACTGGAGAGTGCAAAATCTGGTGCATCTCTGCACAGAAACTAATCAGCTTCCATTTTTTTTGTCAAAGCTTAATTGAACAAGCCAAAGTTAGAAGCTGATTGGCTACCATGCAGAGCTACACCAGATTTTGCACTCTCTAGTTTTAGTAAATCAACCCCATAGTGTGCAAGCACTTAACCTTTGGAGTGGTTATCCCAAGTGTGGCTCAGGGTTAAAGTACCAAAAGCGGTAACCCCGAACCACACTCGGGATGGCATCACAGTATCCTGATACAATGTTACTTACCTTGTCCCCAGGATCCTGTGATGTCCCCCCACTGTATCCTCAGCCAGATCTATCAATGTTCCGGGCTCCGTTCCCTGCGAGCGTCGTGACACATGGGGGCGGAGCCCATTTGCAAATTTAAAAAAGCTGCTGTGCTGTCAAAACAGCTAAATCTTGCTGTTCCAGACTGTATTCAGTTGCCGTTGTTGTGTCTAAACAGCAATTCACCAAAATCTCCAATTAATGACGGTTTAAAGTAACCGGAAGTTAAAGGGTCACTTTAACTAGCTGAAATGACTGTTTACAGGGTATAGAGACATAATAGTTATCTGATTCCTTTTAAAAACGATTAAAAATAGATAAAAAACAATCATATAATATACCTACAGTTTAGTTTAGTTTTTGCTGTTGTTTCCTGGTTCTCTGATGTACAGAGCCAGAGAGCCAATAGAGGGCAGGGATGGTTTTGCAAAACGAAACTGGATTGGTGCTGAGGGGTTTTAGACACACCTCCTTGATTAGTCACCGCAGTGAGAAATCTCCCAGTACTGTGGTGATCAGGAAACAGACAACCAGGAAGTGTCCAGAACAGAGAAGAATTATAGCAACATCAAAGCAAAAACGAACAATGAGGACATGAAACCAGGACTGCAGTAAGGTAAAGGAAGCTATTTAGCTAAAAAAAAAAAATTCCTTTAGTGACCCTTTAAGCAGTTTGATTTTCAGATGAGTTGGCTAATTCAACAGAACCCCCGGAGCCGTGAACACAGAAGAAACGTCGAGGGAACATGTCAGCTCCCTCAGTGGTGACTGGGCAGCCCTGTGGGAGCTTCGTTCTAAGGTAAGTATTTAATAATGAGCTAGTGTGCGGTGCATACTAGCTTATTATGCCTTTGCCTTACAGGGTTTTTTGTTTGTTTGTTTTTTTGGGCATACAACCGCTTTAATATTACTGTGCAATCGTGGAGGAGAAAATGGTTTTAGCTGAAAGACAGCCAGGTGCATGGTGATCTCTTTGTGAGATCCTACTATCTGGTAAGAAGTGTGTCACACCAGTGGGAGTTGACTTGGAGCACTTTTTGTTTGCCATATCAACACTTAAGCCTTGTACACACGACCGGTTTTCCTGCCAGGAAAACTGAGGGGAGAGCTTTTGGGCAGGAAAACCGGCCGTGTGTATGCTTCCTCGCAGTTTTCCTGAAAACTGCCAGGAATCCCGGCAGGAAAATAGAGAACCTGCTCTCTTTTTTCCCTCCAGGATTCCCGGCAGGTTTTAAACCCGACAGTTTTCCTATGGGGAAACACTGCGAGGGACCATACACATGGCCGGGATTCCCGGCCAAAGCTCTCCCCGCAGTTTTCCAGACAGGAAACCCGGCCATGTGTACACAGGGAAACTTACCGAGCAGGTTCTCGGTTTTCCCGTCGGGATTCCCGGCGGACTTTATACCGCCGGGAATCCGGGTCGTGTGTACAGGGCTTAACTCTTCACTAGATGTTTCAAATGGAGTAATTATAGGATTATTCACCTGTGAGACTTTTTGTTCAATTTATGTGGTTAAATGCATGATATATGGTAATTTAAGCATTTAAGGATTGTGTATATTTGTTATTTTGTACACCTTTTTATGTTTTTTTGGAGTATATGTATTCTGTAAATCAACCTATTTGAACAGCTGTCTTTCTCATTTAAGAGATGTTATTAATCTTATCATAGACTAATGAATCCTTTAATTAGCATGTTAGCTCACTTAGCAGCTTCAATGATCAACATTAAAGAAACAATTGTATCTGATCAGCAGCTTATTACAAGCAGTAACGAGACTCTGTGTGTGTGCCACGGAGCAGGCTGTGAGACACACTTTATAATTGTAAAACAAGAGGCTGGGAGGGATTTGGAGTTACTGGAAAACAGAATAGCTTTGTATTCAATTGCTAGACCAGCATTGAATTAAGAAGTGCAGGAAAACACATATCATATAAACCACCCCAAAAAATAAGAAATGTTAAGATTTAGGCACCGGGCAATTGAATAGCTCTGCATGATATGCCATAACTAAAGATACCGGTAGTCATAATCAGGTAAATATTTCTTCCAATACAGAAAATATGAAAATGTTATATTTCCCAGCTAATTTCTAGGCACCATATACCAGATATGCAGTACTATAATATACCTAGTTTCCTTTTTCAGCTGCACGCATAGTGAAAGAATTGCTTCAGTAACCTGTTGAATAAAATTTACTAAAACAGATACCGTTTTCTCAAGCTGGCCATATAACGTCAGTTTTTATTTTTCTCCTTTTTTTCTTTCAGCCAGTGTGTTGAGTAAAAGTCAATTAAACAATCAACTTCTGTCAAGCAAGGAGACTAATGCTGGCCATACACTATACGAAAATTCGGCCGAAAATCGGTCGTTCAGACATTTATTTTGCTTTTCGTAACAGTTAATGGGCACAAAATCGATAATCGTTGGGACGTTTTTGAGCCGAAAAAACGAAGAACACATTTGGAAATTTTCTGCCGAACGAACGATAAATCGGAAGGTTAATGTGTTTCCCGTCCGAACTTTCTGTACTAGGTATATGTAAAAAAAACGAACCAATTTTTTTTTATTTATGTCCACTGAACGATTTATCTGTCATTACACGATGGGCACTATCGTTTGCGCTCACGACCGAACGTTCGTTTTTCGAAAGTTTGTTCGGACGATTTTTCATGGAGTGTATGGCCAGCATTACACACTGATCGAAATTTGGAAATGTTCTTGCTGGACCGGCCAAATTTTGATCAGTGTATTGGCAGCTCAAGACCTTCAAGCAGAAGACATTTTCCACCAGACTGCAATGGCATGGAAGCAAAGCTCAGCTATAGGTCTTCCAGTGCTAAACAGAAAGAGACAGCAAATTCTTCTTCAACACTTAGGGGGAGATATACTAAAACTGGTGCACACTGAATCTGGTGCAGTTGTGCATAGTAACCAGTCAGCTTTTAATTTTGGCTTGTTCATTTAAGCTTTGACAATACAGTCTAGAAGCTCCCCGGTTACTATGCACAGCTGCACCAGCTGTGCATAGTACCTGCACCTGAGCTTTGCTTCTATACTTCTTGCAGAGTAATGGAAGATCTCTTCTGTTTGAGGGTCTTGAGCTGCCAATACACTGATCAAAATGTGGCCTGTCCAGCAAGAACCATCCAAATTTCGATCCGTGCCTAAGCCTTAGGCTGGCCATATATTACAAATACGTTGTACAATTTTCATTTAGATTTACCAAAACCATATAATATGAGGTCAAATCTAAACACTTTCGGTTTGTAAGTAAGCAAACAGGCCCTTCCACTACATACTGTAGTTGAAGGGAAATCCAAAGAAAATTTAACAAGAAAATTGTATAATGTACAATTGGAAAGGAAAATTGGTAACAACCGTACAAATCTTTTTGGTTATATGTGTTGTTGAATTGCTTATTGTATATCAAAATAAGATGGGAATATGGCAAGACGGTCAAAACTAAGTGCAAATTTATAGAATTTTCATGGTAAAATTGTAATAACCTCATTAGATTGCTCACTACTTACAAAATATTCCAGTCAGTCTCAACCAAGTTTCCATGGAACCCTAGGGGTCCACCACAGGTTGCTAGGGATTACTTGATCTGTGACCGATTGACCTTTCACCTGATGATGCCTATGTAGTTCCGGGGGGGCCGAAACCACTTAGCAAAGCCAGCAGCTTTACACAATGATCTTTTTAGATGTCTGTAGGAGAGCCAATCTTACCACCACTGTAAGGGGGGGCATACTTCCCACAGGACACAAATATAATTAGTGCAAGAGTTCCAAAGGGTTAAAAGGTTTAGAAAGACTGCTATATACAGATAGTAGCATTTTTGTAAAATGTTAAGGGTCCTTTTTCGGGGGGCACTCACTGAGCAGGCAGGTTACAGGTCCATGTCCACTCTCCTCTATGGGCAGTTGATGTTGACGGACCACCTATTCATTTATACCCCACTGCCATCTGATCTGATCCACTGGAAGGGAGGGGAACAGATTCCCATCCGTTTGTTTTTAGTGGATCAGATGTAGGCAGGTGTAAACGGACGCATGTCCGTTTACACCCGCCACTCCATAGAGGAGAATGGAGGTTCTGATAAGGTCTGCCTGAAAAACGGGCCGTGGACCTGATCGGAATGTTGGTGTGAAAGTGCCTAATACCTAATACCTAATACCTAAGTGCTATGTGTCACAATTGGCATTATGGTGTAGATTGCTCTATAACCTACACAGAACTGTCCACTGTAAGAAAGTGACTGGTACATAAATATTCAAACATGCATCGGGCTGCTTATCATAACCAAAATTACAAGCTGACACAGATGAGGGGAAAATTATAACTTTTTTTGGTATTTTGTTCTTCAAAATTATACAGATCATGGATATTTACAGACTGTCCATAAAATCTGGTTGGTAATAACCCTACTGTAGAGTTTGGTAATAGTGCACACAGATGTGCAAAGTTATTTATTCATATGACTGACAGAGGTTCTAACCCTTACCCATTCCAAAACATTTCTAATTGTACATGTTTGTCAACTCTATTAAATGCTGGATATCCAAGGACTATGCCAAAATACATGTGATGAGCTTTGAGAAGAGCAAATACAGGCAGGATAGTATTTGCAGTATGGACAGTTGGCTGCAAACCAATAACCCTATGCCTGCACTAGTGACGCAAATAGAATATTATGTCAATACAGCTTCTATTCGCTATGCGAACACTCACAGTACTTCTTTAGAAAATCATTATTAAAGAGTTAAGTAATCACCTAAAAAAGCCACAACCTTTTCTATAATGATGAATATAATATTAAATGATGTTTAACATGCCAAACCTTTTTAGGAATTTAAAAGCGATAGAGAAATGGCCACTTTATATTAATATGATTCTCAAAGGTAACATCACAGGATTCATTATAATATAATTAGATAGAGAAGGCAAAATAAAGTCTTTGAAGTATGGCTGGCTTTAAGAAAACCTGAACATAAGATTAAAGAGTTGAAATCTAAACAATTGAAGGGCACTATTATTGAACTGGACACTTGAATGCACACTGGCATATGGCCGAGCACGCATAAAACAACATTGTACTGGATCACTATCCATGGGCTAAACTACTGTGATCTTGGATATATAGGGAACAAAACAATTGACAAATAATACAGCAGCTAAGAACACAACACATTGGGTATTTCACAATTTTGGTTGGTTGTGTACAACATATAATGTTGCAATTAACAACTTTGAGTGAGATCTTTGTGGGCTCAGGATATATATAATGTTGTATTTAAGTGTTGACTTTTTGATGTAGTAACCTATAGCAGCCAAGCAGAATCCATTCTGTACTGGTGTGTTGGTTTGCTTTTGGCAGAGTGAAACCCTATTGGTTGAAATGGGTTTTTGTATCCTAAAGCTGGCCATACATGTTAAGATTTCTCCTGTTCAGCCCACAAGCTAAATGAGAATAATCCCTCCATTGCCCCATCCATACTAAACAACCTGGATGGACAAACCTGCAGAGGCGACTATTGTATTCTGACAGCCAGCACCTGTGGCTGTCAGAGTACCTGTACAATGACTAAATTTGATTGGGTGCAAGTGCTCTGAATCCGAAAATCTTGCCTCCATCTCTGAAAAATCGACTTTTGTTAAGCCGGATGGTACTGACAGTGAACAAATCTTGGCTGATTCAGCAGGAATTGGACACAATTCAATTCATGTATGGCCAACTTAAGAACCATTGCCCAAAGAACTCTTTCCTAAATAAGGTAAATAATCTCTCCATCTCTTTCTCTGGATCTATGCTGAGGACACACCTATGTACTACCTGTCCACCAAGAGGGGAAAAATTGAATCAAGACACCACTCTTTTCAACACGGCCAGTGCATTTGGACTAGCTGTCATGCTCTGTTCACTCTAGCTGCAGCTGTTAGACAATAGATGCAGTGAGGTAACCCATGGTACAAAAATGTGTACAGATTAAGTAAATTGTCTGGCTGTATTAGGCTTTAATAGTTTCTGAGTCACTGATCCACAACAAGTATGCAGAACAGAAGGTCAAAGGGAAGTCTAAACTAATCTGCTTATGTTCGGAGCTGACCTGTCAACGACAGCTCCTGGTCAGGATCCGGAGCCAGTGGGAGGGGCCCTAGATCATGAAACTACTGTGATAGCCAATCACAATAATTGTATTATATGGAACCGTACTTCCCATCCTTCAGAATCCTTTAAGGGGCCTGCAGCAGCTAGCATCAAGAAATTAGAAAGGAAATTGTCACTGGCTCTCACATTGAATCACTGACAAGTACACATACTTATTCTGGGTCAATGACTCAAAAAGTATTGAAGCCAGAAATAGTCAGGGAACTAGCATTTTCAGGAGGCCTGCAATGGCAGTCTTTATTTCCCTCAGTACATGTTCCTTTAAAATGACCCTGTAAAACAATTAAATATTTTGAACTAAGCACACATACCTGTAAAGGACAGACTGAATATCTACCTCTGGTCACCTGCTCCACTGAACGCTACTCAGATCACTCAGGTCCAACAAAGTCCACTGGGAAAACTAAAACCTCTCGGCGTGTCCATTTCCTGCATCCTCCACAGCTCTCAATGGTTCCGCTTGCTGACCTCCACCCATTACAGGTTACAGTAGTGGCACGGAAGTCATTGAGATCAGTGAGAGCTGAGGGGGACCCTAATGCCCCGTACACACCATCACTTTATGTGATGAAAAAAAATTACGTTTTTAAAAACGTCACTTTAATTGACCGTGTGTGAGGGAAAACGTCGTTTTATGTCTTCTAAAAAACGACCAAAAAAAATTGAAGCATGCTTCAATTTTATGTGTTGTTTTTCAAAACGTCAACTTTTACTTCACAGAAATTGACCGTTTGTAGCAAAAAACGTTGTTTAAAAAGACGTTTTTACACCGGCGCATGCCCAGAAGCTACTTATGAAGCGAGCTTCAATGGAAAAACGTGGTGGAACGTAACCTCGCTTTGCTAGAATATTGTGAGAAAAACGATGGTGTGTAGGCAACTTCGTCTTTGAAAATTGAAGTTTCAAAAACGTCATTTTTTACTTCACAGAAAATGTCGGTTTTTTTCATCACATAAAGTGATGGTGTGTACGGGGCATAAAGATTGACACTCCCGAAGCGTCGGTTTCCTTGCAAACTTCCAGGTCAAGTCACCAGGAACCAAGCAGTGCTTAGTAATATGTACAGCAGGAAAGATATATGTACTCTTCTTTTGAAGGGGATGATTTTCTAATTATTTTTACTTATGTGACAGGGTCACTTTAATATTGTCTGCAACCCAATCATAGATGTCGAGGTAAATATGGGCTTGATGGAATTACATTAAACAAACATATTGTTACAGTGATTATAGTATGTTTCCCAGCAATAATTTTTATAAACACAAAGTCAATACAAACGGAAGACATGTTAGTTACTATAATTAGATTTTCTGTAATATTGTGGAAATATGAAATTCAGCTTAACTGAAAGTCAAACACGAAATATATCCAGATGATACTTGTGCCTGACTCAGCCAGGCCTTAGTACAGTAGTGGCATAAGGATAAGCATAGTATGATTCCATCAGGGTGATGCATCTACAATAGGTCCAACATTTCATGTATTCAGGGTGAACCTGCTGTAAATTGTAAAAACACAAGGACCCCTTGTAGACAGGGCGGACTCCGGAAGTGGACCCGCCTGCTAAGCAGGAAATATGTCTGATGATCTCCGCTGAGCAGGCGGATGACATGTCCGTGTCCGCTCCGCTATGCAAAAGGCACACAGACACTGTTCTTTATGTGGCAGTCGGATGGAAACGGACTGCCTGTCCGATCTGACCACACTAACAATTAGAAATTCAATCACATGTTCTTAATACAAAAACAAATGAATTAAATTCTACTAGTGTATGGCCAGCTTTATTGTATGGCATTACCTTTATTGTACTGAAATGTAAGAAAACTGTCTGGCAATTTACTGAAACCACAATGTATAAAGCCAGCCACTTGGTGTACTCTGGATAAAGAAATCATTTTATTGGCTACATATAAAATGCAACACGTCTCGGCCTATACAGTCTTTCTCATATCATACCATGGTTTGCTATGAGAAAGCCTGTATAGGCCGAAACGTGTTGCATTTCTGATGATGTATTTCTAATGCTGTGAAATTTTTTATGTAGCCAATAAAAGGATTTATTTATTGAGAGTACACCAAGTTTACCCGCTTTATACATTGTGGACTTATGCTTTGGGAGATAAACACCCCAGCCTGAGCTCCGGTCTACAGCATCTGAATCTTGAATAGAGCAGTTGAGCTAGTGTAAGGTTGGTCATATTTACTCACTGAGAGGCTTAAGGATGTTGGAGCCTTGGTCATCTGCATTTTCAGTGTCAGATTTCTCAATGTCAGAATAATTCTCTGATTTGTCTTTGTCTTTTTTGTCTTTTTGGCTGGTTTTACTACGTCTATGACGTCTTCTCCTCCTATAGCTCTTGGGAACATGGACTCCTATGTAGACAGTGTGGTGACCTAGGAGACAAATGCAGAATGGTGTCATTATATGTCATCTTATTAGCAGGCATAAGCACATCTATTAGCAAGCATCATAGATTAAATACTATCAGCAGCATGGAATAAATACAAATGGCACTGCCCAACTACAAATAAGATCAACAACCATATATTATCCTACATTCACTTTAACCACTTCCATTCCGCGCCTATTCTGGCACCTCTCTCCTTCATGTAAACATCATTTTTTTTTTTGCTAGAAAATTACTCAGAACCCCCAAACATTATATATATTTTTTCAGCAGACACCCTAGGGAATAAAGTGGCAATCATTGCAACTTTTTATTTCGCACGGTATTTGCGCAATAATTCTTCAAACGCCTTTTTTTTTTTAAATTGTGCACACTCATGGAATGGTGCCAAACTTCGGTACTTAAAAATCTCCATAGGCAACGATTTTTTTTTTTTTTTACAGGTTACCAGTTTAGAGTTACAAAGGATAGAATTATCGCTCGGCGATACCTCACATGTGTGGTTTGAATGGCATTTACATATGTGGGCGGGACTTACGTGCACGTTTGCTTCTGAGCGTGAGCTACTGGGGACATTTATATTTTATTTTACTTAATTTTTTTACTTTTTTTTTTATCACTTTTATTCCTATTACAAGGAATGTAAACATCCCTTGTAATAGGAATGGTGTGTGACTGGTCCTCTTTATGGAGAGATGCGGGATCAATAAGACCCCACATCTCTCCTCCAGGCTTGAAAGCATGAGATTGGGAAAAATAATTCACTGATCTCATGCCTTCAGCCGCGATTGCGGCTTTGTTTACTTTCAGGTATCCGGGCATGACATCATAACGTCGCGCATGGGCTTCCGACGGTCATAGAGATGACTGGTGACCATATGGTCACCGGAAATATCTATGCTCTTCATTCGGCGGTGGCCGTTTCGTTCTCCAGGCCTCCGATGGCACGGGAGAGCCCGGAGAAGCACCGGATGGTGGCGGGAGGGAGGATGTCCTCTCCCGCCGCCTACAAGAACAATCCCGCCACTATGATTGTTCTTGAGGTGCGCAGAATCACCGCCTGAAAAGAAGGATATCTGAATGATGCCTGTAGCTGCAGGCATCATTCAGATATCCCCCACTGAAGTCCAGGACGTCATAAGACGTCCTACGGTAGGGAAGTGGTTAAACAATCAAATCAAAATGGCTACATTAAATTCTTCAGTTTCAAACTGATGAATGCTTCCCTATATATGTTTGAAGGATATACAGCATATATATATATATATATATATATATATCCCTATCCCTCACAAAGAAAAACAATAGTTTCAGAAATTATGCGGCAGGATATAACCCCTGGATTTTTTTTCTCCAATTTGTGACAATATTGGGATTTTTACTGGTTTTTACAGTGCGTGGTCAAATGTGCCCATGTGCATGTAGCTTTAGGAAGATTCATTCCATTGGGGCAGATTTACTACACAGAATCTGGTGCAGCTGTGCATAGTAACCGATCAGCTTTTAATTTGTTCACTTAGGTTTTGACAATAAAACCTGGAAGCTGATTGGTTACTATGTACAGCTTTACCAGATTCTGTGTGCTTCAGTGTTAGTAAATCTCCCCCATTGTCTCTAATTCTGTCTATTGTCCTGATCACTGGGAAAGTATGGAAAGGTAAATCCAAAGTTTTGAGTTGCCATCGGAGCAGAAAATAGAAGGGAAATCTTCCTGTCACAACAATCTAAGAATAGATATCTCTCACAATTGAAAGATGAAAAAAAAAATGTTTGGCTTTAGATGAACTTCAAAAATCGGTTCTGCAGATATATGTCTATTTCATTTATAAGTGTGTGAAAATAAAGCAACAGTATCAGATCAAAATTCTTTAGCAAATATAAATAAGAATAAGTCACAAAAAAACAATGAAACCAAATTACAAGCATCTGAATGGGTTCCAAATAATTTAGTCCAAGCTATTTGCAGCAAATTGTTCTCATGAGAAAGCGTCATTGTATAGTAGATAGGAAGTGTACTAGAAACACAAAAGTAGGCATAGTGTTGATTGTTTCCTGGGAGTCACCATGGGAAGGAGCAGAACATGAACTGATCTAAAGATATAAACTGACAGATTTTTGACTCCACTTCAATGGCTTTTTGCTTGCATTTTAGAGGGCAGCACAGTGGTTAGAGCTTTCACCCAGCAAGCACTAGGATTGGCGGTTCGAATCCCAACCACTGCACTATCTGCCTGAGGTTTGCATGTTCTCCCTGTGTCTGTTTCCTCCGGGTACTCCAGTTTCCTTCCACACTCCAAAGACATCTTGGTAGGTTAACTGGCTCCTATCTAAATTGGCCCTAGTATATGTACTGTATATGAATGTGAGTTAAGGACCTTAGATTGAAAGCTCTTTGAGGGCAGGGACTGATGAGAATGTACAACAGTATTTGCATAAAGCACTGCGTAAATTGTCAGCGCTATATAAGTACCTATAGTATTAATTCAAATCACAATGTGCAATAGTTATCATCTTCTGGCAATGAGACGAGGAATCCTATCATTTTTCATATAGTCACCAAACACCCATAAAGGACTATGATTTATGATTTTCTACTTTGATCATTTTGGAATTCATGGTTTTCTAGACCAGTGTTTCTCAACTCCAGTCCTCAAGGCGCCCCAACAGGTCATGTTTTCAGGATTTCCCTCAGATGAAACGGCTGTGTTAATTACTAAGGCAGTGAAACTGATCAAATCACCTGTGCAAAATGATGGAAAGCCTGAAAACATGACCTGTTGGTGCGCCTCGAGGACTGGAGTTGAGAAACACTGTTCTAGACACTAG